>NC_089234.1:82089535-82392809 GCF_963924675.1 Phocoena phocoena
ACTGGGAAGCAAAGCTTTTGAAATAATTCCAGTTTAACACGGCCACGGTTTTCAAAGGGCTGCACTGCTTCCGCTGGGCGCACTGCTCTTTACCATTCAAGGATGAACGGAGACTTCATGCATGTGAACAACAGTTCCCTGGATTAAAATAGGTAAAAAAACAGGGCTAACAGCACATGTCAGCTCAGAAATAAGCTAGGCCAATTCTGCACATGGAAAGACTTTTCATTTCTGCCCCTCTCGATAAAGCAAGCCTACGAAATTTACCATGAATCTAACACCTTCAGCTAAGCATGAATGAAAGGAGGAAGGAAGGAAGGAAACCTCGGAAGCAGCTGAACCTCAGCGTTGACGTTTATGGTCTGACTTTAGGGCTAAAGTCTTTTCATCCAGTTACTCTGGCTTGCTTGTTCCAGGACACCATTCCCTGGTTCCTGCCCAACCCACGGTCCACCTCCACTAACTCAGAATTTCCTGGGTTTGCGGTGACACCAAATGTCACAGCAGAGGGGTTACACCGTGTGGAGGCCGCTTTCAAAGCCTGGTTGCCACCAAACCCCACAAACACCGCTGGCGGCAAGTGCACAGCCCAGAGCCCCGCTCTCCCAGCGGGATCGCAGGGCCCCGGCGCCCTGGGCGATCCATTTCCTCCCGAAGGCGCCCGGCCGTCCAGAGCGGCTCACGCGGGGCCCACGGCCCACCCCCTCGGCCCCCGGAGCCCGCCGGGACACACACAGCAGAGGGACCACCCCACGGAACGGGGGCGTGGGGCTGGGACAGGCGGGCGCCGGGGGCCGCGCGGGAAGGCCGGCCGAGTCGGGCGCGGGGGCCGGGAGGGGACGGTCTCGGGGTGTGGGTGGGTGGCCGGCCTCGTCCGGGGCGCAGGGGCGCGGGGGCCCTCCGCCTGCATCACCGGGGAGGTCCGTTCCGTCGAGCGCGGGGCTGGCGGCGCCCCCGTCCCCAGGGGTACCGGGCCGATACCGAGAACTGCCCACCCCTTCCCGCGGGGCGGCGACAAGGGGGAGGGGGCATTGCGGCGGCTGGTATCAAAGGGCTGAAAAGAAACTTGTACTCCTGTCTCCCCAGGTACGTGACACGTCGCAGAGGCGGCCGCCTCTCGCCCTCCCCCCCACCCGCTTTTGTGCTTCCCAACATCCCCACCCCCAAACGTCCCACCGCAGGGGACCGGGCTCCCGGCAGCCGGACGAAACTCAACTCAAATTACGTGGAGCGGAGAGCTGGGGCGGGGGGCGACAAGAGGCGTCGGCGGCCCCCGTCCCGGGGGCTGCGCCGGGTCGCCCTCTCCCGAACCAGGCGAGCGCAGAGGGGCCGGGGGCGCCCCCAGCCTCGGGGACACGGCCGAGAGACCCGGGGCGGGTGGCCGGAGCGGAGGTCCGGGCGGAGAAGGGCAGGAGGGACCAGGAACCCCCCCTCGGTGCCCCGCGGCGCGGCCGGGGCGCGTGGGCGCCGGGGGTTCCGGGGCCGGGCCGCGGGCGGGCGCCCCACTCACCTTCCTGCCGGCGCCGCCGCCCGCGCCCGCGGCCAGCGCGGAGCCGCCCCCCGAGTACATGTAGTAGGCGATGCCCAGCACCCACAGGAAGGCGAAGCAGAGGAGCATCCGCGAGCGCCGCCGCATCCTCCCGACTCGGCCGCCGGCCGCGGCCGCTGCTCGCGAGTCTGCCTGGGGCCGCGGCGGGAGCGGGCCGGGGAGGAGCGGAGGAAGGGGAAGGGCGCGGCGGCTCCTCCTCCGGCGCGGCTGGCGGCGAGGGCGGTGCGCGCCCGGCGCCCGAGCTCCGCCCCGGCCGGGAGCGCCGAGCCGCGCCCGAGCAGGAAGCGGCGGCCGCGGAGGCAGCGAGGGGGTCAGGGAGCAAAGGGCGACCAATCGGCGGCGGCTGCGGGGGCCCGGCGCGGGCGGAGGAGGGGATTACCGCGTCTCCACCGCGGCGGCGCGCCGGCCCCGCGGGGAGGGCCTCCGCCGGCCGCCGCCCCGCCAACGCCGTGAGTGACAGGTGGCCGCCGGGCGCCCGCGGGGCGCGCGCACATGTGCGCACACACACACGGGCGCCCGCACCAGGGACCGCCGGTCGCTGCTGCCGCGCGCTGCCCGGCCGGGAGCGCCACTTCCGTGGTCCTCGGTCTTTGGGACCACCCCAGCCCCCTGGCAGGCTCGCTCTTATTGGCCCACCGACCTGAGTTTTTTGGTGCAAATCCCCCTCCGGGACGCGACTGGGCTGCCGCTCGCTGCAGTTTTCTTACTAATCTTGCAGCAAAACATCCCTGGTGGGGATGGATCCCCAGGTGTCCATTTTATTTATTAATTTAGGCAGAGGTGGCGGCCTGGAGGTAGAAACCGAGAGGTGATTTTTCAGGGGAGCATGTTTCCAGGGATGTACGGAGTGCTGAATAGCAGGGTTTTCTTTTTTGTTTTTAAGTAAACACGAAATGAGGAAGAAGGAAGGCAATATATACTTTTTAATTGTTTTCTTTGTGACTGGTTGCTATATTAAAAGAAGAAAGAAGAGGCAGCACACGAAACAGCTTTAAAGATGCAAGAAGACAGACCTGTCTTGTAACAGAATCTGTGTAACCTTGACGATGCCCTTGTAACAGCAAAGTTTCCAGTGTTCCTAGGGAAGAAAGAAATGTTACTTAGCGCTTGATATTTTAAAAGGGATTCCGGAAGCTGACCAGTCCAGAGGACAAAAGCAGCTGCCTGCATCTGAATCTCTACTCACATCCCCAATAAAACACAAGCACAAACAAACAAGCCTTCCGCTCTACTAGGAGAGCAAATGCCACGAACTGAACTTCAAATTACTTCTTAAGTAGAAGAAAGAAAATACCTCAAATTCCAACAGAGCTCCCTCCACTGTTGCCAAGGACTTAAGTGAAACCCAGGCTTAGATCCTTCTATGAAGAGAAAGTCCAACACCAAGGACTAAATACTGAACACAGGTCGGATACTTGAGTGGAAAAGAGAAGAGGTTTGAAAGAGAATGGGACAGGAGGTGGCAGCCTTGAAGAAGCCTTGCTTCTGGGAAAAGTCAGATAAATAGAGAAAGGGCAATGCCCTTCGGAGGTCTTGTGGTGAAGGAAAAGTGAGAATTATAGATCCGCAGAAATAAAAGACAACCAATCCCTCCCTCAGTGTGGTTATCTATTAAAAACTGCACTTCAGTATACAGTGAAAAGAGGACATTCTTGAACTATGAACCCTGTGTCAAAATGTCTAGTAGCACTGAAACGTCAAAATATCTGCATATAAATCTGCAAAAAGAAAAAAAATACATTTCTTATGATGAGAAGATGAATCATAACATTTCCCCTGATGAAAATCCCCCCATAAAACGACAAAGCAGAGGAAAATTGTAAGACCTTATGTCAAACTCTCAAGCTGAACAAAGTATCATATATTTGGATACACCCCCCACACACATACACACACACACAGAATCAGAAATTCAAAACCTAAGAATATATTAGGCAAAAATTAGGAAAAAATACAGCAGGAGTTGATAAGATTCAGGATAGAAATTGAAAATAGAGACAAAACTATCCCAGAAACAAAGAAGAATTACAAGACGCCCAAGGGAGAATATATCAAATACAGATATGTAAAAGGACACTGAAGAATGGCAAGAAAATATTCAAGAAGTTGAAAATAAAATAAAGAAAGGAGTAAAAAGCTTTCAGAGATAAGTGGTTGAAATGAAAGCCAGGAAAGAAGAACCAAAATACATGTCACTGGAGTCTCTAAAGTAGAAACACCAAACAGTGAAGCCAAATTACTATTAACACCGCCATCCCAGATGTAACATACAGCACGATGACGATGGTTACCACTGCTGTATGGTACTTTTGAAGGTTAACAGAGTGCACCCTAAGAGTTCTCATTACTGGGAAAAGAATCTTTTTTCTTTCTTTCCTTTATTTGTATCGAAATGAGATGATGAATATTAACTAAACATTGTGATATTCATTTCACAATATATGTTAGTCAAGTCATTATGCTGTGCACAGTGCTAGATGTCAATCATATCTCAGTAAAACTAGGGGGGAAACTATAATCCCAGAAAATAAGCCAGAAATAAGAGAAAATTTAAATTATATATTGAAAGTACCTTCCATGTACCTTGGAAAACTGAGTGAAATAATCAACTCCCAAACATGTTTTAGTAAAACTATTAGATTTTAAAGGCAAAAAGAGCAAATTACTTGTAGAAATAAAAATATTGAGGCTGGCAACATACAGAGCAACGCAACAGTGGAGCAGTATTTACAAGACACTAAGGAAAGAAAGTACCAGCCAAGGATTTTTGTGTCCAGCCTTTAAGGGTCAAAGCTATAGACAAACAGATGAGGACTGAGTACAGAAATTTAGAGAGCATCTTATGCCTTTCCTGGGGAATGAGCTTCCCCCAAACAAGAGCTAACTGAGGAAACCACCAAATGATGGATGGGAAGACTAGTAGATACACATACTTTCTAATCAAATAGAACAGGTGCAACTGAAAAAAACTGAAGGAGAAGGGAGAGCAAAAAGGAGAAACATAATGCAACTGACTGTTAAATAGGTAGTAGTTACTAATCAAATGACACCATATAAAATGGACAGGCCAGATGTTAAAGGGTTAAGAAAAAAGAAAAGAATTAATGTAAAAATATAGAAACTTAACCACTAAAGCAAAACATAAATATTGGAAACCCTGTTCCAAAACCCTAAAAGAAAAAAAATTTTAAATAGCAAAGAATACACACCAAGTGGTGAAAGAAACACAATAAGTATACCGTAATACATGCAGTAATTATAACAGAAAATAACAGGACAGAGTGGAGACCAAAGCATACCAGTATATGAATTTACAAATGCACTTAATTTGCCTGTTAAAAGATTTCCAAATTTGGTCATAAAGGAAAAGCCAACTCTAAAAGAACAGAAGCTGTGATCCTGGTATCAAACAAAGTAGGACAGGCTAAAGAGCATCCGAGGTGAAGAAGGACGATCTATGGCCAAAGCTTCAACTCCATTGTGCGTGGCAGTGGGTCTGAAGCCTGTAGTTTGTAAATCTGAAGTCAGAAGAAAGGCTAGAAGCGAGAGGGGAAGCATAAGGACAAAGAAACTGCAAGAATAAATAGACCTCATGACAGCCACTAAAATCCATGAGGGCAAACTGGAACCTACCTCCAACATCGGTAATGCAAAAAACAAAACAAAACAAACGCCACAATGAGATATCTCCAGTAGTATGGCTATTCTTTTTTAAAAAGCAAAAACGAAAACAAAAAACCAGAATATAACAAATATTGAAAAGGATGTGGGCCTCGGTCCTCTGCCCACACCCTCTGGAGCCTGTTCACGTTGATTGACCAGAATCCGGGAATTTCACACTCCAAGCCCATCCGGATGGCCCCGACCCCCAGCTTTCTGTCCTTTGAAAACACGAAGAATAATGTCCCTGCATCAATTTTTGCTAGAGCCAATCACCTGTCATGCCTGGAACAGGGATCGTACCCATTGCCCTTAGCCCCAATAACCACGAAATGCACATCTATGAGAAGAACGGGAGGCAGTGGGTGAAAACTCATGAACTCAAGGAGCACAACAGACACATCACAGGTATCGAATGGGCTCCCAAGAGTGACTGTGTCATCACTTGCGGGGTTGACCGCAATGCCTACGTCTGGGGTCAGGAGGATGGTGTCTGGAAGCTGACCCTGGTGATTCTGAGAATTAACCGTGCAGCTGCTTTTGTCAAGGGGTCCCCGCTAGAGAACGAATTTGCTGTGGGCAGCGGAGCACGACTCATTTCTGTTTGTTACTTCCAGTCCGAAAATGACCGGTGGGTAAACAAGCACGTTAAAAAACCCATTCGCTCCGCGGTCCTCAGCTTGGACTGGCATCCCAACAATGTCTTGCTGGCAGCAGGATCCTGTGATTTCAAAGGCAGAGTGTTTTCTGCCTACATTCAAGAAGTGGATGAGAAGCCAGCCAGTACGCCCAGGGGCAGCAAGATGCCTTTTGGTCAGCTGATGTCAGAGTTTGGTGGCAGTGGCCCTGGCGGCTGGGTGCGCAAGGTCAGCTTCTCCGCCAGCGGGAGCTGCCTGGCCTGGGTCAGCCACGAGGGCACCGTGTCCGTTGCCGATGCCTCAGAAAACATGCAGATCTCAACTCTGAAGACAGAGTTCCTGCCCCTCCTGAGTGTGTCCTTCATCTCGGAGGATAGCGTCCTGGCTGCTGGCCATGACTGCTGCCCCATGCTCTTTAGCTGCGCCGACCGCGGCTGCTTGACCTTTGTCTCCAAGCTAGACATCCCGAAACAGAGCATCCAGCGCAACGTGTCAGCCACGGAGTGCTTCTGCAACATGGACAAGCGGGCCACGACCGAGGACCGCAACCTGGCCCTGGAGATGCTGCACCAGGACGGTATCACTCAAATGTCTATTTATGAGGTAGACAGGCAAGATTGTCGCAAATTTTGCACTACTGGCATCGATGGAGCCATGACCTTTTGGGATTTCAAGACCTTAGAGTCTTCTATCCAGGGCGAGCCTCCCAGATCCAGCATGAGGACGGACAGGCTGCGCCGGGCAGCTCCGCCATTCGCATCACGGGGAGGAGAGCCAGCCGCCAGGAAACACTGAAGACACATATGGCGCAAACCTTGTTCTGTGTTTTGTTTGAGAATAATTGGTGAAAGTGTCGGTTTTTTAAAAGCAGCAGTGATTTGGGTTTTATTTTTTGTTTTTTTTGTTTTGCTATTCCATTCCATTCTTGACCAAAGCTTCTCTTTAAGTAGTATATTATGGAAAATTGTCACACTAGCTTAAAGGAAGGGGTAGGGGAAATATGTAACTTGTCTGCTAAAAACTTAAATGAAAATACTGAATGTGAAAAAAAAAAGAGGAAAAGGATGTGGAGCAATTGGAACCCTTGTGTGTTGCTGGTGGGAAGACGAAATGGTACAGCTGCTGTGGAAAACACTTTGGCTGTCCCTTAAAAACTTAAACCTAGAATTACCATATGATTCAGCAATGCCACTTCTGGGTACATACCTAAAAGAAGTGAGAGCAAGGACTTGAACATGTGCTCCCATGTTCAATGGCACCGTTATTCACAAGAGCCAAAACATGCAAGCAGCCCGGTGTCCATCAACAAATGAATGGATCAGTGAAATGTGACATACAATGGAATATTATTCAGCTTTAAAAAGAAAGGAAATTAAAAAAAAAAAACATGGTTCTGATGCACCTAGGGGCAGGACAGGAATACAGATGCAGACGTAGAGAATGGACCTGAGGACAAGGGGAGGGGGAAGGGCAAGCTGGGACGAAGTGAGAGAGTGACATGGACGTATATACACTACCAAATGTAAGATAGATAGCTAGTGGGAAGCAGCCGCATAGCACAGGGAGATCAGCTTGGTGTTTTGTGACCACCTAGAGGGGTGGGATAGGGAGGGTGAGAGGGAGACATAAGAGGGAGGGGATATGAGGATATATGTATACATATAGCTGATTCACTTTGTTATACAGCAGAAACTAACACAACATTGTAAAGCAATTATACTCCAATAAAGATGTTAAAAAAAAAATAGTAATGCATGCCATTAGAAGAGCTCAATGGCCACACACCCCTTTAGAAGACAAGTTGCCTTTGTTTAAAATGCTCTGATTTTTTATTAACAGCTTCACTGAGATATAGTTGATTCATTTTAAGTGTAACGTTCAGTGATTTTTAGTACATTAAAAGGATTGTGCAAACATCACCAAAATCTGTTTTTAAGCATTTCTAACCTTCCAAAAAAGAAACCTTGTACCCATTTATAGTGACTCCCTCTTCCTGCCCCTAGCCCTACATAATGAGAGACCTACTTTCTGTCTTTACGTGTTTTATGATCAATTCTTCATGAATAATTTGTGACTGGAACTATGTTTTCAGTTAAATTCAAGTTTGGATTCTGTTTTCCAAAGTTTTATAATTAAATAATTTTTAATGTCTAAAAAAAGAAAGAAAGGAAAGGAAATTCTGACGTAAGTTATAACATGATACTAAGTGAAATAAGCCAGGCATAAAAGGACAAAAACTATGAGCCCACTTACATGAAGTTCCTAGAGGAGTCAAATTCACAGAGACAGAAAGTAGAAGGGTGGTTGCCAGGGGCGGGGAGGGAGGAAGGGGGAGTGATTGTTTAGTTGGTACAGAGTTCCAGTTTGGGGAGATGACAAAGTTCTGGAGATAGACTCTGGTGCAGAACTATGTGAGTATGCTTAAAGTCCCTGAAA
Organism: Phocoena phocoena; assembly: GCF_963924675.1. Classification (NCBI taxonomy): domain Eukaryota; kingdom Metazoa; phylum Chordata; class Mammalia; order Artiodactyla; family Phocoenidae; genus Phocoena; species Phocoena phocoena. The sequence continues at coordinate 82,097,819 of NC_089234.1, forward strand.
TGTACACTTAACAACGATTCAGGGACTTCCCTGGTGGCACAGCGGTTAAGAATCTGCCTGCCAATGCAGGGGGCACGGGTTCGAGCCCTGGTCCAGGAAGATCCCACACACCACAGAGCAACTAAGCCTGTGCACCACAACTACTGAACCTGCGCTCTAGAGCTCGCGAGCCACAACTACTGAGCCCACGTGCCACAATTACTGAAGCCCAAGTGCCTAGAGCCCATGCTCCGCAATAAGATAAGCCACCACAATGAGAAGCCTGAGCACCGCAACGAAGAGTAGTCCCCGCTCGCTGCAACTAGAGAAAGCCCGCACAAAGCAACAAAGACCCAACGCAGTCAAAAATAAATTAACTAATTTTTAAAAAATGATTCAAATTTTATGTTATGTATATTTTACCACAATAAAACGACATGACAAATTGGAAGAAATTGTTTCCACACCTATCATAGATAAAGGGGTAAGGTAATATCACTAATATATAAAGAAGTTAAACATTGAGATGGGCAAAACACATAAACAGACAATTCACAGTAAAGATCTTATGAGTTCACAAATATGTGAAAAGAGGTTAAACTTTACTCATAAAAGAGATGCAAATTAAAACTACAGAGGTACAGGTTATCCCCCCCAACAAACTGGCAAAAATTTGAAAACTTGACCAGATACTGTATTAGCAGGGGTATAAAAAAGACTAAGGAAGACTTTTGTGAACAGATATGGAGTGATTTAGAGGATATATTATTAAACATGAAATGAAATATTAAATGCAAAGTGCAATAGCTTATATATTTCGTGCTACTTTTTGTGTAAGAAAGAAGAGAAAATAAGAAAACATACAAATATCTGTTTATTTGGGCAGCACACACACCAATGATAAACCAGAAAACAATGAAATGAGTTACCTGTAAGGAGTGGTAGGAAGAGGCAGAAGGGACAGGAGGACTGACACCTGTCACCTTTCTTCTAGGCTTGACTTCTGGAAACATGTTAATGTCCTACATATTCAAAAGTAAAGTAAGGGCTTCCCTGGTGGCGCAGTGGTTGAGAGTCCGCCTGCAGATGCAGGGGACACGGGTTCGTGCCCGGCGCGGGAAGATCCCACATGCCGCGGAGCGCCTGGACCCGTGAGTCATGGCTGCTGAGCCTGCGCGTCCGGAGCCTGTGCTCCGCAACAGGAGAGGCCACAGAAGTGAGAGGCCCGCGTACCGCAAAAAAAAAAAAAAAAAAAAAAAATTAAAGTAAACACAGCAAAACTATGGGGGGAACGCTAAAAATTGAATGCAAACAGAAATGCCTGAACCCAGCTATATTGCAAATGTATAATATAACTAGATTGAAAGGGGATAAAGGGATTAATAGGAATAACTTTTAAGTAAAGTACTTGGGCTATATACCCTCAGCCTAGAGAACAAAAGAACTACAAGCAATTTTTGAACTCTTCTTTATGGCTTTTTTCATAGTGTTATCGTTGCCTCAATTAAACTATTCTATACATATTGTGGAACTGAGCAAACCAGAAAACGCCTTGTTTCAGAGATCTAGGGTTTTCATCATGGAAGAAGGGACATACAGTATGGAATGAGAGAAGGCAAGGAAGATTCCTTTGGAGTAGATTTGGAATCAGAACAGTATGAACTCATTGTTTTATATACACATGTACATATACACACGTATCTATGCTCATCTGTGTGTCCACATGTAAACAAATATTTCTACATATACCATATGCATGTATATACATATTTCCTAGATCTGCCCACTGAAAGAGCCCAGAGCAATGATACACTGGTAGCAATGAGCACACCTGGCAAGCAGATCTCGGTTGCTAAATACCGATCTCCACTATAAGAAGGTTTCCTTGGAGCAGCGTTTGATCCATGACTGGAGCCTAGAAGGTAATAGAGAAGCCTAGAACATCTTGTAATAGAAAGTTAGGAAGACTTTTAAAAAGGTAGAGGGGCTTCCCTGGTGGTACAGTGGTTAAGAATCTGCCTGCCAATGCAGGGGACACAGGTTCGATCCCTGGTCCGGGAAGATCCCCCATGCCGTGAAGCAACTAAGCCCACGCACCACAACTACTGAGCCTGCACTCTAGAGCCCACGAGCCACAACTACCAAAGCCCGCGAGCCTAGAGCCCGTGCTCCACAACAAGAGAAGCCACTGCAATGAGAAGCCCGCGCACCGCAAAGAAGAGTAGCCCCCACTTGCCGTAACTAGAGAAAGCCCGCGCAGCCAAAAAGAAAGGGGGAGGGGCTGGTTAAAAGGTCACAGGAGCCAGCTTGAAGGGCACCCATTGGCTAAATCTAGGACATATATGTGTCACAATAAATATTGAATAAAATAGAAATCTATGAGTACATGCTGATAATTAATAGATAAATAAATAGAGGAGATGGGAGGGCTGTTTCAGTACAATGCCAACTGATAAAGGTGAAGGGAGGGTGAAGGTGAAAATCATTGTTTTGCAACCATCATAGTTATGATTGGAGAAGACTCATCAATAGATTCTAAAGTGTGTGTGTGTGTGTGTGTGTGTGTGTGTGTGTGTGGCGGGGCTTGCAGGGGAGGAACAGGGGAGTTTGATGAGAGGGAGGATATTTACAAGGTCTGCAAATGTCTTTCATCAGAATACTTATTAGTTACAGAGGGAAACCAGTAACTGTACAGTGGAGAGACTGGGCAGCACCCTGGCCAGGTGATCAAATGACTCACTCGTGAGGGTCAGGTGGACATCCTGTGTCTGCAGAAAAACCCTGAGAAGGACACGACACACCATTTTGGTATTCTGGCCAAGGATACATAACTTGAATCTCATAGCGAATAAATACTGAAAAAAAAACAAAATTGAAGAACAGTCTGTAAAATAATTGGCTTGTGTTCTTCAGAAATGTCACTATGATGCAAGACAAGGAAAGGGTTAGGAGCTGGTCCAGACTGCATGAGTACGTGATGCCCTACGAGTGGCTGAAAACGTGACGAGGTCAATTTACAAAAGTGGACGAGACCAGTGCGTGTTCCAAGGTCATGTCTAGCAGTTCCTCCCACCCTTAGTGAGGTCTGAGGCAGCTTCTTCACTTTGGGTTTGACCAACGCTGCCAATCTTTTAAGTAGTGAGAGGCTAAGCTGGGGCTGGAAAGATCATAATATATATCTTCTTTGCGTTCCTGTTTTACACTAGTATGTTTCAAATGTTGTTTCTTTTACTAGAATGTTTCTTTAGATTCAGAATCCAAGTTTATAAATGACATGGATCACATATTTGTTGTTGTTTATCAGGTTTAAGAGTAAGAGTTTTGGTACTGTGTAGTACGATGTGAAAAATCCTTGCATCTTTTTGGGGTTCTGGAATGAGATAATATGGCTTTGGAATAGGAATTTTCTTGGAAATGTGAAAGAATGCTGTGGTTTTAAAATGGATGAAAACGAAGTAAAGTTTAGTCAAATCTTGGTTTGTCTTATTCACCTTTGTCTTTCTCTTTGTAAAATTCAAAGATATACACCTAGACGTCCTCAGCTTATTCAAGAATGCCGACAAAATTAAATAGTAATAAATTACAAAAAAAACACACAAAAGAAACAAAAGTGGATGAGAGATGCAGAATAGGTGATAGCATAGCTCAATGCTATAGCACGTGCCAGCTTACGTAGAGGGTTACGTATTCTGGTTGTGATAGCCGTAACAGGATTACATAGGAGACTCTTGTTCTTAGGAAATAGGAACTGAAGTATCAAAGGTTAAAGTGACATGATAAACACAAGCCACCCTCAGGAAAAATATAGACAGAGGATAACAAAACAGCTATGGCATAATTTTTAAAGGTGATAAGTCTGGGTAAAGAATGTATAGGAATTGTTTTGGCAAATTTCCTGCAAGTCTGATTTATTTTCTTTAAAAAGTGATTTAACTGACAGTGTGGTTGAGCCTGATGATTCGTTGCATTTTACAAATTAGGAAAGATGCAGAACCCTGACATCATTTGGGTAAAGCTACCCAACTCAGGCCTCTAAACTTCACTGCGTCTTGGTTCCCTAGGCAAGGTTCCTTTCCGTTTCTTTTGCCTGTTTACCTTCCCGACACACCTCCACACACACCTGCTTGTGCACAGGTCCTGTGTTTTTCTCGGTGATGGGCTGAGTGCAAACTCTCCTTAAGTGCTGCCTTGTCCTCTGCGCAGCCTGGGCGGCTCTGTGGCTGTCATTCTTCCGGGTCATCTTTTTCTGCTGGAAGCCCTCAGGCATTTTTCTTGAGTGTATGATACAGCAGGAACAGCGCTTACTCAGAGCAACACATCAGTGCGGCAGAGGTACTTCTGCAGCCGTTCATCGTCCCAGTTGTTTTTGGTAGTGATGTCAGGAGCCCGGTACAATTTGCTGGTATATTGTGTCTTTACGCAGCAAGAACCTTTTTTGTAATCTGATTGTTCAATTTTCCTTTTTCTAACATATTTTAATAGGAGGAAAATAAGGAGAGAAATTAGGAGAGAAAAGAAAAACAAACTTTTAACTGCTTAAATAGGACTAAAATATTATACGCTGAAATTGGATAATCCGAACTCTTTCCCCCACAAACTTTGAAGTGTGTTTATACAGAGGCTATTGTAAAAAGAAGATACTAAAGAGTGCTGCCTGGGTCCTCCCATGAGCTGGCTTTAGTGCGAGGGGACACTTTGAAGTACAACAGTCCCATCCACGGTGAGTCGAGGACTGCTGTCCCTCCCATACCCAGTGGATACATACACTGACCACCTGCTATAATCTTCCCAGAAATTTCCTGACTTGAATTGAGACTGAGAAATAATTCATCGATGTCACTTAGGTTAAAGAATTCAATTGCCCTGAAGATGTAAACATTAACGATGTGCTTACTACACGCCAGGCGTTGTTCCAAGTGCTGTTCGTGTATTACTTTCCGTGATTATTATTAATCTTCACAACAGCCTGATGAAATAAACACTATTATTATTCCAGTTTTATCGTGCGGCCCAGCGCTGTTGTATTACCTGCCCAAGCCAGCTCAGTGAGCAGGAGAGTCTTTGGGGAAATCGAGGACCTTTTGGGTTTGGGTCTGGGCGCTGGTTACCGGATGTGCTGAGTTTGTGAAAAAGTCCAATGGACTGGACACCTATGACAGATGCACTTGCTATATGCAAGTTACGCTTTAGTAACATAATCAGAAAGGAGGAGGAATCACTGCCTCCCTTTCAGTCTCTGTAACACGTCAGTGAAACTCAGCCCCGCTCATCAGCCTCCGTCCAGAACCCTGGCAGCATCGCCGCCCCCGTCACCACTTCCCGTCCTCAACAGCCATCACAACCCACCCTCTGGGAACAGAGCAGCCCGGAAGCGTCCACATGGCCTCCTCGTCCCACGTTAGGGGAACATCAAGCCATGGGGAGGCTACATGCCTCATCCCTGCTCTTCATTCTGGATCGTTCTGCCGGGAGTCACCCCAGCCTCTCCTGGTCCAGACTAGAGCTGGGGAGTCAGCACAATGGCCCCTTTCGTTCCAGATGGCTCTTCCCCCACTGAGTGCCTGGGACAAGGAGAACATCGCCACGACAGCCCTGTGGTCAGCCCAGGGTGTTCTTCTCGCCCGCCTCCTGCCCATGTGAATCCTCTCACCCAGGGCTCCCAGAAAACCCGTCCCGGGGGTGGCGGTGCCACCAGCGCTCCCCGCAGTGCCATCTCTGCTGGAGCATGTGCAGGGCGGGCTGCCCGTGGTTAGAGTGAGCCCGAGAGCTGCCGAGGACGCACTGCGGGCCTTGCTCTGTCCACACTCCACAGAGATGACGAGTTGTTGTACATTCTTGTACTGCACATCCTGAGCGGGGGCTTGGGGGAGAACCTTCTGGTGGCCAGCAGCTATACTCCCCTAACCTCAGAAGTACTCTTCTCCCTCCTCCCCTCCAGCCCACGGTTGCTGCCCTCCTTTACGACGGGCTTCTTCCCAGGAGGGCTCGGTTCCTGGGGTACTTGAACCCCTGGCACGCTTGCCCTAGCGGTCCCCTGCATACACCTGGGGTCTGGGTGAATAGACTTCCAACTCGGCTGGACTCCTACTGCATCTTTTATAAAGTGCTTTCACAGGCACAGCTCACTGAATCCTCATGAGGTATTACTCTGCTCATCTTGGAGGACCACCTGAGGCTCAGAGAATTCAGGTGAGTTTTCCAAATCGTCCATGCAACTACAACCTAGCAGGGCCAAGTGCAGAACCAGGTCGTTCACTCTAAGCTCACAGCAACGCCCCCTCCCTGCTTCAGCTGCAGAGTCCCAAGACTGGAACGTGTGCATGGTGTGCTGGGAAAGTCTCTCATTTATTTATAGTCCATACACCACTCACATCCGAAGATAATTGGAATCATCTTACAAAACCCACAAATACATACACGTAAGATGTAGAGAGAAGTGTTGTGTGGGCAGACCGTGTCATGGGGGTTTTCCATCCCCCCTCTCCCCCCGCCAGACTTCTAATCCTGGAGAGCTTTGTAAAAATAAGATGTCCTGAGATTCCCACCCCACACCTACCAAATCAGAATTGGCAAGAGGGGAGCTGGCTCGTTTACAGTGTTTAAATTCTGCAAGGCAAGTAGGTAAAGGACACTCGTAACAGATCGAAGAGAGAGCGAGGTCGTACACTTACAGCTGTAGGGCTCAGAGGCTGCGACAGCCATGTGGGATCCAGGCAGCCCCCAGTGGCCCAAAACAACACTCCTGCTCGTACTTGAGGATGGACATGGCCTGTTCCAGAAACAACCCATCCTTTGGGCTTGACTAACCCGTTATCACCCCAGAACCAGAGACTGCAATGAACTATAGGTCTTTCCTACCCCTGTGAAATCTGGTGAATTTGCAGGGAACAGTGAGTAGAATTCAATTTTGGAAAACAAAGTTATTGTGTAATCAAAAGACAAACGTCTCCACTTTAAGAATAAACGAAGGGATATTAGATTATATTTTGAAATGGTTATTACTTTTTAGCTCTGATAATGCCGTCGTAGTTATGTTGACAAATGTTCTAAGTCTTAGCAGATGCAGGCCGAAGTACTTAAGGGGTGAAGTGTCGTGATGTCTGCACCTTTCTTTCTTTTTTTAAAAATAAATTTATTTATGCAACTTACTTTCAAATGACCCAGCGAAGAAGTATTTATAAACATATAGAGTTATAAACATATATAGAGAAAACAAATGCGGAAACATGTTCATTGTTGAACCCAGGTGGAGAGCATAATAGGGTTACTATCCTATTCTTTCAGCGTTGTTTATTTAAAAATGTTCAAACTGAAAACTCGGGAGAAAAAAAGAATAAAGAAAAAAGAAGGGAAATCTGAAGAATAATTGCAGTGAAAATAATCACAATTTTTCCTTAAGTAAAAAAAGAAGAAAAAAACTCACACGCTGCAGCCAGACAGAAACATCCGGCTGTCTGTCAATCAGTTACTCAACACTTGTTTATCACAGGTCTGTGCTGGGTTTAGAACTTCTCTAAAGAGTGAAAGGGAACCAAAAGTGTACACTATGGGGTTCCTGTTCTCGAGCTGCTAAGGATTAAGCTCAGCTCCACAACATTGTTTTGCTCTGGATCTAATTTCTTTGGAGGTTCACGCAAACACCTAAATTATCCATACCTCTGTTAGCAAAGAGGTTTCACCCCCGAGAAGAATGTCTCTTTAGAAACTTCTTAACCAGGAAGAGAAATAATCCAGGATGTTCCAGAATGTCAGAAAAGAGAGGTTATACTAAAGTAATTCTCGAATCAGATCCCAAGTGAGGCCAAAGGTGCTGGACACGTGCCGTGGTGTGTCTAGAGGTCCCAGGAAGGAGGTGAGGGCAGAGCTGGGTCAATGTTAAGGACGAAGGAGCAGAAGAAAGGTTTGACTTCTGTAGGGGTGAGGGACGGGGTAGTCCTGGAGAGAAGAGGGCTGGAGGGAGAGGTCTAACGAGCCTGCAGGCTGGTGATTCGGCTGGTGGTGGGGGCGGCCACAGCTGGTCTGGGAATCAGCTCACCCCCGGCCCGGTCAGGCCAGCTACAGGATCAGGTGAACAGGCCTAGGGGTCATTTCTGGGGGTATTTTTGCTTAAAGAGGTACAGGAAGGGAGAACATTTCTCCCCCAAGAAGATAATTCCTGAGCATTTCATTGAGTAATGGGGGGTAAAGGGTTCAAAGTATAAACTCCCACTGAACCGGGTCACCCATTCTGCAAAGACTTTTGTGACTATGCACTTTTTGCCAAGCTCTGTTCTAGATTACTGGGAACATGGATGAAGAACACAGAGAAAAATCTCATACCTTCTAGTGTAGTGTGTACAAGGCAGAGGAGATGGGTTTCAATTCATCACCAAACAGAAAGGGCAGCCCCCCCAGGTCCCTCTGCTCCAGACTGGGCTGTGGAGCGGGGAGGTGAAGGTGGGCCCCGGAGATCAGCCCGAGAGGCCTGGAGAGGGCGCTGCTGAGGCTGCAGATGAGAACGGAGCGGTTCCAGGCATCCGGGGCGAACCTCCAGACTCCCACACCCCCTCAGCAGGCCCTGCTGACTCCAGGACGGGTAGAGACAAGCAGAAAGAGCACTGAAGTATCTCTGACATGCAGCTGTAAGCAGGCAGCTCTGCTTAGAATGACTTATGACGAGGTTTTCTGTTTGGGTTTTTTTTTAATAAATTTATTTATTTTTGGCTGCATTGGGTCTTTGTTGCTGTGCACGGGCTTTCTCTAGTTGCTGCGAGCGGGGGCTACTCTTCGTTGCGGTGCCTGGGCTTCTCTTGTTGTGGAGCACAGGCTCTAGGCGCGTGGGCTTCAGTAGTTGTGGCACGCAGGTTCAGTAGTTGTGGCTCGCGGGCTCTAGAGCACAGGCTCAGTAGTTGTGGCGCACGGGCTTAGTTGCTCCGCGGCATGTGGGATCCTCCAGGACCAGGGGTCCAACCCGTGTCCTCTGCACTGGGAGGCGGATTCTTAACCACTGAGCCACCAGGGAAGTCCTGAAGAGGTTTTGTTTTTAGTTTTGAACATAGTCGACTTTGAATCAATGAACTTTGCTCCTGAGGAATTTCTAATCAAGGTTATCGCTCTATAAAACACCCTTTACCCTCGAGGAACTTATTGCCTTGTTTGAAAGACAGAACACAGACACAAGGAATAGCTAGGAAGGCAATAAATAAAGTGGCAAAATGCTGGGCGAGGACAATTAAGAGGTCAACAGAAAGTTTTAAACGCAATGTATGTGATAGAGAGCAAGCCAGGTTTCTATCAAAGCCTCTTTTGGGTTTCCAAACGAGAAAAGGTTTGCTGTCCTTAATTGGCCGCTGCATTGATCTGGCTTTAAATCAGAAGCCGCCCTCAACTGAGGTTATGAGAATTCAGAAAAAGCACAGGTGAGTGTGGACTGGAGTGCCCGGGAAGGGTCGTGAAGGAGAGTTTGAGTTGGGCTTTGAAGGATGAGTATAATTTAGCCAAAAGTGTGAGCATTCTGGGAGGAGGAGTGCAGGATGGGGGACGCAAAAAGTGGGACAGGTGACAGGCAGAGAGGCGGCGGCGACGGAGGTGTGCGGACAGCTGCGCTCCAGGCGGCCCCTGGACGGAGGGCCTCCGTAGGTGGAGGCAGGCCTGCAGGCCTGTAGTCTGAACTTGATCCAATGGGCATGGGGGGCAGAGTGACAGACTAAAAGCAGCTCAGGGTTTTCAAAAAGATTAGTAGATGACTTCAGGACATACTGCGGTTACGCGCCTGCCAGGGTCGGCTGCGGTGCGTCTGACCTTGGCTGGACTCCCAGGCAGGAGTGTCAAGGGCAGGCTGTGGAGAAGTGGGGGCTTGTCCCCACGGGGAAGGGTGTTTCTGCAGGGCTGGAGGACAGTGGTGGGTGGCCTGGGTGAAGAGTTCTGTTTACTTGTTCAACCAGTATTTTGAGGTGCAGGCCCGGCGCTGGGCGCTGTCCCGGGAACTTGGGTGACATCAGAGCCCCAAGCGGCCCGGGTTCCTTCCGGGGTTTACGTTCCAGCACAGCGATGAGATGAGCCATGACACTGACCGGGAGACACGGAACGAGTAAGGCACTTAGTGAACACTGCGTTGGAAGGTGGAAGTGGGGCGGACGGAAGGGCAAGCAGAGTGCGGGAGGGCACGGGGGGTGTCAGGCTGCAGCATGAAGGGGTGACCCGGCGGGCCTCACCGCGCCCAGACTGGAGGGGGGTGAGAGAATTAGCCAACAAGCCCCGGGGAGGGCCTTCCAGGCAGGAAGCTGGAAGCTCCCCACGGGAGCTTGTCTGGCCTGCGGGGTGAACAGGGGAGGCTGGTGTTTCTGGAACAAAACGGGAGTGGAGGGAAGGAGGTCAGAGCCAGGTCAAAGGTTGCAGCGAGTTGGACACGTGGCACCCCCGCGGGCTGCCGTAGGGACTTGGCTTCTACTCTGCGTAAAACGAAAACCTCGGGGAATCTGGGGGCAGAGGAGACCTGATGGACGCTGGCTGCTCTGCTGAGGTCTGATGGCGGGGCGCTCGCAGGACAGGAGCAAGAGGATCTTTCAGGAAGGTTCTGAGACGGGGAGGTGGCTCAGACCAGGGTGGGGATAGTGGAGGAGGTGAAAAGGGTCTGCTTCTGGGTGTTTTGAGGGTAGAACCAACAAGATTTCCTGCAGGTGGAAAGTGGGATCTGGGAGAGAGAAAGAAGCTAAGGTTGACCCTGAGGTCTTTGCCCCGAGCTGCCCTCAGCAGAGCAGGAAGGCGGGAGGTAGGGCCAGTTCTTGGGAAACGACCAGGGGCTGCTTGCTGCATGTGTTGAGTGCAAGGCGTTGCAGAGACTCCCCTGAGACGTCACGGAGCCGTGGATGTGAGTGTCTGCAGTTTGGGAGGGAGGCGAGGCCTGAGATGGACGTGTGAGTCCCGGGCACGGAGGGACGGCTGAGGACACCAAGGACGCAGTGAAGCTGGGCATAGGTGGCCAGGGACCGAGCTCTGGGTCTAACACAATAAGATACAGCTGGAAGTCTAACATCAAATAAAGAGAGAGAGAAGGAGGAGGGGAAATGAGGGAGAGGATTTAATGAACTCTTTGGAGCTTTGCCGTAAGGAAGGCCAAGGAAGCGGGGTGATGGGAGAGTTAGGAATCCGGACACTCATGCTGTGTTTGGTGACGGGCATTTGTTAGGGGAGCTGGCGGGAGGCCCTCTCGGTGGGAATGTCAGTCAAGGTCAACCGTGTCGTGCTCAACTGAGGAGGGCATTGTACCACCGAGGCCACCGGCGGGGTCTGTAGGCTTAGAGAAAATGGAAGCCACGCACGGTAGCCGGCCGGCACCTCACCTGGGCAGGGAGGTAAAGGCGTGAGACGGGGCAGAAGAGCCTGGCAGGGTGATGGCTCCCAGGTACGTTGGAGGGGCAGCGACTCCTTGAAGGGCCAGGGGCCGGCCTCGTGAGGAATGATGTGAGCAAGCCCCAGGCAAGGAAGACGGAGGTCTATAGTGTTGAGTCCACTGGGGCCGCCATCCAAGCTACACAGACCAGGGGATTAAACAGCTATTATCTCCCAGTTCTGGAGGCTGGAATTCCAAGATCCTGGTGTCTGCAGGGCTGGTTTCTCCTGAGGCCTCTCTCCTTGGTGTGTAGATGGCTATCTTGTCCCTGCGTCTTCACAAAATCCTCCTGTTCTCTTTCCTCTGCGCTTGCCTATGTCCTAATCTCCTCTTCTTATAAGGATACCAGTCAGATTGCATTAGGGACACCCTGATGGCCTCATTTTGACATAATTACCTCTTTAAAGGCCCTGTCTCCAAAGAGAGTCACATCCTGAGGAACCAATACATGAATTTTGGGGTAACATAATTTAGCCCATAACACACAGAGATCAGATTAGATCCCATTTCCCCCTGAGAAGGCAAAGCTAGAGTCGGAGAAAGCTGCAGTTAAGACGGGGCAGAGGCCGTCAGCTACATCTTCCCACCAAATTAAAAGTGAGGTCGACAGCAGCAATGGTTATGGGGACAAGACACAGAAATGCCCCAGCATAAGTAGGCAATAAGGGCGAAGACAGGCAATGGGGCCAGGCTGCAAAGGGGCTGGCTCTCGGGGCGGAGATCTCCACAAGCCCGGCGTGCCACCACCTCTCAGGGCCTCCCGGGTCTGCTTCAGACTTCTCAAGTAAAGTCCCTGCTCCCTCTACCTCAGGGCTGATGGGCTAGCCGTGGCCCTCCCAGGCCCAGTCCTGCCACCTAGCAGATTTTAGGGGTGATCTCCGAGGCTCAATTCCAGATCCCTAGGAACTGAAAATCCAATTGGCTGGACTGAGAAAAATGCATCCCCCTCCCCCAAACAGTTAAGCGCATGGAATACAAGTATGGCTGAAGGGTCCATCCTGGGATGCCCTCGGTGAGGGCCGGTGTGGGCAGGACTCTAAGGACCCTGCCAGTGAGGGGAGGGGCGGGGGCGGGCGGGGAGGAGTCAGAGCTGGGCACTGGCAGGGAACCCGGAAGAGCCCCTGTGCAGAGCAGATGGCAGCCGGTGAGGGACGAGGGCAGCAAAGATGGCTCTGAATGGTATGGGAGGGGGAGGTCCAGAAACGCGCAGAGAGGAGAGTGAAGTTTCCGCTGGCGAGATGATTTAGGCAGGTGGTGAACTTCTATAGAACGTGAGTGCATCAGCCTGAGGCAGAATGGCAGGGAAGTGCGCGGGGCCTCAGACACTTTCCAGGGGTTGATACGGGCAAGTTGCTCTGGTATTGCTCCTTTCCTGTGTTTAGAATATGTCGGGCAACTTCAGGCCACTTAGTTCTTTCTCTGTGGAATAAAAGAAAAAAAAAAAATGCCACAGAGAATGCGTTTATCAAATATTGACAGCTCGGCCCTAAAGCAGAAATCAATCCACCGCAGAGTGAAATGAATCTGCCCAAAGAAGCGGAATATTCGGAGATATTCAAACAGTTAAAAATGATGGACTTTGCTGTTGCTGATTGAACTTTAGCAAATAAGATGAGTTCTGCTTCCTTTCTCTGCCTCTAACCCGTGAAAGGCAGAGAGTCACCCGTGACAAATCTTTTCTCACTGGGCCTCGTCTTACTCCCTGTAGATGATGGTGAGTCACACTCCCTTGGAGTCTTAGTTTACTCGTCTCTAAAACGGATATCACGCTACCTGTCCTGCCTGCCTTGCCAGGCTACCTGACACTCACCTGGGCTACCTGAGAGCATGGTAGAAGGATCTGGCAAAGAGCAGAGCTCATCCGTCCCTCAGCCCTTCTGCCCCTGAGATGGCATTCCCTGGTGGCTTTTGTGCTACAACCGCTGCTGTCAGAGGTGGTGGCCGGCTGCGGGCGGGAGACTCGCTGCTGTCCCATCAGACGAGCCCCAAACGGGGCTTCATACGGGGTGTCACTGCCCTGCAGGCTAGGTGGCTGCCTGCGCAGGCCTGCAGGGGACTGGTCCTGTCACGCGTATTTCAGCAGCAACTGTAAATGACGCTGACGGGCGTGCTTCAGCTGCTGAATGCACCGCGAGACAGTTTTATAAACCATCTGTGAGACCCCGCCTCCCGCGCCCCTCCTCCACTCCCATGCTGGTTCATGTAGATAGATCTGTGCTCAGGGTCTTCGAGTTTATTGCTTGGTGGTCTGGACCTTGGCACCAGAGTCAAAACACCATATTCACAGAAAGGTGGCCCAACTCACTCTCATCGAGGGTTAAAACTTTAAATCTCGTTTCATTTCATAAATAAAATAAATTTTATGACTCTCCCTTTCTATCGACCCAACTCAGTTTTCACTCCTTTGTCCCAGCGCCCCAAGGTACAACGTGCTAGATCTGCAATCCCAGGAAGAAGGCCACGTGACCTACCCCCTTGTGAATATCACTGGGGCAGCCACTGGCAATTCAGCTCAAGCTGCCAGAAAGCCTCCTGGCTCCGGTGGGATGCTCTGGCTGTGAGCGCAGTTAGAAGCGGCTACGGCTATTGCTCACGGACCTGGGGAGTCTGGAGATGGTGGTTTCTTGTACTTTTGTCATCCTCAGCTGCTCAAGAGCGCTCAAACACCCTCCCCGCGTTTTGATTTTTGTTCAGGCGGTGAACCCCACCTTTGCAACCCAGAGGCACCACCTCCTTCCTGCTGGCTGGCAGGGGTTCTGCCAGTCAGCTGTGCTCTCCTGCAGACTCGACTGGATGGTGGGTGACCAGCTGTCCTCGTTTCCCTGGCACTGATGGTACGTGAGACTTTCAGTGCTGGAATCGGCAAAGTCCTCGGCAACCCTGGCTGATCTGATCCCTAACTGAGGCCTCCTGTGTGTGGAGTGGACGGGGGCTGGGCACCCACTTTGCTGGCCTGGGCAGGGGTGGCCTGGGTTGACGGTTATAGCAGCTCCCTTCACACCAGTCCCTCAGAGGAGTGAGTGCTGGGAGTTGTGTCTCGAAATGCACCACAGATGCAATTTCCCAGCGTTTTCTGGGCTTCTGAATATTGTCTAAGATTTTATTTCCTTTGAGAGCTGGAGGGAGCTCTGACCAGACAGAGAGGCTTCAGGTTTAGTTCATCAGAGGCTCAGGGGTGGCACTGGAGACTTTCTATTTCTCCAGTTAGCTGTCCGGCTTAGGGGGCTCCCCTGTGGTTGTTGGATGGCTCACATGTGCAAGAAGACGGCAGACTTTTCTCATTGGTGTCCAGTGGGAGAAGCAGTGCTTCTGTCCCAGAATTCCAAGCAAGACTCTAGAAACGTACCCTGATTAGACCCACACGGAGCACACTCCCCACCCCAAAACGATGATATGGCCAGGGGAACGGAAGCTGCTGATTGGCTTAAGGAGAGTCAGACATTTCCCAAAGCACACGGACTGTGTTGGCAAGAGACAGATGCCAGAATTAAATCGGTTTTCTGTGAGGAAGTGGAAATGTGAGGGAAATGGGGGCAGGGGAGGCGCCAAGAAGTGCCTTGGCTGCCCACGAAACCTGAAATTCAGCTCAGAGGTGGCCTCTGGCATAAGCCCTGCTGCAGACCCAGCCATGGGGCTTTCTTTTATTCTTTTTATTGAAGTATAGTTGATTTACAATGCTGTGTTAATTTCTTCTGTACAGTAAAGTGATTCAGTTATACATATATATATGTATTCTTTTTCATATTCTTTTCCATGATGGTTTATCACAGGATATTGAATATAGTTCCCTGTGCTATACAGTAGGACCTTGTTGTTTATCCATTCTGTATGTAATAGTTTGCATCTGCTGACCCCAACCTCCCAGTCCATCCCTCCCCCACCCTCCTCTCCCTTGGCAACCATCAGTCTGTTCTCTACGTCCCCACGGGGCTCTTTCTCCTCCCAGCTCTATTCTGCCTACCTGGTACAGCATGCGTGCATACAGCCCATATGTTACTCTGCGGTACCTATTCCTGTACCTATTCATCTCCCCGACAGTGCTGCTGGAAGAGGCCAGGGCCCTGCCTTGCACATCTCCAAGTCCCCTTCCTGCAGACCGTGGTGCACCCAACAGGAGAGAGGGGCTGCTCCAAGTTCCTGATCCCAGCCCCTCCTGGGAGCCTGAAGCCTGGTCTACCAGAAACTCTGTTTTGTGAGAACTTGCGCTATGGAAATATGAACATCTCAACTTTTTGTGTGTTTTAAAGTCTACTGTACAGTGCTGAGGTCTCAGGCCTCCAGATTTCCCTGGACACTCTTCATCCCCCGTGAGCACTTCTCTCCTTAGAGGTCAGTCACCACGGAGCATCTTTATCCCAGGAAGCAGAGCCCTCACCTGCTCATTACAGATGGAGTGACGCAGGGTGGGAGACCTGTTTTGTTGTGGAAAGCGGCCTCCAGTGGGATCAGACGAGCACGCAGTCTGGGGTGGAAGTGGTGATTCATTATTTAAAAGGTTCTCCTCCCCGACGTGTTCTTTCGCTGGTGGGGTGGGGATGAGAACTGAGAAGAGGACTTATCTTAAAGACAGCTTTAATCAAAGAGTTCAATAAGGGCTGGAAGAGAAAACCCATCGTTCTGAAATGAGCAGGCCAGTTGTTTCAAAGGCATGTATTAGCATATTTCAAGAACAGCACTGTTACGGCAGGTTTGAGAAGGCAAAAGCGAGACAATCAACGCTGCATGTAAACAGAGATCACCCAGGCCTGGTGCTGAAGGGGCTGCATCCAGAGAGCAGCAGCCGCCGTCCTGTGTGTTATTTCTCAGCTTCACAAGACGCCGACGTGATCGCAGAGAGGCCCAGGCAGCTCCCCCTCACCTGAGGGCTCCCTCGTGACAATCCCGGATAAAGCAACAACGGGAAACAGGCAAGACGAAGATCCACGCCCCAACTTTCCCCAAGAGTGTTCTGCAGATGCTCCGTAATCAGGTAAGTTTGGGAACTGCTGCGCTCCAATTCCCCTGCAGGTGTATTACAGGTATTAGCGTAATAACAGCCCTGAGAAGTCCAGCAGCAATGGAGTCTGTTTAGCCGCTTCTAATTTCAGATTTCTCAAATATATTTGACCAGATGGATTCTTTTTTTTTCATCCGTAAAATGCCCTGTGGAGCTAGTGTTTCACAGGACTGACAAAATGAAATTCATATTTTATGGCAAGACGAGAAAAATTTAAGCATAGAATTTTAATTTAAGCATTGAATTTTCTCTGCCTGTTTGGGCCTCCTCCCTCCCCTTTAGTGTGTATTAACCAGACCTCCTCGGGAGATATCCTTCCTTCTTAATCCTCCAAGGGTTCACGATGACCCACTCCTCGCTTTATACACACAGAGCTGGATTGTATAAGCTGTCAGTATGTCATTCGATGTATTGATATAACCCTTCGTCTCAAAAACTTACATGACTCTACTTTGACCTCTAGCGGGCAGAATAATCCTCATAGCTTTCTGAAAGACTGTCTCCCGGGTTACAGCCTCAGGCTGGCGCGAATAAAACGGTCCATTTCTTTCTTAGATCTATTGTTGATTCATTTTGCGTCAAAAGGACACGATAGAGAAATATTGCCTTGGCCCATTCCCAGGCCTCGTTTTTGGCTATCAGCTTCAGAATCTTCTCCTACCGGAACTTTCTCAAAGAACTGAAGTTTGACATGGGACTTTCACGTTTGCATGTGTCAACACTCCCAGGCGCTAGGGTGGAGCTCAGGAGCAGGGGAGGATCCCTAAGCAAATGCTGGGCTCAGGAGGACGCCCAGACCCCACAAGCAATGAAGTCCTCCCACAAAGACCCTGCGGGTCAGGCTCAGGGTCGGGGGAGGCCTGGCAGCATGCGGGGGAGGGGTCAGAACAAGGCCAGCTGATCAGTGTGTGTTTGAAGGGCATGGTCTGGGCTCCTTTGGAAATGGGAGTGGCTAGCCGGAACACGGAATCGGGGAAGGCCTGGCTGGTCGTGTGGACTGACAGCTGAGGGTGGGGTGGGTGGGGAAGCCACAGCTCAGTTCCCATAAGGGGTCCCAGGAACTCAGGTCACTGCACGCAACCTGGACGGCAGACCCTGGCAGACGCTAGATTCACGCCCCCAGTGGAGAGGCGGTCTCTCCTAAGACAATTCTTGTCCTGACCAGCACTGGTTCAAGGATTAGCAGTATGAAGCAGATAGGCCGCAGGTATCATTTGGAAACCTGGGCGGGATTGGGGCCAGCCTGGGGGATCAAATGAACTGACTAACAACACCCAGCAAATTAAGAGTCCAGGGACCTGCTGGGCAGGCAAAGCCACTATGAATTGTTCATACCAAGAAAGAAGTCAGGAAAACAAGGTAAAAAGATCAAGGGCACGTGGCAGCTGTGCACAGGTGTGTGGGTCATACACGGTGCCAGGGCAGCTGGCCAAGGAGGTGGGCAGGGGCTGAGATCTCACCTCCATTCCACCTGTGAAGCTAGGGGCCCTCATGTGGGACTACGCACATTTATAAAAAAGGGGCACATTTTACTAATTCATGCAAGGTCTGGAAGAGCCCCTGATGGGAGGCCAGACCTCAGCTTGTGAAGGAAAGAATGGGGACCTGGCTGGGGACACTCAGACACTTGTCATATGAAATTTGGGCAAACCTTGGGTAATAAACTGAGAATATAGGCAAATCCAAAGCTAGAGCTGGGGAGGACTGCCAGGCACACTAGGCCCAGAGGAAAGGCCTCGTGTGTGGTCCATACAGGTGAAGCCAACTGGCCTGTCCACCCAGCCCCTCTCTGAAAGCTCCAGCAGCCCAACCCCACCCCCGCAGTGCGTGCTGTTTCCCAAGAGTTAAAGGCGTGTTTCTGACCTCAACGTCTGACCGTGGATGAACTCTATTCTATTTTTAGTAGAGTAACAAGAGCCGGGAACCCCAGGAAGGCTTTACAGCCAGACCTGAGAATGGGGCTGGGAATGCAGCCCCTTCCACTAATGGTGCATCGCCCTTGCTTGGGTGTCTGGTGGCTGAGGCAGCCCTGAGAGCGACTGTCATTAGCACTCAGCGTATGTGAACCTTGGGTTTCCTGAGCAGTGATCTCCACAGTCAAGCACATCATTTCAAACAGGGCGTGCTCCTGCCAGCCAACTTACCTTTCTCCTTGACTGGCATCGTTACAAATGTGCAGTTTCCAATCCGGGTCCTCTAGTCTGGTCACCAGTCTGTTTTTATCTTCCCTAATTAGCTCTACTTTGCACGCCGTGCCTCCACCAGCTGCTCTCTAAACCTTACGTCTTTTACCATTTTTACTGGATTACTGTAACTCCCACATCACAGAGAAAATAAATGTCACCAGAAACGAGCATCTTGGAACTTTCTGCCCAGTATTGCTGTGATATAATAAGAAATGTGTATTTTGGTCTTCGTCCCTGGCTCCTGGCCAGAGCTCCTAAAACCCTGGTAATTTCCTAAGTGATAAGATGCTCTTGCATCTTTGGTTATAATATTTGGAGTGGAGTGATCGAGGTGAAAGGACCCCCTTTCAACCACACCCGAGTTTATGTTAATGAGGGGACTTATGCCTTGTCTCTGAGGATGGGGGACTCTTTGCAACCACCATATGATTAGAGGGTTGGAACTTTCAGCCCCACCTCTCACTTCTGGGAAGGGAAGAGGGGCTGGAGGTTGAGTTGATGGATCACTGATAGTCAGTGATTTAATCAATTGTGTTATGTCATGAAGCTTCCATAAAATCCCTAACCGAAGGGGTTCAGGGAGCTTCCAGGTTCCTGACCACAGTGAGGTGTCGGGAGAGTGGTACACCTGGAGATGGTGTGGAAGCTCTGTGTACCTTGACCCCCAGACTTGCCCTATGCATCTCATCCATTGGCTGTTCCCAAGTTGTATCCTTTATAATATATAAAATGCATAAGTAAGTGTTTCCCTGAGTTCTGTGAGCTATTCTAGCAAATTATTGAACCCAAGGAGGGAATTGTGGGAGCCGTGATTTACAGTTGCTTGGTCAGAAGAGCAGGTCACAACGTGGGACTTGCAATTGGTGTCTAAAGTGGGGACAGTTTTGTAGGGCTCAGCCCTTAACCTGGGGGGTCTGTGCTAATTCCGGGTAGTTAGTGTGAGAATTGTCTAATGTACAGTGTCAGAAGTACTGTGAGGGTAGAGAAAAACTGTTGCTTTTTTTTCTTTTACTTGCAGACTTTAGCTCTAATGGTATTTATCCTTTGTTCATTCTCTCTTGCCCACAGAAGGAAACATGTTTTCCAACAGAAAGACAAAGTTTCCCTTGCCTCTGTCTAAATTTTAAGCTACTGTTTCTCCCCCCTCCAACACAAAATTTCTTAAAAGAATACCATGGACTTCTGCTTTCTCCCATTATAGAATACAGGGACTAGATTTACTCTCATGCTTTAAACAAAGTGTCATAGAAATTTGTACAAAATTATTTTTTAAATGTGTTTTAGAAATCACACGGCAGGCAATACAGGATTGATCTTGCTGAGAGAATGGAACCAAACAAGATTAGCCCTACAATTGCTCCAGCTTCGTGCCTGCAGACAATTTCCAGGTGGCGTTGCAGGGGAGGGGTCCCAAACAAGCTGACGATCATGCTGACTTCAGGATAAAGAGATCAGAGCTGGGGGAGGTGGGAGGCAAGGTGACTGGAATTTGTGGGACAGAGTGCTGAAGGAAAAAAAAAAGAGCTTCCCAGAGAAAGAGTTCTGGATATCTGTAGAAGGAACCACTCCAGTGTCTCGATGAATGCTGATCTTCCTCTGTATGAAAGGAAGTTACCTGAATATGGGAAAAGAATCCTCCAAACAAAAAGCTAAACATTTTCAGAGTTCACATGTGGACAAGAATCACTTGTGTTTTCAACAGGGAGACTGGACAGACTTTGTAACATGCAGAATGTCAGGTACAATCCCCAGGAAGATACACCTTAGTAGTTGGGATAAATTAGACCTAGACTAAAGACTGCTTGAGACCTGCCCTAAGAAAACTTAACAGCAAGGCATGAAAGGAACAAAGATATTCCATGGAACTTAACAGCTTTCTATAACAAAGTCCTACGCTTTTTAAAGGAACAACAACAAAAAATCTAGCACCCTCAAAATGTAAAAATCACAGTGTCCACTATCTAACCAAAAATTACTAGGCATGCAAAAAACAGGAAAATGTGAACTATTATTAGGAGAAAAAATAATCAGTAGGAACACACCTGGAAATGACAGATATGATAGAAATAGCAGACAAGGTTATTAAGAATTATAAATATGCTTCATTGTTCAAGAAAGTACAGGAAAAGACAAATATGATGAGGCAAGAAATGGAAAATATAAAAATATCCGAATGGAACTTCTAAAGATGGAGAATACAATATCCAAAATTTAAAAACACACTAGAATTAACAGTAGATTAGATATATCAGAAAGAAATATTAGTGAACGTAAAGACATAGCAATGGGACTTCCCTGGTGGCGCAGTGGTTGAGAGTCCGCCTGCCGATGCAGGGGACACGGGTTTGTGTCCCGGTCTGGGAAGATCCCACATGCCGCGGAGCGGCTGGGCCAGTGAGCCACGGCCGCTGAGCCTGCGCGTCTGGAGCCTGTGCTCCGCAACGGGAGAGGCCACAACAGTGAGAGGCCCGCGTACTGCCAAAAAACAAAAGATATAGCAATGGAAACTCTTCAAAATCGAGTACAGAGAGAAAAAAAGATTGGAGAAAAACCCCAGAGTATCAGTGATGTGTGAGAAAATATCTAGCAGTCTGATAAACATGTAAGTAGGGTCCCAGAAATTGTGGAAAAGAGAGAGAGAAGGAGAAAAGAAATAGTGGCCAAAATTTTCCAAACTTGATGAAATCTGTAAACCAGAGATTCAAGAATCTCAACAAAACCCAAACATAAGAAACAAGGAAGAGTACGCGAAGGCATATCATAATCAAATTGCTGAAACCCAGAAATAGAGGGAAATTTTTTCGAGCAGCCAAAAGAAAAAGACAGAGAGAAAGAAAAATAAGAATGTCAGAAGAATTCTTGTCAGAAACTATGTCCGCCAGATGACACTGGAATGACATATTTTAAAAAAATGTTTTTCTTTTTAAAAAATTAATTAATTTATTTTTTGGCTGTGTTGGGTCTTTGTTGCTGTGCATGGGTGTTCTCTAGTTGTGGCAAGTGGGGGCTACTCTTTGTTGCGGTGTGCAGGCTTCTCACCGCAGTGGCTTCTCTTGTTGTGGAGCACGGGCCCTAGAGCTTGTGGGCTTCAGTAGTTGTGGTGCGTGGGCTCAGTAGCTGTGGCTTGGGGGCTCCAGAGTGCAGGATCGGTACTTGTGGCTCATAGGCTCCAGAGCGCAGGCTCGGTAGTTGTGGTGCATGGGCTTAGTTGCTCCACAACATGTGGGATCTTCCCAGACCAGGGCTCGAACCCCTGTCCCCTGCATTGGCAGGTGGATTCTTAACCACTGTGCCACCATGGAAGCCCCTGGGATGATGTATTTAAAGCACTGATAAAACAAAACTGTCAATCTAGAATTTCATACCCAAGAAAAATAGCTTTCAGAAGTGAAATAGAAATAAAAACTTTTTCAGATAAACAAAATTGGAGCTATTTATCACTCTCAAACCTGCACCATAAGAAATATTACAGGAAGTTAATTCTTCAGGGAGAAAATGGTACCAGATGGAAATTTGGCTCAATACAAAGGAATGAAGAATGCAGAAACATTTAGAAATTAAATCACATACTACTAAATAGCCCATGGGTCAATGAAGAAATCACAAGGGAAATTAAAATATATCTGAGGAAAAAAAGGGGAAATATAACACATCAAAAGTTGTTGGTTTCAGTTAAAACAGTGCTTAGAGGAAAATTTATAGCATCATATGCTTATATGATATACATAGCTCAAAAAAATCAATGAACTAGGCTTCCTTCTGAACATACTATAAAAAGAAGAGCAAATGAAGGCCAAGGTAATCAGATAAAAGGAAATAAATAGTAACAAAATGAAATGAATAAAATGGAAAATATAACAATAGAGAATAATCAATGAGACCAAATGCTAATTCTGTGAGAAGATCTGTAAAATTTATAACCCCCTCAGCCTGACGGATAAATAGACATTAAAAGGATAAGAAAAGACAGAGAAAATTAAAAGAGAAAAGACACAAATTACTAATATTAGGAATGAGAGAGGGGCAGTATTCCAGATTCTAAAAACATGAACAGGATATGAAGGAATAGTATAAACAATTTACATCAACAAATTCAACAAATTAAATAAAATAGGCAAAGTCCTTGAAAAACACATACCTAACTGAAGAAGAGATAAGTTATTGATAGCCCTATATCTATTAATGAAATTAAATTTATAGTTTAAAACTTCCTAAGAATAAAAAGAGTAAAGTTACAGTGAGGAAACCTGAAAAACATTATCTCAGCTAGGTGATCAAAGTTAGTATCAATAGCGATAAGTTATGTTAATAGCATGTGCCCTTAGTATAATGTGATGAGAATGGTACTTTTACCTCTGTGGTCTTCCTCCCCAAAACTCATCACCCCAGTCTAATCATGAAAAAACATCAAACAAGTCCCAATTTAGGGACATTCTATAAAATACCTTGACCAGTACTCCTCAAAACCTTCAAGATCATCAAAAAGAAGGAAAGTCTTAGAAACTGTCATAGCCAACAAGATCGTAAAGTGACATGATGACTAGCAGTACTGTGGTGCCCTAGATGAGATCCTGGAACAAAAAAAGGACATTAGGTAAAAAAATTTAAATATGAATAAATTATGAACCTTAGTTAATAATAGTGTATCAATATCAGCTAATAGTTATGATAAATGTACCATGTTAATGCAAAATGTTAATGGTAAGATATATTTGATGTGGAGTATATGGAAACTCTCTGTATTATCTTCATAGCTTTTCTGTAAATCTAAAACCATTCTAAAATAAAAAGTGTATTTTTTAAAAAAAACACTTCACTGGTGAATTCTGACAAAGATTTAGAAAAGGAATAATACCAATACTATATAAACTCTTCAAGAAAATGAAAGAGGGAACATTTTCCAACTCATTCTGTGAGGCCAGTGTTGTCCTGATAACAAAACCATGCAAAGACATTACAAGAAAAGAAAATTGCAGGCCAATATCCTTCAGGAACATAGGAAAATTTCTATTTATTTATCTATTTATTTCTGCTGGGTCTTAGTTGCAGCAAGCAGGGCTCCTTAGTTGTGGCAGGCAGGCTCCTTAGTTGTAGCTCCAGGGCTCCTTAGTTGCGGCTCACCGGTTCCTTGGTTGTGGCACATGGGCTCCTTAGTTGTAGCATGCATGTGGGATCTAGTTCCCTGACGAGGTATTGAACCCGGGCCCTCTGCATTGGGAGCACAGAGTCTTATCCACTGCACTACCAGGGAAGTCCCGAAAATTTCTTAACAAGTGTTTAGCAAATAAAATCTAGTAATATGGTCCAGAATACATCATTACGAAGTGGGGTTTATGCTAGGGATGCAAAGTTTGGTTAACATGTAAAAATCAATGGAATTCACCACGTTAAAAGATTTGAAAAGAAAAACCATTTGATCATCTCAATAGATGCTGAAAAAGCATTTGACAAAATTTAGTACCCATTTATGATTTTGAAAAATTCAGAAATAAATGGAATGGAATAGAAAGCAGGAAAGCAGGAATGGAAGAGAATTTCCTCAACCTGATACCTCTAACAATTATACTTAGTGATGAAAAACCAGATGCTTCACCCCTAAGATTTAGAGCAAGACAGGAATATCTGCTCCTGCTTTTTCCATTTCACTTATACTGGAAGTGCTCATTGGTTCAGTAAGTCCGGAAAAAGAAGTCAAATGCATAGACATCAAAAGTAAAAAATAAAACTGATTACATTCACAGATGATGTGACACGATTGTACATGTATAAAATATTAATGAATTAACAAAAATGGCAGTTAAACTATTAGGCGAGTTTAGCAATATTGATAGAAAAAAATCAATTGTATTTATATATACTAGCAATGAGCAATTATATTTAAAATATAATGCCATTTATAACGACATCAAAAACATTCAGTGATATATTTCAGAAAATATGTGCAAGGTCTGTACACTGAAGACTACAAAATAGTGTTGAGAAAAATTAGAGAAGACTTAAATAAATGGAGAGATATATCATGTTCATGAGTTGGAAGTCCTGATATTTTTCAATGTCACTTTTCCCAAAATTGATCTATAGAGTTAGAGAATCCCAATCAAAATCACAGCTGGCTCATTGGGTAGACATTGGCAGGCCGTATCTAAAATTTATGTGTAAATGCAAATGACCTAAAATAGCCAAAACCATTTTGAAAAATAAGAACCGAGTCGGAATACCCGTGCTACCTGATTTTAAGATTTACCGTAAAGATACAGTATTTGTGTTTAGGTAAGCATATAGATCAAAGAGACAGGATGGCAGCAAGAATGGCAGAGTAAGAACCTCTGAAACTCTTCTCTTCCATAAGGACAATGAGACCACTGGGAATATGTGGCAGATTCAATATTTTCTTATCCCTGGAAATTAACCAAAGACTTGCAGCAAATCGGGGAGTCTTTATGAAGAAAAATAGCTGAATTTCTGTAAGAACACAGCCTCTGTGATGTTTTAACCCACCCAATTTCCATGCCCATTTCCCCAACTCTTCAGTAGCTTTGAAAACACACAGCCCACAATCACAGTGGAAACCGGCAGCCTGACAGCCACTAGACGGGGCAGAATGGGGTTGGAACTCTTTTGAAGCCTCATTCCCAGAGATTATCATTACTCGACCCATTTGGTGGCTCACTGAAAGAGACCACTCACAAGCTTTTTCTTCATTTGACCTGACTAGGAGCTTGCCCAGTGCAAAAAGCCTTTTCCCCAGGGACGTTTGTTGGAGACAGTCAGAAGCAATTGTTTAACACTGCAGCTGTCTGAAGGAGTGATTTAGCATTTGGGGAAAGAATGTGTTCCCCAAAAGTTTTAATTAAAAGCTGAGCAGTGAGATGGCCACGGGAGGCTTTGAAAAGCTCTGACATATGCCCGCGAGGGGCTGTATGCATGCTCAGAGCTATGTGCATCCTCGGGAAAAGCCTGAGAAGGCTCTCTGCTCTCACCTCTGGCGACCTTCAGGCTGTGTGCAAGCAGCAAGTGAAGGCCAAAGCAGAAAGGTAGACTGTCTGGCTGAGTGGCATTTAAGGAAATTTCTGATGAGCTGACCTCTAAGCTGACCAAGCAGAGACTTCAGAGTGCACACATGATCAAAAAATACAGACTTGGGGCTTCCCTGGTGGCACAGTGGTTGAGAGTCTGCCTACCAATGCAGGGGACACGGGTTCGAGCCCTGGTCTGGGAAGATCCCACATGCTGTGGAGCAACTAGGTCCGTGAGCCACAATTACTGAGCCTGCGCATCTGGAGCCTGTGCTCCCCAACAAGAGAGGCCGCGATAGTGAGAGGCCCGTGCACCGCGAAGAAGAGTGGTCCCCGCTTGCCACAACTAGAGAAAGCCCTCGCACAGAAACGAAGACCCAACACAGCCATTAAAAAAAAAAAAAAATACAGACTCAACAGAATGAGTTCAGAAAAGTCACTAAACAAACCATCAACCATAAACCCTAGAGAGAGAGAGATTCTGACTTCCAGAATTGCCACATTGTATCATTTCAACAAAAAGCTTTGAGAGATGCAAAGAAAAAAGAAAGTATGGCCCATGCACAGGAAAGAAAAATCAGTCAACAGAAAACCGTCTCTAATGGAGTCCAGACTTTGGACTTAGTAGACAAGACTTTTTTTTTTTTCCGGTACGCAGGCCTCTCACTGCTGTGGCCTTTCCCGTTGCGGAGCACAGGCTCCAGACGCATAGGCTCAGCGGCCGTGGCTCACGGGCCCAGCCACTCCGCGGCATGTGGGATCTTCCCGGACCGGGGCACAAACCCGTGTCCCCTGCATCGGCAGGCGGACTCTCAACCACTGTGCCACCAGGGAAGCCCCATAGACAAGACTTTAAGTCAGATATTTTGAATATGTTCAGAGAACTAAAGGAAATTGCATATAAAGAACTAAAGGAAAGTATGAGAACAATGAACAGAGCCACAGAGATCTGTGGGATACTATCAAACATACTAACATATGCATAATGGGAGTTCTGAAAGAGAGGAGAGAGAAGGCAATAGGCAGCAAGAATATTTGAAGAAATAGTGGCTGAGAACTTCCCAAATTTGATGCCAAACATTAATCTACACACTCAATAAGCTCAACAAACTTCATGTAGGATAAATTAAAGAGATCCACACCTGGGTACTTCATAATCATACCACTGAAAGTCAAAGACAAAGAGTGAACCACAAAAGCAGCAAAAAAATAAGCAACACATCGGTATGGAACCGCGTGAAGATCAACAGTGTACTTCTTACTACGGTGGCCAGAAGGTGGTGGGATGGCATAGTCAAAGTCCTGAAAGAAAAAGATTGTTAATCAAAAACTCTATATGGGGCTTCCCTGATGGCGCAGTGGTTAAGAATCTGCCTGCCAATGCAGGGGACACGGGTTCGAGCCCTGGTCTGGGAAGATTCCACATGCCGCGGAGCAACTAAGCCTGTGGGCCACAACTACTGAGCCTGCGCTCTAGAGCCCATGAGCCACATCTACTGAAGCCCGTGAGCCACAACTACTGAAGTCCGTGTGCCACAACTACTGAGCCTGTGTGCCTAGAGCCTGTGCTCCACAACAAGAGAAGCTACTGCAATGAGAAGCCTGCGCACCACAACGAACAGCAGCCCCCGCTCACCACAACTAGAGAAAGCCCGCGTGCAACGACCAAGACCCAACGCAGCCAAAAATAAAAAGTAAAAAAAAATGTCTATTTAAGTCTTCTGCCCATTTTTGGATTGGGTTGCTAACACATATATATGGAATCTAAGAAAAAAAAATTTCATGAAGAACCTAGGGGTAAGACAGGAATAAAGGCACAGACTTACTAGAGAATGGACTTGAGGATATGGGGAGGGGGAAGGGTAAGCTGTGACAAAGTGAGAGAGTGGCAAGGACATATATACACTACCAAACATAAAATAGATAGCTAGTGGGAAGCAGCCGCATAGCACAGGGAGAAGAGCTCGGTGCTTTGTGACCACCTAGAGGGGTGGGATAGGGAGGGTGGGAGGGAGGGAGACGCAAGTGGGAAGAGATATGGGAACATATGTATATGTATAGCTGATTCACTTTGTTATACAGCAGAAACTAACACACAATTGTAAAGCAATTATACTCCAATAAAGATGTTAAAAAAAAAAGTAAAAAAAAAAATTCTGTATGTAGCAAAGTAATCTTTCAAAAATGAAGGAAAAATTAAGACATTCTCATATAGCAAAACCTGAGGCTTTTTGTTTCTAGCCAACCCACCCTACAACTACTGACGGGAGCATTTCAGGCTGAAATCAAAGGGCTTCAAATCAACATGAAGAAACAAAGAGCTCCAGTAAGGTAACTATGCAGGTAAATATAAAAGACTATATAAATGTACTTTTATTTTTCTGGCTCTTATTCTCTTTTTTCTCTTGACTGATTTAAAATACAACTGTAGAAATTAATGATTAGATCAAAGAGAAAAAATAGAGACCAGGAAGGCAACCATACGTATATGTTGAATTGATTTTGGGCAAAGATATAAATTCAATGGGGAATGGATTGTCTGTTTAACAAATACTAGGACATCACATAAAAATGAATCTAGGACCATATTCAAAGTTAATTCAAATAGGATAATAAACCAAAATTTAAGATGTAAAATTATAGTGGAAACTTCTAGAAGGGAAAAATAGGAAAAATCATGAACCATAGAAGAATAAATTGATATACCAAGCATCATTAACATTAAAGATTTTGCTATTTTAAAAATGCTGGTAAGAAAATGAAAAGGCAATCCACGGCCTGGGAAAGAATATTTGTAAGCATATATCTGATGAAGAATTTGAATTTAGAATATACAAAGAACTTTTACAACTCAATAATAAGACAAAGAACCCAATTAAAAAGTGGGTGCAATTTTTATTGACACTTCACCAAATTAGACATATAAATAAGCCTATAAAAAGATGTTCAAATTATTTATCAGTAGGGAAATGCCAATTAAAATCCCAGTAATAGTCTACTACATACCCATTAGAAAAGCTAAATTTAAAGAAGTTGTCAATATCAAGTTTTAGCAAAGATGTGTAGTTCTTTGCCAAAACTTAATATTTTTGATGGAACTCTCGCCCATTGTTGGTGGGGATGCAAAATTGTACAGTCACTTTGTGAACAGTTTGGCAAATTGCTTGTAAAGTTAAATATAAACTTATCTTATTCCCAGAAATCTTTTTACTAAGTGTTTATCTAAGAGAAATGAAAAAAATATGTCCACATGTTCTCATATTTCTAGCAGTTTTATTCATAATAGCCCCAAACTGATAACAACCAAATATCCATCAACTGGTGAATGGATCAACACCTCTAGGTATATTCATGCTAAGGAATACTATTCAGCAAGAAAAAGGAGAAAGCTGCTGAAACCCACAACAACATGGATGTATGTCAACAGCATTATGCTAAGTGGAGAAAATCAGAAGAAAACACACACATACAAAAAACATGATTCCATTTACATGAAATTCTAGAAAAGGCCAAACTGTAATGGCAAAAAGTAGATCAGTGTTGCTAGGAAACAGAGGATTGACTGAAAAGAGCACAAGGGAACCTTTTGGAAAAATGAAACTGTTCCGTAACATGATTACGGTGTCAGTTATACAACTACAGTCGACCCTTCGTATCCACGGGTTCTGCATCCTTGGATTCAACCAACTTTGGATCCAAAATATTTGGACAAAAAAATTCCAGAAACTTCTAGAAAGCAAAACTTGAATTTGCCACACACTGGCAGCTAATTACACATCATTTACATTGTATTAGGTGTCATAAGTAATCTAGAAATGATTTAAAGGATACAGAGATTCTGTACGTTATGTGCCAATACCATGCCATTTTATTTAAGGGACTCCAGCATGTCCGGGGTTGGGGGTAGGGGCTGGACCCAATCCTCCGAGGATACTTAGGGATGACTGTATATACACATTTGTCAACAGTCATCAGCATGTACACTTAAAATTGGTGGGTTTAACTGGCTTTAAAATTATACCTTGGGCTTCCCTGATGGCACAGTGGTTAAGAATCCACCTGCCAATACAGGGGACACGGGTTCAAGCCCTGGTCCAGGAAGATCCCACATGCCTCCCCTCACAGGATCTCACTCACCACTTCCAAGTATAACAACCCAGACCCAACCCAGTCTTGGCACCCCAGGGTGTCTTAAATTGTCATGGGATAGAAAGAAAACCTTAAGAGAAAGGAGTTTAAACTTGTTTTAATTTAAACCCAATATATACCGTATAACTAGACGGGATGTGTGAGAGATATCAATACATGATTATAGTAAAAAATCAAATGAACGTCAGTGTTGCAACTCCAATGAAAGTTTATACTCACTACCCTCCAATCTAATCCAGTGTAAGGTTTACAGCCACATAGAGGAGACCCCCCACCCCGCATAATATGACAGCATTAATGTGCCTTGCAACCCCTTCCCCATCCCCATGACAGCTCCAGCCCTTCTCCAGCTCAGCCCTTAGCACGTGTGCAGGGATGATCACGAGACAACATGCCCGCTGGGACCTTTGTCCAGACAAGCAAACCTCCCCTTGCTATCCATTCTTCTTTTGGTTCCAGGCTGCTCTGCAATCCAGGAAAATACTTCATAAAGCAATGTGCCAGCTACCCTACACGAGTCAAAGGAGCATGTCACTGTGAGTTTAAGAAAATAAAATCACTGTCCACAAATGGATTTAATGGTCACAGTGGTGTTCATAAAACACCTCTCCTCAGCTTCTGAAGCACAGACTTTAATAGTTTAATGTTTTTTCTGCGGTGACACTAAGATTTTCTGAAACAGAGGGAAAGCCCGCAGTAAGAAGAAGCCTACATCTCCCCCATTTTCATGGCAGCAGAAATAATGCCTCTTTTGCCACCTTTATATTGCTCCGCTGTGCAAAGTCTCTTCACACCAGGGCACTGATTTGAGATGCCCATCTCCTCCCTGGCTGATCAGGACGAAAG
Organism: Phocoena phocoena; assembly: GCF_963924675.1. NCBI lineage: Eukaryota > Metazoa > Chordata > Mammalia > Artiodactyla > Phocoenidae > Phocoena > Phocoena phocoena. Next base: position 82,128,362 of record NC_089234.1, read on the forward strand.
CTCCAGTTCTTGAAAAGTTTAGCAAAGAAAAAGGATTTCAGTATTTGCATTTGACCTAGCTAATTTATTTTAAAAAGTTTCAAATTCTGAATCCTTACCCTAAAAACAAAAATAACTAACATATAACAAGATAAAAGCAAAGCAAAACACCTGTTATCCTGCCATATTGATCAGATATACGTTTCAGAATCACTTTCCCTCTTATGGGTTTATTATCGTTACTAAAACTTTCCCAATTAAAGCTATATACCCAAGGTTTTAATACATTAAAAAATATAAACACTTTTAAAATATAAAAAGTAGTAAATATTCCCTCTGAAAATTTGGAAAACAGAAAATATACACAGAAGAAAACTACAATACCCATAATTCCACTGGCGAAGAATTATTGTCACCATTATTTTATAGCTTTTCAGTTTTTTTAATGGACATGTACACAGATTACCTGTTTATGAGGCCATACAATATATGTTGTTCTATAATCTGTTTCTTTTTTTTTTTTTTTGCTGTGCGCGGGCCTCTCACTGCTGTGGCCTCTCCCGTTGCGGAGCACAGGCTCCGGAAGCGCAGGCACAGTGGCCATGGCTCACGGGCCCAGCCGCTCCGCGGCATGTGGGATCTTCCCGGACCGGGGCATGAACCCGTGTTCCCTGCGTTGGCAGGCGGACTCTTAACCACTGCGCCACTAGGGAAGCCCCAAAAGAGTATTTTTAATGTCTTTATAGCATTAAAGACATTATAACCCAGATCCTATTTTTTGAAAAATGTTTCAGCTGTTTCTATTTATTTGCTCATAAATAATACATCCTCGTGTATTTATCTTCAGTACATCTCTATTTCCATAGGATGAATTCCTGGATGATATGCTATAATTTTTGACAAGATAAACGTAGGATTCTGAATATCCCTTGAAGGTCTAGGACATCCCAATTAAGAGCCTGTGCATCTAATAAACTTTCCAATAATTCTTCTTACGGCTCAGCTGCAATCCCGTCCTTTGCAGAAGGCCTTTAAGAGCATGTACTGAATTAGATATTTATTTCCAAACGTGGCATTCCAAGACCCTTCTTCTACTTATGTATCGGGCTCTTTACCATTCCTTACCGTGGACCAAGGCTGGTGGTATTGTCTTATTGTCAGCTTATAAGTATGGAAATTGATACTGAGAGAGGTTTCATCACTTACCCAAGGTCACATCACTAGTAGATGGGTCTTTGAATTCAGATCAGTGAAGCATGTGTTCTTTTCCTAAGTGACCCTCACTAACGTCCACCTACCCTCCAGAGGAGGGGCAGGCATCGCACTGCAGGAGTCAGTCTGTCTGGATTTGAACTTGCCTTATGTCTAGTCTTGTGACCTCAGGCAAGTATTGTCCTTGTTGTATTTACTTCCTCATTTCTAAAATGTGGATAATAACCGAACCCACCTCATGGGGTGTGGAGAGGGTTAAATTAGTCATTATACTTGAAGTGCTTAGATTTGTGCCTGATACATTGGAAGTATTAATTGCATGTATTATCATCGCTGTTTTTACTTCTACATTCCAGGTGAACCAGCCGTACTGGCCATTTCCCAAACACAGCTTGGTTATTGATCTGTGCCTCTGCTCACAGTTTTCTACCCTTGGCGTGCTTGCCCCATGACTTCATACAACTGACTCTACGGCTAATATTTATTGATGAGGCTGGTGAAATACATCCTCTTCATTCTCCCGAAGCCATTCTCTTCCTTATTGTTCATGGTCCCTCCCTTGCTCTTACTCTTACTCAAACTTGCTCTTGCTCTTACTCTACATGTAACTTACTCTACCTGTAACTCATTTATATTTTTCATCCTGTCTGGTTTTAGAGTTGGGTGTGTACCTGCTTACTTCCTTACTAAACCAAAAGCTTGCTGAGGGCAGAGACTGTCCAGTGTGGAGGACACTGCAAGGACAATGCCAGAGAGTCCATGTTTAATTGCAGGTCTGCCCCGTTACTATACTGTGCATTATTTAACTTCTCTGTACCACAGTTTTTCATCTGTAAAATGGACATGATAATAAGACCTACTCCGTAGGTTTGTGGGGAGGACCAAATGCATCAATGTATGTAATATGCTTGGAACTGTGTCTGGAGCATAGTAAGTGCTCAATAAATGCTAGTTAAAATTTTACATAGTAGCCACTGAGTGAGTGTTAGCTGAGTGAATGCCAGCACACATGAATCACATTTGTCTGAACTGTTCCCTTTTCCATATTTGCATGTAAAGCTGTGCAGACACTCTCTAGCTATCATTTGGTACAATCAGGAATTATTTCCTAAGATTAGTCTTCTCATTTGTGATTCTAATGGGGAGGGGGTAGTAGTCGTAATTGTTGAGCTCTAAGCTCTGGGTCAGAAAGTGAAGATATCGGTAAATTTTTAAAAAATAAACAAGAAAATAACTCCTGGCAAATGACCCTTTAAGATTTTTCCAAAATCAAACTGTTTCTGAGAGCACGGTCCCACTCTGAGACCAGCAGCAACCGCCTTGCTGAAGGCGTCTTAGGACCAAAGGAATAAGCCTGTTTGGCTATTAGTGACACATCCAGAGGGGCAATACAGTGTAAGTAGAGACTGGGGAAGCTGCAGCTGTCCAGTTACATTTCCTGTTTCCCTATGACTTTTGTTCCCATCCCAAAGAGCAACATGGCTACCATCCACCTCATAGTCCAATTTATTTGCTGGTGCTCGGACCTCTGACTTCTGACCGCTTATTCAATTAGAGCTCAGTCTCCAGCTCTCAGGCTTTCACAGTTTCCTTCTTTTAGTTGGGATGTTATGCAGTCTGCTTCTATTCATTCAGTGGCTACCCTTGGAATCATAATGTATGTTCTTAATTTATCATAAGCTAACATTAATCTATACGTTTACCTTCCTTCTGGATAATATACTGCCTCTTTGCAAAAATTACTCTCTTAAGGACTTCCCCTGGGGAGCAGTGGTTAAGAATCTGCCTGCCGATGCAGGGGACACGGGTTTGATCCCTGGTCTGGGAAGATCCCACATGCCGCAGAGCAACTAAGTCCGTGCGCCACAACTACTAAACCCGTGCGCCACAACCACTGAAGCCTGCGTGCTCTAGGGCCCGCATGCCGCAACTACTGAGCCCACCTGCTGCAACTACTGAAGCCCGTGTGCCTAGAGCCCATGCTCTGCAACAAGAGAAGCCACTGCAATGAGAAACCCGCACACCACAACAAGGAGTAGCCCCCGCTCGCTGCAAGTAGAGAAAGCCCGCACATAGAAATGAAGACCCAACGCAGCCAAAAAAAGAAAAATTACTCTTTTATACCATATGGTACTAAAATACATTTCTCTGGCCATGGTGACTGAGTCCTTCTAGTCATTAAAGAGGTTATTTCAAAGAAGGAAAATGGGTTTCAATTTCCATGTCCACATCGGTTAGTAATAGCCAGAGTTCTGAGGCAATGCTCAGGTTCAGAGGGGAAAATAAACCTTGAGGTCTCTAAAAGACCTCCTAAAAAGCCCAGTAGAAATCAGAGATTAGATCAGAGAGTAATCAGAGATAAGATCTGGCTAGAAACTACAACCTACCAAGATTGAATCATGAAGAAATAGAAAATCTGAACAGACGAACTGGTAAAGAGATTCAATCAGTAATCAAAAACCTCCCAACAGACAAAAGTCCAGGATGAGATGGCTTCACTGGTGAATTCTACCAAACATTTAAAAAAGAAGAATTAATACCAATCCTTCTCAAACTCTTCCAAAAAATAGAAGAGGGAGGAACACTTCCAAACTCAATTTATGAGGCCAGAATTACCCTGATACCAAAACCAAACAAGGACACCACAAAAAAAGAAAATTTTAGGCCAATATCCCTGATGAACATAGATGCAAAAATCCTCAACAAAATATTAGCAAACTGAATTCAACAATACATTAAGAGGATCATATACCATGATCCAGTGGGGTTTATTCCAGGGATGCAAGGATGGTTCAATACCTGCAAATCAATCAATGCGATATACCACATTAACAAGATGAAGGATAAAGATCATATGATCATCTTGATAGATGTAGAAAAAATATTTAACAAAATTCAGCATCCATTCATTATAAAATCTCTCAACAAAACAGTGTGGTTTTTGTGTAAAACAGACACATAGATGAATAGGTCAGAATAGAGAGCCCAGAAGTAAGCCCACACATATATGGTCAATTAATTTATAACAAAGGAGCCACAAATATACTGGGGGAAGGGATAGTCTCTTCCATAAAAGGTGTTGGGAAAACCGGACAGCTACATGCAAAAGAATGAAACTGGATCGCTATCTTACACCATATACAAAAACAACTCAAAATGGATTAAAAACTTGAACGTAAAACCTAAAACCGTAACGCTCCTAGAAGAAAACATAGGGGTAAGTTCCTTGACATTGGTCTTGGCAATGATTTTTTTAAATTTGACACCAAAAGCAAAGGTAACAGAAGTAAAAATAAACAAGTGGGACGGCATCAAACCAAAATGCTTCTGCATAGCAAAGAAGACCATGAAGGAAATTAAAAGGCAACCTACTGAATGAGAGAAAATATTTGTAAATCATGTATCCGATAAGGGGTTAATATCTAAAAAATTGAAGAACCCATACAACGCAATAGCAATAAAACAAACGATCTGATAAAAAAAAATAGGCAGAAGAACTGAATAGACATTTTTCCAAAGAAGACATACAAATGACCAATAGGTACATGAAGAGTTGCTCAGCATCAGGGAAATACAAATCAAAACCACAATGATATGTCACCTCACACCTGTCTGAATGGCTATTGTCAAAAAGACAAGAGATAACAAGTGTTGGAGAGGATGTGGAGAAAAGGGAACCCTTGTGCAATGTTGGTGGGAATGGAAATTGGTTGCAGCCACTATGGAAAACAGTATGGAGCTTCCTCAAAAAACTAAACATAGAACTACCATATGATCCAGCAATTCCACATCTGGGCATTCAAATGAAGGAAATGAAATCATTATCTCAAAAAGACATCTGCACCCCTATACTCTTTGCAGCTTTATTTACAATAGCCAAGACATGGAAACAACCTAAGTGTCTGTCAATGGAAGAATGGATAAAGGAGATGTGGCATATATATACAATGGAATATTATTCAGCCATAAAAGAAGGAAATCTTGTCACCTGCAACAACGTGGATGGATCCTGAGGGCATTAGGTGAGTGAAATAAGTCAGACAAAGAAAGACAAATATTATATGATCTCATTTACATATGGAACCTTAAAAAATCAAATTCATAGCTACAGAGAACATACTGATGCCAGAATGGGTGTTTGGGGCGGGGATAGGTGACAGTGATCAAAAAGTACAGACTTTCAGTCATAAGAGAAATTAGTTCTGAGGATGTAATATACAGCATGATGACTGTAGTTAACAATACCATATTGTATATTTGAAAGTTGCTGAGAGATCTTAAAAGTTCTCATCACAAGAAAAAAGAATTTGTAACTTGGTTATAGATGTTAACTAAACTTACTGTGGTAATCATTTCATGTCACATAAATATGTCAAAACATTACACTGTACCCCTTGGACTAATACAATGTTTTATGTCAGTTGTATCTCAATAAAACTGGGGAAAAAAGATCTGGCTAATGAAAGACTTAACACGAAATCTTCCCTGGGGGTTGTTTGAGGGTTTCCTGACCTACTGGCAACTCCTTGCAATATAAAAGCATGGGCTGTCTAGCACAGGGTGGCAGCTGTTGGAGGGTTGCCCTGCACATGGGGAAATTGTAAGGATGCAACACTTCTGCTTGTACCAGGCTGGTCACCAGCATATCAGGGGAATTGAGATGCAGAATAGGGTGTTAGCAAACAGAAAATACCAGAGCAAGGAAGTAGGTAATTCATTTTGGGCAGGGCTTACTCCTAAGGTAGAATATGGGGCACGGCTTAAACTGACAGTGGTCATGGTGGGCCTCCGCCTTGAGGTGACCTTAGGAGGACTGGGTTCTGCTTCTTCCATGGGGCAATATGTCACAGTGAGATTTCCTTAAATCAATGTGGTGTGAGGTTGACTGAGAGAGAACCAAGCTGTTGAGTGGCCAGGTGAGAAAAACGATCATCCCCCATGCTGGGCACAGGCTGGGTGTCCCTGAGACCCAGGTTTCCGGACCCAGTGCTCGGGAGTGCCTGGGAGTTCCCAGTCATTTGCTAACAGGGGAATCAGCCCTCCTGGGACACCCGGAACCCGGAAGAACCAGGCTTTCTTCCCTGCTCCCCACCTGGGGGCCTTTGAGACTCCAGGCAGCAGGCGGTTAAGTAGAAAGTCGTGAACAAACGTGGAATCTCCTAGAGCAGTAGGCTTTCTCCAGAGGCAGAGACGTGCACACCGAGACATGCAAACGAAGGTCCAGGAAGACACCAGGGAAATGCAAGCCAGGAAGCCCAGCCCTTCTTTAAATGGCTTTTGGAAGAGAAGGAATATGATGACACCCCCTTTCCTCCACAGGCTTCATAAAATGAGAGCACTGAAGGAAAAATATTAAACTGAATTAGGGCCTAGTTTTGTTTTTTTTTTTTTTTGAGTATAATTGCTTTACAATGTTGTGTTAGTTTCTGCTGTACAACAAAGTGAGTCAGCTATATGTACACGTATATCCCCTCCCTCTTTAGCTTTCCTCCCACCCACCCCCTCATCGCACCCATCTAGGTCATCACAGAGCACCCAGATGAGCTCCCTGTGCTATACAGCACCTTCCCACTAGCCATCTATTTTGCACAAGGTAGTGTATATATGTCCGTGCTACTCTCTCAATTCATCCCGTTCTTCCCCCTCTGTGTACACACGTCCGTTCTCTATATCTGTGTCTCTTTTCCTGCCCTGCAAATAGGTTCATTAGTACAATTTTTCTAGTGAATTAGGGCCTAGTTCTTAATCTTTCTAGGGTGCAGGCTGGGTACCACTGAGAAGGGGTGTACGCCAATCTGGACTGATGTGCGAAACTCAGGGGCTCCAACCCCACCTCCCACCAAGGCCAGAGGATTGCTGATAATACCCTTAGGTGACGCCACTCCTAGGGACTTTGCATTTTACTGTCCCAAACCATCAAACCCAAGTCTTGTCTGACAGGAGGAGCTCTCCCTCGGGCCCCCAGACTCTCGGGGTTCACCAGGCTTCCTCAGCTGCTGGTCTACTCCCTGTGGCCCAGGATGATTCTAGATAAAAATGACTGGGAGTTCCCTTTTTTGAGTGGCTCAACTAAAGCCAATGTAAATGGATACCATTTCTGTGTCCTTGTACTCCTCTCCTCCACCCGCTGGCAAGTCTAAACCTCGTCAGCCAATCAATTTATTACTGCCTTCCATCTGACCGTGCAAAACTTAATCTAATTTAAAACAATCAGGTGAAGCAATCAGCGCAATATGGAAATCCAGGATTTCCAGCCTCTGCATAATGTATTACAAATAAGAAAACATATATTTACCGGAATAATTAGTAGTTTCAAAGCGTCCAGTAATCATTCCCTGCTGGGAGCGACCCTTTGGAGCAGAGGGAATAATCCAGGGGGATGATCACGAACGTGCTGGGTTACCTCGCTGCTGGGGAATAATGAGGTGTCCACTCGCTGACCGGAACCCCTGGCCCAGGCAGACAGGAGAGCCGGTGACACCCTGGCAAGGATGTTGAGAATGAGCTAGGGTGCCCATCTTGGGTCCTCACAGGCTTAATCTGACAGTCCTGATCTGATGGAAGGGGCAGTGAATTTTGCCCCTGGAAGGTCTGTCTCGTAATCTATGACTCCCTATGGGATACTCAGTTTTCTTATCTAGCCAGTGGGGAACCCGTTCCTACCCATCGTGGTGGTTACAGGCACCACCTGGGTCGAAAACCCAAGCCATTCATAAGCAGTAAAGCACTCCATAGATGTTAGTTAGTCTTTATCAAAGGAGACTGGTTATACAGTAAACAGTCATAGAAAGCAGTTGTATAAGCTAATTGACCATGTGTCAGGGGCACCTCGCACTGGCAGAGCTCAGGGAACACAGGACACCCAAGGGCATACTCCGTGGTGCGCACGGCCCTGTTGGAAAGGGGTCACAGGATAAATTTGGGCAGTGGGTGTCGGATGAGTTCTGAGAACGAGGTAACGTCTGGGTAGCTTGAGGAGTTTCAGCCTATAAGGATGAGGAAGCATCTCTTCAGGGCTCACTCACTCATTTAAAAACTTATTTGCTCAACAGATGTCTATTGTGTGTTTGATCTGGATCAGGTAGAAGAGCAACCGCCGCGAGGCAAGAATGTGCAGTGCATGCTGGGAGCCTCTGAATAGAGCTGTGAACGCACCAGAAGAAAGAGGGGGTGGGGGGAGCTGGCAGGTTGCGGTGGATCAAGGAGCTGGCCTGCGTGCGTGCAACTTTGATTCAGAGGCGCAGAGCCACTGCCCTTGAAGGCAGACTCAAGGAGAATGAATAAGTCTCTCCTCGGTTTTCGGCGATGCTCACCTCGCTGTCAGGGCTGATTCGGGAGTGGATTGGGAGGTGGATGGGCAGCAGAGTTCCCGGAGCAGAGGCGCTTCTGAGGGTTCTCAGATGGAGCCCAGGGGAGGTTCCGAGCTGCCCCCGGGTCAGTCAGCCGGATCTCACACACACACACACACACACACACACACACACAGCTGGCTCAAGCCTGGGGCCTGATTCGATGACCCTTGCCCTAGTGAAAGTCCTGGTCCCAGCTCCCCAAAGCCTCTATTTGAAGCTTCTTAGAATGCATAGGATTCCAGGGAACAAACCACACCTTTCAGGGGTGTGGGGGAGGGTATTTGCTGTCAAGGCAAAACCACGGCCCTGGTGCACATCCCATCAGCCCAGGTGGGCGAGTGAGCGGCACCTACAGCCAGGGGGTGGGCAGAGACGCTCAAACCTGCTTGCTCCCAATGCGTTCTCGGTTTGGAAATAAGATGGGTACAACCCAAGCCGTTATTGTTCCTCTGTACCCCACATGCACTGGGTAGAAGTAAGGGAGAGTTCTCACTGTCCGCTGAATTGGTACATTGTGGAGATGACCAGAGGCTGGAGGGATCCGGAGGCCTGGAGTCCCTCGCGGCTCCCTGATTGGCTGGTCTGACGACTTTGGGAAGTCACCTCGTCCTTCTGGGTCTCCGTTCACTCCCTTGTAAACTGGAGGTGTTGGGCTAGAGCTGTGGTCCTCACCTGGAAGGTGGTGATGGAGGGATGGGCAATCAGCCTCACAGAGGATGGGGGAGGTATGTGCAAATGAGCACTCCCACTCTGTGCCGCGTTGACCCCTCCCCGCAGCCCCTACCCACAGGTTCTAACTCACCCACCCCAGGTGGGTGTGGGCCCTGCTGGAAGTGTGCTGCTTGGAAGAGGATGAGGACGCTGGGGCCGCAGGGAGCCTGTCACCTCACCCTGCTGCCCTAAAACCCGTGTTGACTTTTTAAACTCCAGACCATTTCCTATATGATCATTATCATCCCCACGGCAAGTACAGCAGAATTGACCTTCCTGTCTCCAAAGAGGAAATCAATAAAAAACTGGCACTTTCCAGGAAACAGCTGAAAGGATTTATTATGCAGAATAGGGTGTATAATAAATCTGCAAGAATGCTGAGGTACAAACCACTAATCCCCAAATTTCAGAATGTCACCAAGTTATAATTGATTGTTAGCCCTGACACTAAACTGAAATCGCCCCCGAGGAGTGACATCTCATGAGCCTTCTTGGAGTTGGGGGGGGGGGGAATTTTCAACCCTGGCCTCCTCTCCAGCTTTGGTTCCAGCTCTCAGATGCACTGGGCAGTATGTGGTCCCCCTTCCGGCCTCTCCGCCCTCCTCCCTCCCCACTCGGTCCCCCTCTACGCCCGTCCTTCCTGCCCTCACCCGCTCCGAGGCAGTGGGCACCTGTCCAGGTCCCGCGGGCCCTGCCCGTCTCCTTTCTCTCACTGCTTCCCGTCAGGATTTCCAGCTTCGCCACTTTCCTCAGACCTCCCCATGCCTTGTACTTACTCCACAGAGAAAGCGGGGCCGTCGGGAAGCGACGTCCTCCCGTCCCCGCTGATCCCCCCGCATGTATCTTTTCAATTATCGTTGATTTACAATGTTGTGTTAGTTTCTGCTGTACACAAAGTGAATCCATTGTACATATACATATAGAAACTATTTTTTAGGTTCTTTTCCTCTGGCCTCAGGGCCTGCGCCCCGGACCCCTCTCTCAGCCGCCGCATCCCCTTCAACTCGTGAGCACCTGGACTGGGGAGCACGTACAGGAAAGAACGGTGTGTTAACGGCAGAAGAGCTGTGCCTGGCAGTCAGGAGACCCACGACCCAGGGCGGGGCAGCCTCCCCCCGCCCCCCCCCCCCGCCCCCGGCCCGTCCAGCCCACCTCGAGAGGACACCGTCTGGCCCCTCCATCCTGCTCCTCCTCTGGCCGTGGCCCTCCGCCCTCAGGTCCTGCAGCTTCTGGCTCTGGGACTGGGGCTAGGGTGCTGGCTCCGGAGCGCCAGCTGGTCTCCCTCCTGGGCTGGAGGAGGGTGCACGGCTCTGGGTCCTGAGGGCGGAGGGAGGGGATGGAGGAAGATGGCTCATCGTGGTGCAGCCTCCAGATGAAACACACATAAGGCAGACCAAGCTTGCTTTCTTTTTTTTTTTTTTTTTTTTTGCGGTACGCGGGCCTCTCGCTGTTGTGGCCTCTCCCGTTGCGGAGCACAGGCTCCGGACGCGCAGGCCCAGCGGCCATGGTTCATGGGCCCAGCCGCTCCGCGGCACGTGGGATATTCCCGGACTGGGGCACGAACCCGTGTACCCGGAATCGGCAGGCGGACTCTCAACCACTGCGCCACCAGGGAAGCCCTCAAGCTTTCTTTCCTTAATATTCATAGCATAATTCTGTTCCACGAGACTTTTTCTCTCTTTTCTCAGACTTTTCTCATTATCCTTCCTTGTCATGAGGGAAGGACGACTGTATCTCCAAGGCACGGCGGAGGGGAAGAACTCCCCCTTACAGAGGAATGCTCTCAATGCCGAGGGAAAGCAGTCCTCCTCTGACCTCGTTCCTGCTGCAGTCGGCCTGCCCTTGCGGCTCCCTTCACCCCGTCATTCCCACCTGGAGAACCTGGAGACTCCCCACATCACACACGCGTCCTTGGTGCCTGGCTCACCCCACCTGCTCGCTGGCCCACAACACCGTCCTCTGAAACTGTCCCCCCCAGTCCCTCCAGTTGTTACATCCAATGCAGAGCTTTAAATTCCTTTTTATTGGACTCTTCCGGCTCCTGGGGCCGAAGCAATCCTTGCTTTCCTCTCATCTATAGGCTGTTCCTTCCCGAATTCTCTGCCTCTTAGATGTGAGTATTTCTTGTCTGCTCTCTTGACTCTAACTGCCTGCGGCTCCCTCACAATTTTCAAACCTCAGGCCATGACTCGGAACCTCTCCATGCAACTCCAGGCCCTCAAAGCTCAGTACCTATTACATCTCTTACCAAATGTCCCCCAGACATTTCGAACTCAATCTGCCCCACATTGAACTTGTTGCCCTCTTTTCTAAATATCCTCCTACTATTTTTTCTCTTTTAACGAATGCCACCATCGTTCACGTCGTCACCCACACTCAGCTCCCATTTCTACTCTGCCACTTCCTCTTCACGCCCCGCCCCCCCGCCCCGCCCTGCCTCCCAGCACACGCCTTCTCTGACGCCTCATCACTCTCCTCCTCTAGGACACGCTCTGAGGTGCTGCCAGGATGAGCTTCCTGAAGCCACTCCTGGGATTTAGACCCTTCCATGGCTCTCTATCGACTCCTGTCCACTGAAACCCAAACCTCTCGTCGGGGCCAAGAGGCTCTTCTCATCCGAAGAAGACGAGAAGCCGGGAGACCCAATGGTACCCAAGCTTGACAGCGCCCTCTGATGCACCCTGTTTGAGGCAACATCCAGTGTAAAGAGTTTGCTTTTTACTTATTTATTTAAAAAAAATGTATTGGAGTATAGTTGATTTACAATGTTGTGTTAGTTTCTGCAGTACAGCAAAGTGAATCCATTGTACGTATACGTATAGAAACTCTTCTTTAGGTTCTTTTCCCACATAGATCATTACAGAATATTGAGTAGAGTTCCCTGTGCTATACTGTAGGTCCTTATTAGTTATCTATTTTAAATACAGTAGTGTGTATATGTCAATCCCAATCTCCCAAGTTATCCCTCCCCCTGCTTACCCCCTGGTAACCGTAAGTTTGTTTCCTACATCCGTAACTCTACTTCTGTTTTGTAAATAAGTTCATTTGTACCCTTTTTTTAGATTCCACATATAAGCAGTATCATATGATATTTGTCTTTTCTCTGTCTGACTTACTTCACTCAGTATGACAATCTCTGGGTCCATCCACGTTGCTGCAAATGGCATTATTTCATTCTTTTTTATGGCTCAGTAATATTCAATTGTATATATGTACCACATCTCCTTTATCCATTCCTCTGTTGATGGATATTTAGGTTGCTTCCATGTCCAGGATATTATAAACAATGCTGCAATGAACATAGGGATGCGTGTATCTTTTCAAATTATGGTTTCCTCCGGATATATGCCCAGGAGTGGGATTGCTGGGTCACATGGTAGATCTACTTTTAGTTTCTTAAGGAACCTCCATGCTGTGTTCCATAGTGGCTGTATCAGGTTACATTTCCACCAGCAGTGCAAGAGGGTTGCCTTTTCGCCACACCCTCTCCAGCATGTGTTGTTTGTAGACTTTTGGATGATGCTGGGTTTGCTTTTTAAATAAAGGAGACAAGTAGAGATACAGAGGATCCACAATGACCAGAGGATGGACTTGGGCCTCCTGGAAATAACATGAGTAGTGGACTGTGGTAAGCAGGGCAGCCCCTTGGCGTATTTAGGTGTCTGCCCCCAAAGCTTCTGCGCTGACAGCTTCCTGTGGTGTCCTTATTCTTTTCCCATTAGGGTCACTCTTTTAAATGCAGCTGTTTTTTGTTTTTATGTTTTTTCTGAAATGCCCTCTTGTAACTGTGATATAGCCCTCCCATAGTATATGTTTAATAAATATATTACATAGTCTTTGAAAGGATGGATGGATGTGTCTCCTGGACCAGCAATGTGATAGTAACCCAGTGGTACCCAACAATAAATTAGCCTGGATGAATTCACCCTAGAAATCCATGATCAAGTGGTGGGACAAAAATCACAGACTTTTCTGGGGGGAGGGGGAATGGGTTCAGGGAAAAGAGGAAGATCCGTAACAGGGCGTGATTCCAGGGGCCAGGCTGGGACAGGCCCAGCGAGGTCCCGTAGCGAAGGGCCTCTGGAAACACAAGGTCGCCGGAGTCTGGCAAATAGCGGAATGTGGTAGAAGCAAAAAGATAACAGGAGGGCCTGAGGCCCCTGGTCTCATCTAAGCCTGGGCCTTGCTGGGTGCCAGGGATGGGCCCCTGAAGCCCCCTCTCCCTGCTGCAACCCCACTGGGCTTAGTAGTTTCTGGAACCCACCAGGTTCTTTGATTTTAGTCCTCTCGGTGTCAGGAGTGCTCTCCTCCCTTTTTTTTTTTTTTTTTGCGATACGCGGGCCTCTCACTACTGTGGCCTCTCCCGCTGCGGAGCACAGGCTCTGGACGCGCAGGCCCAGCCGCCATGGCTCACGGGCCCAGCCGCTCCGCGGCATGCGGGATCTTCCCGGACCGGGGCACGAACCCACGTCCCCTGCATCAGCAGGCGGACTCCCAACCACTGCGCCACCAGAGAAGCCCCCTCCCTTTGTTTTAAGCTGTAGGTTTCATCACTATTCAAGTATGGTGAGGCCAACAGATCAGGAGACGACTGCCATTGAAAAGAGTCTGCTATTGCTGTGGACTGAAGGTTTGTATCTTTCCTTCAACTCCTATATTGAAAACCTAATGCCCAGTTCGATGGTATTAGGAGGTGGGGCCACTGGGAGGTGATCAGGTCATGAGGGTGGAGCCCTCGTGAATGGGATTAGTGCCCTGAAAAAAGAGACCCCAGAGAGCTCCCTCACCCCTTCTCCATCTGAGGACACAGTGAGAGGAACCAGGAAGCAGGTTTCACGGGACACTGAGTCTATTGGCACCTTGATCTTGGACTTCCAGCCCCCAGAACTGTGAGAAGTAAATGTCTCTTGTTTATGAGCCACCCAGTCTGTGGTTTTTTGTTATAGCAGCCTTGAGACAGATATACTCAGACAGTTGTACTCACACATCCCAAGAGAAGGGGGCACACCATGCCATGGGTGAGTGGGGGGCATGTGGGGGAAGCACGAGGGTCGGTCAGGGGGCAGAGGGAGGGGGGAAACATGGGCAGGAGCCTTTACTGTGGTTTCTGGGGGAAGGAACAGGTGAGGCAGGGTCAGCAGGCTCAGGACTGGCTGGTTTGGATCATTTCAGGCTCTGGGGCACAGGAGCTGGCCCTGGTTGTCTGGTACCCAGCCCTGGTGCTTAGGGCAGGGGACAGTGGCCTGGAGAGTGAGAACCACAGAGGAGGTGGTGGGCTGTGGGCTCTGGGTGGTTGGTTTGCATTTGAAAGGTGCCCTACAGGAGAGCTGTCCACTCTGTAGGAAATGGGCAGCCCAGGGGGCAGTGCCTCTGGGGTCAGCAAGGCCCAGATGTCAACACATCAGAAAACAGAAACTAAAAAACACGATTAACACATCTTTGCTCCTCTGGGCTCCACCCTTCTCCTCTTTCCAGGTTCAGCCTAAAAGTCACCTCCTTGGAGAAGGCAATGGTCGGGGAAGGCTTTTCCCTTTATTTCTTTCAGAGAACCCAGCACAAGTTAAGATTATTGCCTTAGCTTCGGTTCCCTGGAAAACAGAACGAGGCCAAGATTTAGTGGCAACGTATTCGGGAGGTACAAGTTCGAGGCAGTGAGAGAGAGAAAGGAAGAGAGGTGGGGGGCAGGCGTCACGTGCCCGGTGATACACTGCTCGCTGGGGCAGCTTCTGGGGACTTCAGGGGACACAGCCGGCCACTCAGCAGGATCCCCTGCTCCGCCCCCAGCGCAGCACTGCTGCCAGACAGGCCACCCAGAGACAAGGGAGCGTGGGGTCTCTGTCCTGCTCTCTCTCCACTGGTCCCTGGGCTGCATGGTCCGGCCACTTGAAGCTGGACTTTCAGACCAGTGTGGTGGCCTTTACCTCATGTCTGGAAGTGGCAAGAGAAGACATCAACTCTGAACCCAGGGAGAGAGCTGGATTCCCAGGGCAGTTCACCGTGGGTCTGTCCCTGGAAGGTCCAGGGGATGTCGGAACCGAGAGGTCTGGAGATACGCCTGACCCAGGTCCCCCACTGGACCAGAAGTATCTTCCAGAAAGAGACTGGGTCTTCCTGATTTATACCTTGTTGCCAGGCCCAGTGTAGTACCTAGAGGAAAGTAGGTGCTGAACCCAGGCTTGCAATTCCAAGTTCAGCTTCCCAGAGTGAGCCGCTCAGGCCGTGTGTTCCCCAAGTGATTTCACTGTTCTCTCCACAATATATTCACAGCTAGGCTGTGAGGACCCCAAGGATGCACAGCATTTTCTTTTTTCCTAGTTCCTAGCTCCGAGCCTCGTACGTAGTAGGTGCTCAGTGAACATTCGCTGTCATTCACACACAGCTGAATGAGCAGATGCAGCCTGCCGAGGGGAATGGCTAGACCTTCCGGATTATTTTATGGGTGGGCCCACTTGACTTGCAAGACACTTTCCTGTGTGGCTTGTTCAGATACAGTGAGACCAAGATGCATTTGTTCATTACTCACTTGTGATAGCAAAGACTTTCTTTTCTGGCAATATGCTGGATTAGACAACCTGAAGACTTTCCTGCTTATAGAAGGTCCTGGAAACAATGATCAAAATATTACAACTGTAACCAAGCTGAACCCTGTGGGTCCTTCCCAGGGCAGAGACCCCACATCCTCCACCTGCCTCTTGCTTGTAGAAAACCTTAGTCTCCCAGGCCTCCCCTGAGCCACAAAAGCCTGGCTCAAGAATTAATGGTCAAAAGAATGTGAACACGTAGTAACAACAAAAAACCAGCAGTTGGGCCAGGAGAAATGATAACAATTTAAACTATAGATCAGCCATATAGCAGTCACAGAATCTTTACTTCCTCCCTGAAGAACATAGGTAACAGTGTCTGGTGCACATTCCTGAGTTGTTTTACAGGTGCTAAAACCCCCACCAGGTCGAAGAAGTTAACTGCGTGATGACCACGAGCACATAGCCAGCAGACCGGCTGGAGCCTGGGGATTGATGATGTGAACCCCTGTGACACCACCCTGCTACCTCTCCATCAGCCAATCAGAGAATTGTGCATGAGCTGCTCACATACCCTCTGACGCCCCCACTCCCTCACATGGCCTTTAAAAATGCTTCCCTGCAGCCCGTCAGGGAGTTCCGGTTTTTCGAGCACCAGCGGCCAAGACTCCTTTTTTGGCAACTGGAATAAACGCTGCACGTTCCTTCACCACAACCCAGTGTCAGTAGACTGGTTTTACTTCATGCGGGCGAGTGGACCCAAGTTTGGTTCGGTGACACAACTGTTTATTGAAATGCATAATCAAGCTTTCAAGCAACTAGGAAAACTCCCCAGAGGCAAAACCAAATAGCTACAGGTGACCCTCATTATTCATGTATCCCATACTTGCTAATTTACTTATTTGCAGAATTTATTTGTAACTCCCAAATCAATACTTGGGGAGCACCCATGGTCATGTGCAGATGTGTACAGATCAGCCAAAAAAAAAAAAAAATGTGAGTCACCCTGTGTGCACGGCCAGCTGAGGCTGATCAAGGTGATGCTCTAGTCTAGGCTCTCACACTATAGACAGGTGTCCTTTCTACAGTCTGTTTAGTGCTACATTTTCACATTTAAGTGCTCTGTGTTGTTGCTTTCGTTGTTTAAAATGGCTCCCAGCTGTCATGCTGAAGGGCAGTCTGGTGTTCCTAAGTGTGACAGAGCTGTGACATGCCTTATGGAGAAAATACACGTGTTCGATAAGCCTCATTCAGGCATGAGTTATAGAACTGTTGGCTGTGAATTCAACTTTAATGAATACACAAAAATATTTAGTAAACTATCCTTAAACACACACACACAGACAACAAAATTATGTGTTGATCAGTTGACGAAAATGTTGTGACCAGAGGCTCGCAGGAACCTAATTGTATTTTCCCTGGGAGCAATGATTCAGTATTCACTAATGCAGTGATTCTCGACTTTGCAGAATGTGACTACCGCAAACAACAAGAATTAACTCTGTCTAATAGGACTCTCAAGAGAGAAGAGGGAAAGATTGATGTTTGAAGAAAAGCGGCTGAGAATTTTCCAGAATTGATTTAAGACACACATCTTCAGATTCATGACGTACAGTGTGTCCCATGCAAGATCAGGAGAAGTAATTCACATGCTGACTCGTCATACAGAACCTACAGAATACCCAATATAAAGCTCTAAAAAACAAGAGAAAATAGACACCTAGTATAAAAAGTAAGTACTATTAGATTGACAGTACAATTCTCGATAGCAACAGCAGAAGATAGAATACATTGGAATTTCATTTCAAAGTACTAAAAGAAAATAACTGATATCCTAGAAATCTATGTCAATATAAACATTATTTAAGAATCAGGGTAAACAAAGATATTTCTAGACAAACAAGGACTAAAATGATTTTTTTTTTTTTTTTTTTTTTTTTTGCTGTACAGGGGCCTCTCACTGTTGTGGCCTCTCCCGTTGCGGAGCACAGGCTCTGGACGCGCAGGCTCAGTGGCCACGGCTCACGGGCCCAGCCACTCCACGGCACGTGGGATCCTCTCAGACCGGGGCACGAACCCACGTCCCCCGCATCAGCAGGCGGACTCTCAACCACTGCGCCACCAGGGACGCCCTAAAATGGTTTTCTGTTAACAGAAACTCGCTGAAAGAATGACTAAATATATGTTTCAGGAGCAAGGAAACTGAACCCACAGGGAAAGAGCAGGTTGCCACAAAGGATGCGGAAGAAGGAAATTTATCAGCAAAGAAGTAAGTCTACAGAAATACTCCATGTGAAACAAACACAGAGAGAGCTTGAGCAATATTCTCAACATTTGTTCATTCAATAAATATTTATGGAGCGTGTAAACTGTGCCAGCAACTCTTTTAAGTGTTGGTAAGATAATGGTGAATAAAACAGACCAAAAATGCCTGTCCTCATGAAGATTATAAATAACTAGATAAAATGTCCAGTATGCTCCAGGATGACACATGCAATGGAGAAAAATTAAGCAGGGGCAGGGGAGGGGGTCGGAATGTTGGAAAGGAGGACAGGGATAAACAAGGCTCCATCCTCACTTTGGAGTCCCGTCAACTAAAAGGTCACGTGCAGAGCTGTAAGAAGCTACCTGAAAGTTGAGTGTAAGATACTTTGTTCCTGTCTCTGCCTTCACCATCTTAGAGGCAAGACTGCCATTTTTTTTCCTCATCCAAAGTGACTTAAAAAAAGAAAAGGTCACTGCGAGCAGCCACCTTGACCTCCTCGCAAAGGGGCAATCTGTGACGATCAGTGCAAGTGGCAAAGTCGCAGGAAGTAAAGGCAGTCACCCTCGGGCAGTTTGGGAGTGGAGGTTGTCTGCAGCCAATCGGTTCTTCCCAGCTTTAGGGAAAATGCAACAACCTAACTGGGCAGAACCCCATGGGACTGAAAGGGTCCTGGTAAGTTGGAGCATTATTAGAATTCAGCATTTGGAAGCATTTGGGAAGAAGGGTATTTTTTTTTTTAATATCTTTACTGGAGTTTAATTACTTTACAATGGTGTGTTAGTTTCTGCTGTGTAACAAAGTGAATCAGTTATACATATACATATGTCCCCATATCTCTTCCCTCTTGTGTCTCCCTCCCTCCCACCCTCCCTATCCCACCCCTCTAGGTGGTCACAAGGCACGGGGCTGATCTCCCTGTGCTATGTGGCTGCTTCCCACTAGCTATCTATTTTACGTTTGGTAGTGTATATATGTCCATGCCTCTCTCTCACTTCGTCCCAGCTTCCCCTTCCCCTTCCCTGTGTCCTCAAGTCATTCTCTACGTCTGCATCTTTATTCCTGTCCTGACCCTATGTTCTTCAGAACCATTTTTTTTTTTAGATTCCATATATATGTGTTAGCATACGGTATTTGTCTTTCTCTTTCTGACTTACTTCACTCTATGACAGTCTGTAGGTCCATCCACCTCACTACAAATAACTCAGTTTCGTTTCTTTTTATGGCTGGGTAATATTCCATTGTATATATGTGCCACATCTTCTTTATCCATTCACCTGTCAATGGACATTTAGGTTGCTTCCATGTCCGGGCTATTGTAAATAGAGCTGCAATGAACATTGTGGTACATGACTCTTTTTGAATTATGGTTTTCTCAGGGTATATGCCCAGTAGTGGGATTGCTGTGTCATATTGGTAGTCCTATTTTTAGTTTTTTAAGGAACCTCCATACTGTTCTCCACAGTGGCTGTATCAATGGACAGATCATCCAAAATGGAAATAAATAAGGAAACACAAGCTTTAAAGGATACATTAGACAAGATGGACTTAATTGATATTTATAGGACATTCCATCCAAAAACAACAGAATACACTTTCTTCTCAAGTGCTCATGGAACATTCTCCAGGATGGATCATATCTTGGGTCACAAATTAAGCCTTGGTAAATTTAAGAAAATTGAAATCATATCAAATATCTTTTCTGACCACAACGCTAAGAGACTAGATAATAAATTACAGGAAGAAATCTGTAAAAAAATACAAATGCATGGAGGCTAAACAATACACTACGAAATAACCAAGAGATCACTGAAGAAATCAAAGAGGAAATCAAAAGATACCCACAAACAAATAACAATGAAAACACAACGACAGGCAGATTCTTAACCACTGTGCCACCAGGAAAGTCCCTGTTTAGAGAACTTTTAAATGAATGTCGAGATCTTAAATAAAAGTAGCTTTCATGAAACAATTTCCAAGATTTTACTCAAATATACAGATATTTGAAGAAGCAAGCCAAGCATATACGCCTAAGAATGGTCCTTGCAGCATTGTTTATCATAGCAAGATCTGGAACCCACCCAAATGTCTATTAATAGGCAACAGTTACACACGTTATGGTAGAACCACACGATGGACGAATAATAATTCAACTGTTAAGAAGAATGAACCAGATCTCTATGTGCTGACGTGAAATAGGGTCTGGAGATGCTATCTCACGAGAAGAGCAGTATGTATGGTTGGAATTCATTCTGGGTAAAACAAAAGTGGGTAGACACAGGTATTTGTGTTTTTATGTGCATAGAGCACCGAGAAGGGAATGCAAGAAACTGTAAAATGGAGGTCCTTCAGAGAGTGGGAAGAAAGGTTTGGATAAGAGAGGCATCTTGTACCTGGTTTACATCTGACAATCTTATAAATGATTTGAATTTTACTATGATCGTGTATTTCTTTCGTAAAACAAGATAAGGCAAATAAACTAAAATAAGGAAGTAAAGGCTCACCCATATACACACTCAGCGGCTGTGGGGATGGTGGCCTCATTTTCGGGTCTCAGGCCCTGCAGCGGTCGCCCCTGGAGCGCCCACCGGCCCACCCTGGAGTTTTGCCGCAGGCCTGTGTGCTTCTGCTTTCTACCCCAGACCCTGACTGATGCCCTGAGTTTGAAGTCCAGGGGATTCAAAGCCCCCAGGAGCCACGCTGATGGGGAAGTGGGTGGGTGGAGCCTCAGCTTCCCAGAGGGGCCCCCCGCCATGTGTCTTCCTTCCCACACTCCTGCTCTGGGTCGACACCCAAACAAACAACCACGCCCAGGAACCTGGCTCAGGGTCTGCCTTGCAGGGAACCCGGTCAGAACCGCATGCTCTTGGAGGTCCCCGTCCCTAAGGCTCTGGCACGGCCGTGTCGAGCGTGTGAGCCGCCCTGACAGCAGTGGTGGCATTCAGTGATAATGACTCAGCGGCAGTGTCACAGCAGGCCCTCCACCGGGGGCTCTCCGGGGCTGCGCCCATTTCATCATCCTTACGACCTGCAGGGCGGATGCTATTCTGATCCCCATTTTACACTTGAGAAAACTGGGGTGGCTGCAGTCACCGAGTCCAAGTCTCAGAGAGCTGGGATGGACCGGTGAGCAGTGTCCCAGCTTTAGATGGTTCACCTCGTGCTCCTTGGGCTCTTGCTTGCAGAGTAAGGGGCTTACAGGCCACGTCCTGTGGGGCTTCTAGTCAGTGGAAATAAGAAGCTGACTGGCAAACCTAAACTGGGCAAAACCAGTTTAAGATGCCAGAGACAAGCAGTTTGAGAACAGAGGATAGAGATCTAGAAAGCGTTTCTTCCCAGGAAGCAGGAAGGTGACCTGTGGAGGAATGCCTTCAGCAGGGGTCCAAGGGACCACCGCTTTACGCTGTGTCCACACTCTTAGGCATGGGCCTGGGTGTGGCCTGCAAAAGGCGGTGAAGGGCGGGGGAGAACGGCGTGGGAACAGTCGATCAGCCTGACTGTGAGAGGCAGCTGTGACTCTGGGTCTCAGGCTCTCAGGGAAGAGCTGGAGACTGAGAAGAAAGCCCAGTTTGAAGAGGGGTCCACCGCTCCACCAAAGCTCTTGTGGCCTTGAACTCCCTCCATAAACACCTGTCAGACAAAGAAGAACATTCTGCCCGCAAAACCATTGTGTTTGCTATGAAAATGTGGCTTCAAGATGAATCCCCAGCTGTGCCTTCCAGCACTGATGCCACCCCAAATCCCCCCTCCCCATAGATAATTTGGAGCTTCCTTTGGAGATGGCGGGGGGTACTCAGCAAACTGGTCTTGGTCTGCATAGAAGTTCTAGCAAGGCTCTCTGGGGCTGGGCTCTCCGCAGGCATCACACGAGCCATGTCTCCGAAGACGGCCTTCTGAGTTAAGATGACAGCTGCTGCTAGATGCAAGTTCCTTGCCCCGAACCACAGGGTGTCCTTCTGAAATCTCATGGATGAGGGGGTCCGAGGAGGGTACCAAGCATGAAGGCAGTTTAGAAGAAGAAGGGGAAACCGTTTTATTAGCAGAAAACTCCAGGAACGGATTATTTGTCCTTTTACACTGACCAAAGCTCCAAGTCTTCTTTGAATCATATTTACTCAAAGGGGTATTTTAAGTGGATAGACCAGCAAACATCTGAACCCAGGACTGACTGAAATTCTCTCAGGGGAAATAATCCTGGATGTGGGTCCTGCCTCTAAGGTCTCCAGAGAAGGGAAGCACAGCTGGTCTAGCAACGTGCTGGAGCATTAAGGTTTCTGGCGCTCCCCAAAGCTCAGATAAGCCCTGACAGGTGCCTAAGTTTCCAACCTGGAGCTTCCTTCAGTGGCTGGAAAGTTCTGGTCCCCCTTTAGTGTGCAAATACTGGGAAGGACTGGGGCACTCTGGCTGTTAGCAACCCTTTATTCCTGCTGGGAATGAGGGCTTTGAGAAAAGGTTTTGAAAGAGAGAGAGGAGAGCTGTTACGGGTTGAATTGTGAGCCCCCAAATTCACATCTTGAAGTCCCCCCAGTACCTCAGAACGTGACCTTAATCAGAGGTAGGGCTGTTGCAGATGTCATTCATTAAGACGAGGCTGGGCCGCTAATCCAGTATGACTGGTGTCCTTATAAAAAGGGGACATTTGGACACAGGCATGCACACAGGGAAAACACCACAAGATGATGAAAGCAGAGATCAGGGTGCTGCTTCCACAGCCAAGGAGCACCAAGGATGGTCAGCAAATCCCCAGAAACTACGGGAGAGCCCTGAGGTAGACGTCTCCCTCAGCCCTGGGGAGAAGCCAACCCTGCCGACATCTTGGTCTCCGACTTCTGTGCCCCAACCTGTGAGAGGGTCAATTTCTGTTGTCACCCAGTCTGGGGTTCTCTGTTACCAACACCTTGCGCTACCAAGTCCAAGCTTGCAGCGCTTACCGCTCGACAGGCCAATAAATCAGGAGATGAGTCCTTGGGGCAGGGAATAGTGACTTTATTCAAAAAGACAGCAGTCGGAGAAGATGGTGGACTAGTGTCCCAAAGAACCATGTTACTTGAGAAATAATTCAGGATTCTTTTATACTAAAAGCAGGGGAAGTGTGGTTGGGTTCGTTGGTGCAGTATTCTTGGTGCGGGAATCTTCGGCCACGTGGGTCAGGTCACCATGTCCCTGTAAACCTCCAACAAGGCAAATGTAATTCTCTGTTCTGCAGCTTTATGTCTCTATGTGAATGGAAAGTGTTACACCTTTAAAGGTCAGGGCCTTGAGAATGGGCTACCCTGTATGTTTCAGGCTACAGGCAACATTCTGAACTTGTAGCCAAAGCAACAGAATACAAAGGTTAATGTAAAAGAAACGTCCAATGTGGAGTCAGGTTTGTTCTTCCCTGTTACCCTAGCTGACTAATAATACAAGGGATATGGACCCCAGGGGTGGGGGCACGGGGCACATGGGAGGACAAAGGCCACACCTGGGGAGCTGGGGCCACAGGGCAGGCTGCTCCAGGCTGGTGACTGGTGAAAGCACGCAGTCCTGGGGGACAGTCAGGGGCCAGGCCAGGGAGTGGGGAGAAAGTTCGCCTCCCCTACCTTCAATTCTGAGCTGGACATTCACCCAAGATGTAAAGGAAAGCTAAGGTCCTGCCGTCTCCCTCAGGCCATCTGCTCAGTCCGAGAAGCAGGAAGTTCAGATGACTCATTGCTGTCTGAGGCCGAATGGTGACAAACACTATGGGCGACAACCAGCCCCGGGAAGAAATAAGAACGCCTGTCGCGTCCAGCCCACTTTCAGCAAAACTCAGTACTCTGTCTGCTTCTAACCTGCCGTCTTTTAGGATTTGCTGACGAATTTTGGTCCTCGTGCCATGGGGACCAACCCAACGGCGACTCATCATTCTTCCAAAGAGTCTCCCTGAAAGAGGTTTCGTTATCTAGAATTGTAGTTTCACACTGGCGTCCATAGGAAAATCCCAGAGTGCTGAATGTGACTCGCAAGACAGACATCCGTGATGGGCAGAAATGGCTCTGCTCTGGTCTGGGGTCACAGAGCTCTGGGCAGCCTTCTCGGACACCAGACTTTGCTGGGAGCTCCCTCTGAGTGGTAGGCTGAGGGCAGGGACGTGGTACCGCCAGTGCTGAAGCCCAGCGACCTTGGCCTTCCCCATTTCTCCTCCCCGGCCTGTGGCTTGACCTTGTACGGAGTGTGGAGAACCAATGGCCCCAGGTGGGCCATCCAACCAACCTTGCAGCCTCTTCCAGAGCACGGCCGAGACCTGCTCCACCTCAGCTGGGCCCCGACCAAACTGCCTACTGCCTCGCCCCCTCTCCCCACAACACACACACTCAGGCTTTCCTCCTTCCCTTTCTTTCCTTACTCAGTTATCAGTACAAACATCCTCCAGCCTCAAAAACCTCAGCTTGGTCTGTAACCCTTGCCTCCCCCGAATCTGCCAACCGCAGGCCGTGGCGATGCCAGGATGCCTCTCTCACGTCTTCATTTCTTTCCGTGCCATCTGGCTTTTCCTGAGTACAGCTCTTCACCACGTCTCCCTTGGATAACGCGGAAGCCTCCAGACTGCCTTACTGCCTGCTCCCTCCTTCCCCGACCCTGATCTATTGGCCCTGGACTCCAGGTCACCTTCAGAAAGTGCACCTGCCCTGCCCAGATCCCCTCCATGGCTCCTAAGATCTGTCTATGAGATGCTGTCAATCTGGGATGGAGATCAGCATGGCATGTGTGGTGAGCACAGGGCTTTTTCCCTCACCTGCTCCTTGTGGGGGACTTGGCAAAAGGGAGGAAAGAAACTGCTCCTCCGTTAGCATAATACTGCCCCAGGTCTGTGCTCTGAGGAGGGGCACAGGTGGGCTTGAGGTAGGAGGTAGACGGGCCCCCGGGCTGGGCAGCTGGAGCTTGTCAAGCAGAGTAAAGTGAAGCTTTGTGTTCCGTCGACACTCCCAGGACCAAGTTAATGGCAGGAGCTGAGCTCTGCCGGAGCAAAGAGATAAGACGACCACATCTACCACTCCTGAGGTCAGGGAAACCTCCCCAACTGCACATGCGCAGGAAGGCTCCTCAGGGGTCAAAAAGGAGGGAGTGCCATCCCATAATAGGTGATGTCAAACCTCCCACAGGCCTCTGTGCTGGAATCCATCTTGGCAAAAAGATGTGCACACATATAGGGGAGGGCCCTAGGGCAGGTCAGATGTGGGAAAGGAAGTGAGATGATTGGCCAGGGGAGAACAAAGACTGGAAGGCCTGCCCCATATAAGTGATTTAACCACCCCTTTACTGCTCTCCTCCTCGTTAGAGAGGATGCCCACACCCTTCTTCGAGTGTGTATTCCTGTCTTAAATAAATAAACGACTTCTCTGTGTGCTCTCCCGCACGTTGTCTCTAATAATGAAATTTGTACCTGTTTTTACAGCTTCTGTCTCCTTGAAAAATTCTTGTTTTCATAAGGACACAAGAGCCAGGGCGGCTCTGCTTCTCGCCTCTAGCCTCCGGTGGACCGGTGGCTAGGATTCCTGGTTTTCACTCAGGCTGCCCAGGTTCAATTCCTGGCCAGGGAAGTAAGATCTGCTTCAGGACCACTCACTGCCATCTCTCCGAGATCAGGCTCTCACCTGCTCCACTCTGAGATGCCTGAAGTAGTGGCGGAGAGGGAACAGCAAATTGGACCCAGGCAGGCCCAGGGCTGGGGCGTCCAGAAAGCTGGGACAAGCCCTGGGAGCCGAGGGGCACCCACGTGGCCCCTCAGTTTCTGGGGAGGTAGTGATGCAAAGTCAGGTGAGGGCCCATGGAGAGAGCCCAGCAGGAGGGCTTGACCCAGGTCCCCAAAGGAACCAGAGGTGATGGGTAGAGGGCAGTGAGGTGAATGATTCCTTTCTTCACCTCTTGCCTGTGGCAGGAACTGGGGCAGAGCTGAATCTGGGGAAAGAGAGAAGGAGGGTCCAGCGAGGGGCTGGAGGATGGGGGGAGCCAAGGCAGACTGAAAACCCTGAGCTCTTGTCTTTCTTTTTTTTTTTTTTTTGCAGTATGCGGGCCTCTCACTGTTGTGGCCTCTCCTGTTGCGGAGCACAGGCTCCGGACGCGCAGGCTCAGCGGCCATGGCTCACGGGCCCAGCCGCTCCGCGGCATGTGGGATCCTCCCGGACCGGGGCACGAACCCGCGTCCCCTGCATCGGCAGGCGGACTCTCAACCACTGTGCCACCAGGGAAGCCCTGAGCTCTTGTCTTATCTCCTGCTCTTCCCCGACGGGCACCAGGGGCCCTCCTGACTCATTGCTCGTGTTGACACTTCCCTCTGTCTGCACAGCTCTTCTCTGTCTCTAGGTGTTAAAAGTCCAGCATCACTTAAGACCAGCTCAAGTAGTGCCTCCTCCGGGAAGTTTTCTCTGATTTCCTAAGTCAGGATTAACTCCCTTCTGTATTCTTCCTTGGTACTTTGTTCATCCATCAAATCATTTATCATGTTCACGTATGATTGTATCACAGTGTGTGAGGCCCCAGAACTTGGCACTGTGCTTGACAGTGGGTAATAAACAGGTGCTTATGGACTGAATAAAGGAAGAATGGACAAGTGGGTGTAGTGCAAAGCCACTTCTATTCTGGAGTCCTCTGCAGTACACAGCCTGGTCTTATATCTTGCTGCTTCTCAATAAATGTTTGTTGATTTGATGGAGCTTGTGATTATAATAATCTTATTTTGTGTCATTATTTTTACCCACTTCCTATGGGAGAGAATAAAGGAAAATGCACGGCCCTGAGCTCACGACAATTGTATCTGCTGACTATTTCAGGCACCATGAACTGTTTAGGGCCCTGCAGCTTGCACTGGGTACGTGGGGAGGCGCAGATGGCTGGGCTGCATTCTTGGAGGATGCCCAAGCACCAGGTCACAGGAGCGTCTTGGATTCTGTGGAGCACCTTTTCGTTATTTTCACAAGTCTCTCGCACTCACTCCGTCTTATTTAGAGCTGCCAGTGTCAGGATGTGTGGGCAGTGCTGGTCTCGTCAGCCTGGCTTCCTAGACGAGGAGGTGCTCCTCCGGGGAAGGAGATACAGGGCCTCCCCTGGGCCACGAGGCAATCAGCTGGAGACCCCGCTCTGCCTAGAGCCCAGGCAGGACGCCTCTTGTTCAGTCCGGGGCACAGGGAGGTCCCATCGCAATTCACGGCCCTCGGGGACAGCCCCCAGGGGGCTGCCTCCTTCTCTTGCGTGGACCAGCATCTTGCTCCGGCCCACTGCGATTCCAAGGCAGGAAACGAGGATTAGTTCGGCTCCAGGCCAAAGCAATCTTGCTGTCCCCTCGGTGCAAGAGTAAGGCTGGGACACTGCCTGTGCCACTTGTTTCTTTGTTGAGAAAATTCCATCAACCTCCTCCCCCCACACCTCCCCGCCATGGCCCACTGCCCCCTCTCGCTCTCAGAGTCTGAGTTTGTTTCTTTTCAAACTCACAGCTTTTGCAAACCACTGGAGAGAAGAAAGCCATCTGGAATTTTAAGCTTCTCAGCAGATCTGGCTCTGCCTGCGGCCCCGGGAAGGTTGGAAGCAGGAGAGTCAGCCTCGGGTTCCTCACTCCCGGGGAGGCTGTGATTCAGATCAAGGCTCGAGGCCGCAGCCTGAAGCCACTTCCTCACAGCCTGGGCATCGCCGCTCTCCCAGCTCCTTCGGCTGCACCGGAAGGGGGCCTGGGACGTGGGCTCACTGTCACGAGAACGCACCGTGGTCGACGGGCATCGCGCACAGGGCTTGGAGCCTCGTTAGCTCAGGCCACACTCACCATCAGCCCCGAGGCTGGTAGAAACCCGGTCTGACTCCAGCCGAAGCTCTCAACAGGACCAGGTTTTAGGGTCTGGATACCTGGGCCCCTTGGAAGAAGCTGACCCAGAGGGCTTGCTTTCTGGAAACCTCTCTTCTCCCTGCAGACCTTCTTGTAAGACCTTGGATCAGGCACTTAATCTCTGAGGCACCTTTTTGTTCTTGCCTTGGGTATAGGGTGCCGATGCTAGACTCTACCAGCCCTCCTAAGTCCCAGCATCCTCTTTTTCTAACGTCCAGTGTCATGGCCTCAAAGACGTAAAGGGATGTTCTGACCCAGCACGAGGGGCTGGTGTGGAGGTAACAGTGGGACCCTGGAACTGCTCTGCCCACATCCAAATGCTGGTCCTACCACTGCTCTCTGTGCGACTGAACTTTTCTGTGCCTTGGTTTCCTCATCGGAGAAATGGGGGTGCTATGGGCTAAGTTGTGTCCTCCCAAAATTCATATGTTGAAGCCCTAGCCCCCAGTGCCTCAGGATGTGACTATATTTGGAGACAGGGTTTTAAAGTGGTAATTAAGTTAAAATGAGGCCATCAGGGTGGGTCCTAATCCAATCTGACTGGCGTCCTTATAAGAAGAGGAAATTTGAACACACAGAGAGTCATCAGGGAAGTGCGGCCACAGGAGGAAGGTCATGTGAAGACACATTAAGAGAGCAGCCGTCTGCACAGCAAAGAGAGAGGCCTCAGGAGGGACTACACTGCTGACACCTTCATCTCGGACTTGCGGCCTCCAGAGGAGTGAGAAATAAATTTCTATTGTTTAAGCCCCCCAGCCAGTACTTTTTTTTTTTTTACGGTACGCGGGCCTCTCACTGTTGTGGCCTCTCCCGTTGCGGAGCACAGGCTCCGGACGCGCATGCTCAGCGGCCATGGCTCACGGGCTCAGCCGCTCCACGGCATGCGGGATCCTCCCGGACCGGGGCACGAACCCGTGTTCCCCGCATCGGCAGGCAGACTCTCAACCACTGCGCCACCAGGGAAGCCCCCAGCCAGTACTTTGTTATGGCAGCCCCAGGGGACTAAGACAGGGCGTGTCTGTAACTGTAACTGTTCCAGGACCCATGCTGGTTACATTCTTCTCAGACTCAGACGGCCTGGGGTCAAATTCTTTACTAACTCTGTGATCCTGAACAAGTCATCTACTTTTCCTAAGCCTTTGTTGTTCAGTCTATACAAGGAGGATACTTATAGCACCTGCTATGAGGTCTGGAGAGTTTGTGTACATTAAGTGCTGAAGGCCACAGAGATGGCGAACGTGCAAGCAGGGATTCAAACACAGGTAGTCTGATTCTAAATAAATGCAACAAGAATAACTCTATGGCAAGTCCGTATTTTTCATCATAAACCTTATCTCCCTTATCTCCATTCAGTCAAAACTGAATGCTGGGAGTTCCCTGGTGGGGCAGTGGTTAAGAATCTGCCTGCCAATGCAGGGGACACGGGTTAGAGCCCTGGTCCGGGAAGGTCACACATGCTGTGGAGCAACTAAGCCCGTGCACCACAACTACTGAGCCTGCGCTCTAGAGCCCGCGAGCCACAACTACTGAGCCCACGTGCCACAACTACTGAAGCCCGTGCTCCTAGAGCCTGTGCTCCACAACGAGAAAAGCCACCGCAGTGAGAAGCCCGCGCACCGCCACGAAGAGTAGCCTGTAACTGTAGAAACTAGAGAAAGCCCGCAACTAGAGAAAGCCCGCACGCAGCACCGAAGACCCAATGCAGCCAAAAATAATTAAATAAAATAAATTTTTTAAAAATTAAAGAAAAATGAATGCTGTATGTAAAGTATAAAGTAACAGAATTTTTTTTTTGCATTTATATATTTTTTTGAATTTTATTTACTTTTTTTTTGTGTGTGTGTGGTACGCCGGCCTCTCACTATTGTGGCCTCTCTCACTGCGGAGCACAGGCTCCGGACGCGCAGGCTCAGCGGCCATGGCTCACGGGCCCAGCCGCTCCACGGCATGCGGGATCTTCCCAGAACGGGGCACGAACCCGCGTCCCCTGCATCGGCAGGCGGACTCTCTACCACTGTGCCACCAGGGAAGCCCTATTTACTTATTTTTTATACAGCAGGTTCTTATTAGTTACCTATTTTATACATATTAGTGTATATATATCAATCCCAATCTCCCAATTCATCCCACCACCACCCTCACCCTGTTTTCCCCCCTTGGTGTCCATATGTTTGTTCTCTACATCTGTATCTCTGTTTCTGCCTTGCAAACCGGTACATCTGTACCATTTTTCTAGGTTCCACATATATGCTAAACTAGCAGAATAAATAAATAAAGCAACTATTCTCCAATAAAAATTCTAAAAATAATGCCAGCAATGTCTGACATGTAATAGGCACACAATAAATATTCCTTATTGGCACAGTGAAAAAAAAAAAAAAGAATGCTGTGAGATGTAGAATGAAAACTAGCATTGCCCTCTGGACGTAACTCTTAGCAGGACTTGACTTTTCTTTGGCCACCGAGCAGAGGAGAGGGGGTCCCGTCTGCTGCGTCCTTCAACTCTCCGCGTCCCCCGAGGCACCCCCCGGACCCAGTCCACTAGCACCTCCCATCCAGCACACAGCACAGAGCTTCCAGAGAAAATAACTCAAAACCCCAGCATAAAATTAGTGATTTAGCTCACGTCCGGCAAACATTGGAAATGGGACCAAAAATAGCACCAGCCGCTGCTCATCCGTCAAGTGGAAGCAGCGTCTCATGGCTGGTGAGGCTTATGAGTCTTTGGAAGTTGTGTTAAGTTTTTCAGAATGGAGCTTTTCAGGCACCCCTGATCCACCAGTGGCGGGCATCTGGGCGCAGGTAAGTCGACTTAATTAGAAACAACAGGGCGTTTTGAGCACAGGGGCCCCGGGGTTCACGTCTCGTTCCCATGGAGCCCTGTTCAGAGGCCACGTCTCATTCTGTTTAGCAACTGTGTGGGCAAAATCCAGGCCCTTTCTTTACTCTACCAAGTGGGTTCTGCCATGGAGGAACTCACGCCCCGTAGGGAGATGGAGTGTCCCCTCTGCCTGGCCTGCCGTGGGTCCCCAGGGCTTGGGCACATCCTGGCGGATGGCTACTACATGTTGACAGTGTGACAAAAGCCCCACTTCCACAAATATCGACTGTACCTGTGCCTCGGTAAGATTTTAAAAAGAGACCCCTGTCTTCTGCTTCCCAGCTGGAAAGTGCACTGCGGCGTGTGTCCTCTTATGTCCTCAGTGCCCCCAAGGCGCGGAATTCTCCATATTTTTCCTGGGTCCACCCCAGGTAAATAATTCACCACAGGCTGAAGTAAAATGTGAAGCCAAAAGAGAGAAAACAAAGGAGCAGAGTCCTTCAAACTTGGTGACAGTGTCTGCTTCTGCAGACTGTCATGCGGCCTCCAGGGGGTGGGCGTCCCTTCTGGGCTTGGTCACCAGGATGCCCGTCGGCCGAGGTCTTTCCTCTTTCACCAACTTGCTTCGTTTTCAGCAATGCCTTGTCAGCTTCTGAGGGGAAGGCAGGTATTTCCTGAGGCAGCTTGGATGATATGTTTGGCCTTTAGGAGAAAAAATAAGAAGGAGAAAGAGAGAAAAGGTGAAGAAAATTTGCAGCACGCTATTTCTTTTTTTCCTTTGGTAGAACTAGTGCTGAGAAACCGTTGCCAAGGTTGAAGCATCTGCTCCAAGCAGAATGATTTAGTACAAATTCCTTATTTCCGTTTCCCTTACTTCCCTTTTGATTAATCATGGGAATGTCTGGATTTTCCCCTTAAAGGATCATGGCCCAGAACTTTCCTTGGCAGTCAGTCATAACTGCTTCTAAAAAGGTTCTTGTATTTCTCTGAGGCCATTTCTCAGAGCTTCAGAAAGTTGTACAGAACCTGAGAGCCTCGGGCTCAGACTGTGCGGATCCTCCCATTGCACGCCTGCAAAGCCAGACGGAGGGACGTTAAAGGCCCCGTTCAGGTAGATCTGG
This sequence comes from Phocoena phocoena, assembly GCF_963924675.1. NCBI lineage: Eukaryota > Metazoa > Chordata > Mammalia > Artiodactyla > Phocoenidae > Phocoena > Phocoena phocoena. Next base: position 82,160,177 of record NC_089234.1, read on the forward strand.
CCCACACACCCTGAGACCCAGAGCCGTTCAAGAGGAGTACACGAGGAGAAGCAGGAAAGAGACCCTGGGTTGACATGTCCTCTCCTGAAAATTCTTATTACAGCTACTAAAACCCCAAGGAAGCCCTCGCCGATGAGAAGAGAGCAGAGGCTCACTGCCTCTCGGGTGCCTGTTCCTGCTACTGATGGGGGAGGGGACGGGCCATCAGCTCCAAAGCTAGGAGACCCTACTTGGCCTGGCCCACGGCGACCCACATTCCTATGTCCCCCAGTGACTTAGGTGAGTCACCCCCTTCTCTGAGCCTCACCCTGAGGCATCAGCAGGAGGGCCCAAAATTCCCCAGGGAAGCTGCTGGGTGTAGCCGTGGTCTCCCCACACCCTCCACGTTTCATTCATTTATGTGAACAGGTCATAGTAGCAAACATGTGTATGGCATCTACTCGCCGGGCCCTGCTCTAAACCTTTACACGCATTCATTCATCTAAGCCTTCCAGCCACTCCAGAGGGAGATGCTGTTATCATCCCGACTCACAGAGGAGGATATGAGGCCAGAGAGATGAAGGTTAGAAGATGAACAGGTTAAGAGATTAAGGCACAGAGAGATGAGCTTCCCAAACTCCATGAGCGGGGGTAGAGCCGGGCTGGGATGCAGGCAGCCTCCCCGCGCCCCACCCCCTGCTCCGGGCCCTTCACCTTGAGGTCCTGACAGCTCTGTCCTCCAGGATCCCAGCTCCTCTCTCTCTAGGCAACCACTGTCAACAGTTCTTGTGGATCTTTTCCAAAAAAATATTGCGTGGCATTTATACATTTACATACACACAGGAACATGCATAGTATGTTAAATATATAACACAGTTACATATTCTTCCTTCAGACAACTAGCAGCATTTCTATGCTTCCTTTTTGCACCAAATACAAAAATGGGATCTTTCCATTTTTTTAACAACTGCATAGTATATTCCACTGTATACACTGCCGCCTACCGCTTCACACTTTGGTTGTTTCCATTGTTTTGTTATTGCAAGGAATATTCTGGTAGATACACCATTTTGCACAAGTGAGGCTGTGGTAGGCAGACGGTCCCCCCCACCCCTATCCCCCAAGATGCTCGTGCTCTAATCCCTGGTACTTGTGAATACGTTACGTTCCACGGCAAAAGGACTTTGCAGATGGAATTACGGTCTAGACCTTAAGAAAGGGAGATGGTCCTGAGTTCCCTGGGTGCACAGCCTAATCACATCAGCCTTTAAAGGCACAGATTTTTTTCCAGCTGGAGGTGGTAGAGATGAGGAGATGCCAGAGACATGTGAATCGTGAGAAGGACTCCGCCCACCACTGTTGGCTGTAAAGGTGGCGGGGACCTCGAGCTGGGGAACGCGGGCAGCCTCTAGAAGCCGAGAATGCGTCCTGGCCCACTGCTAGCAAGGATGCGGGGCCCTCAGCACCACGGTCGCGTGGAACTGAATTCTGCTGACAATCTGGCTGAGCCTGGCGCTGGATTCCCCCCCGACAGCCTCTGCGTAAGAGGTCAGGCCGCCACCCCCTTGATCTAAGCCTCGTGGGACCTGGAGCAGATACACGAGCTGAGCCTTCTGACTCTCTGAGCTACAGAACTGTGAGATGATACATCTGCGTTATTTTCGACACCACATTTATGGTCATCTGTTACAGAAGCAGTTGGAAACGACTATGCTGCTGGATGTCTACAAGTAGAATAGGTGGCTCAGAGGGTATATGCTTCTGACATTTAGATAGATCCTGTCAAATCGTTCTCCTTGGAGGTATAATCAATTTGCAATCTCACCAGTTATGTATGAGGGGCTGTTCCTCACATCTTCGTCCATCCAGTACGTAATCAAACTCTGATCTTTGCCAATTAGATACAGGAGATTGCCTTGAACTTGCACTTCTGTAGCAAGACCACTGCTTCAATTTAGATTCGGTGTCTACTTGGAGTTGTTTTGGGGAAGGAGAGGTTCCTCGTGGAAAACTCCAGAGCTCTCCTGGGTGCTGCCACTGTCAGACAGACTAGAGTGACAGCTCAACTTCTCCTCCTGTGCAGTGACAGGTGGGTAGGGAAGGTGAGGCAGGGGAGCCTGGGGCCGGGAGGTGTCCAGCCAAGGGAGACTAAAGTCAGTGGTCCAAGTGCAGGTGGGCACAAAAAAAGGGGTCCTCTGCTATCTCCTTGAGGACAAGGGGAGGACAGAGCAGCCTGAAGCCAGCTGCAAGAGATGGGCTGCAGGGTGTGTGTCTGTGAGGCTGAGCCCGGGAGCCCCTGAGACAGTGGCGTGCAGACCACGGCGCTTTCTAAGGAGCCCCATGGTTCGACCCGGCTGTCAAAGGAGGACGGTGCAAGGGAGCCTGGAAGGAAGGGAGTCCAGGGCAGGTGATTCCAAACTAGGAGCTCAGCTTTTCATCAGCCGTGAGACCTTCCTGAAGAGGCCCGCAGGCTTGGGGCTTCACCTTCCGAGCCACAAAACAAGAATAATGACGACTTGGGGGCTACTGTAAGGAAGAGAAATAAATAGACACGTACACACAGCCATAGGTGTATGTCCATGTGCGCAAGTATCTTTGTGTGTATATACTTATATGCCTGTGTGTCTACATACGTCGATGAAAAATTAATGTATTGATTTAAGAAAAAAATGGAAATTTTTATTCGTACCACATTTGAGGCTTATAACCTGGGAACAACATCTCAGAAAGTCCCAAGAATTGTCCCTCCCGTTTGCAGTCCAAGCACAGTTATATAAGTTTTTTGAGACAGAGGGCAAATGACATATTATTGACAGTTTACACAGTCCAGATCTAAGTGTCATCGTGGCCCCTTACGAGGTCAAGAAGGAACGTTATCTTCAAGGGGTTGTCTCGACGCTGGGAGAAGGTTGGTCCTAACGTTGATTTCTGCCCGTGGGGGAGGTTTGGTCGATGCCTAATGCAGACACACAAGGCACAGCATGGGGAGAGAGGAGGCCAAAGGGCAAAGAAGAGTTTGTATGTTTACATTTTTCTTGCCTTGCCATAAAATGTGAATTTTCTTTCACACATATATATACGCATATATACTTACATACGCAGGTGTGTGTATCTACACGTGTGCATTGCATATACCCAAATAGGGTATGTATACACACAGCACACATGCGTGTGCATGTACGCGTGCATGGATGTGCACACACATTGTGTACACACACCTGCATATAAATATATTCACACACGCATCTTAGAGAGAGACCCCTCGTGTGCCTTGTATATGGTAAGTACTCGGAAAATGGTAGTTACTATAGTTTCAGATTTAATTGAATTGTTTCTGAAAAATCACCTCCTGCAACTGCTTTAGTTTGCAGGTGGAAAACGGGGGCTCAGGAAAGTCTGGCGATGTGCCCAGGGGTCAGGTCACAAAAGATGCAGGCCCTGGTCCCCTGGTCCCAGCACTGTGTCCAGCTGCCAGGGGCAATGACAAGCCGCCTTGGAGGAGGACAGGTGTCCTTTCCAGGGAGGGCACTGCACCACAGCAGAGCCTGTCCCCGGGTGACCGCAGGGCTCCCCTGCGGAGTGCTATGGTGCCCTGTGTCCTCCTGTGGGGCTGGGATGAAATACAGAAGTCAATGAGAAATGGCACGGAGACAAAGGTGGCAGGACCAAGTCCTTTTCTCCCCTGGAAAGAGATAGAAAGGATTATTATAACTGACCTCTCCATGGGACAGGGCAAACTCTAGAGAAAATAATATCTTGAAGTGAACCGTTTTTAGATTATTTATCGAAGTGTCTCCCGAGTGCCAGCTCCCGCACCGCTGCACCAAAGCCTCCTGGGTCCCCAGGGATGAGGTTAGGGAAGCTGATGTGTGATGAGCTCCTCTGGCGATGCTTATTTGCATCCGGGGGTGGACGCTGCAGCTGGGCCTCCTTGACAGCAGGCTGACGTCCCGGCTTGCTTGTGCCAAGTGGCGGGAAGCCCCCTGCACCAGGAGCCAGCCTGTCTGGTGTCACAGCCCCAGTAGAACGTTCTTTCCAGGAACCCGTGCGCCTCCTCCTTTTAATTCCGGTTCAGCATGCCTTCTGGAAAATGAAACTCAACAGCTTTCCAAGTATTAAGTGTCAACCAGGCAAATGTAGCCTTTGCTGGCCTCCGAGCTCCTCTCGCGCACCGGGACTTCTTCCTGCCTCTCAGCTGCCCTCTCAGGGGTGCCCCCCAGGCCTCCCCACACCTCTTTCCTCTCTCCATTCCAGGCCCTGCTTCCTTCCGCATCGGCGCTAAGGGCTCTGCTGTCACCGTGCTGATGCACGCAAGAGTGCCCCGTCACCTGGCTACATGTCTGTTGTGAACAGGAGTCTTTTGGAGGCGCAGCCGTGATCCAGTGGGTGCTGCGGTGCAGGGGAGTCAGGGATGCAGGCGATGTGCAGGCAGGGGCGGGGCACTGGCCGCAGGGAGAGCCCCGAGAGGGTCTCTGCTGCTCTGTTATCCTGTCCAGGTCCACAGTCAACCCTGAATCTGAGATGATGGCGTGAGTTATCTGCGTGTCTCTGCCTTGTCACCCTCGTACCCCAGCTGTCTTGACTCTCGCCCTTTTCTGGCCACCTCTTGCTGTCGCAAAGTTGTGCTTCCTCCCATTTCCAGTTTTACTGATTTTATCTGTGAGACCAGACGGGCTCTTGCTCTCAGTCACCGAGGTCCCTCGCCCCCCGCAGTCATGTGGTGGGACGTTCTGTGGATCAAGTGCTCGGGGGCTTCGGTGCTCTCTAGACACCAGACCTGTGATGCAGGTAACAGGTGGAGTATGGCTGGGGGGACAGCCAGGCAAACATTTTGCCAGGTGTATGTGCCCTAAGGAGACATTCTCAGTAACTGCCAAGAGATCAGAGACCACTTTACAGAAGAAAAGACTGAAAATCAGGAAAGTATCATAGTATTTCTAAGACTGCAGAGCATGTAACTGAATCAGAAATAGAACTTGCAGGAATTTTATGGTAGTTTATTATTTTATTGTGTTTTTCATTAGGTCACACATAACACTTGGTTCAAAATCAAAACGACAGAACAAAGATATATGTCATGATGTCTTTTTATGACCCCATCCCGGTCTCCCTCTTTCCTCTCCCATCTGTTCCGACTTCATTTTTGTTTCTTGTGTCCCCTTCCAGTATTTCTTCATGCAGGTATAAGCAAATATGAATACATCTTGGTATTTTCTACCCCTTTTGCCCCAAAGGCAGCGTATTAAACATACCACACTCTCCATTTTGTCTTTTCACTTATGAGGTCCCAGGCAGCTTCTTCATCACCTTCAATAGCTTTTTTTACAGCTGCATTGTGTGTAGTCCTTTCTGTTGATTTACTATTTTTTTAACAATTTTATTGAGATATGATTCACATGCCATGAAATGTTTAGTCTATAAATTAGAGGTTTTTAGTATATTCAGTGATGTATGATCTCCACAGAGTACCATAGCTTTTCAACCAGTCACCTATGAAGAAACTACCTATTTCTAATCTGTAACTATTACAAAAAAAAAAAAAAAGCTGCAGGAGCATTCAGGTTTGCACCTCTTTGTACACACGCTTGGGTGCTTCACTAGGGTAAGAAGCTGAGGACGGACAAGTAGCAGGATTGAAGGGACACATGTGGAGATTTTGGTGTCTGCCTTGTTCTCCAAGTTGACTGTGCTAATTTATCACCAACCTTGAGGGAGAAGACCTTTCCTCCCTAATTCCTTCCCTCCCCCAACACGCCAGCTCAGAATAGTATTATTCTTTTAATTTTTACTTATCTGAAGTATAAAAAAGTGGCTCTCATTGTAGCTTCAAGTTGTCATCAACTATACCTTTATCTTAAAAATACATTTTCCATTGCGGTAGCGTGGTGGTTCCACGATGACCCCTAATGGTCCTCGCCCTCTGGAGGTTCCCCTCCCGTGAATCAGGGCTGCCTGCTCCCCTGATGGAACACGGCAGCTGCGACGTGTGTGACTCTAGGACCAGGTCATGAAACGTGTTGCCCCTTCCTCCCAGCCTCTGGATGGCTTGCTCTGGGGGAAGCCGACTGCAGTGCGCTGAGGCTGACGTGGACAAAACCAAGCGTGCCCGGCTTGTGAGCCAGTCACCTTCACAGTGGATTCTCCAGCCGCAATCAGACCATCAGAGGACTGTGGCCTCAGCTGGCATCTCACTGCAGCCTCAGGAGAAATCCTGGGCCGGAACCACCCGGATGAGGCCCTCCTGCATCTGTGCCTTCAGAAACGGTGAGAGAGAATAAATGGAGTGATTTGTTACACAGCAGAAGGTGACTACCGTATTCACTGAGTGTGCAACGCATAACTGCTACCTCTTGGCATATTTCTTAAAATAGCTCAACAGAGAGCGAGCTATAAATTCTCACACCTTGACATAAATCAGTACTTTCTATCTCAGCTTTAGCTGTTGTTCATAATTGCTTGGTCCCAAATTCTGCTTTAAGGAGAAATCATAGCGTGCCTGCTTACCCTCTCCGAGTGGCACAGGGGGCAACATCTCTCTCCTGGCCTCCGAGCTGGGCTCTACCTTCCCAGGAGGTGGGGGTCAGAACTGTCAGCCCGATTTCCCCTGACCTGACAGCAGGTGTCGGTTTGCCTCTTCGGTTGTGATGATGCTACTGAGAGGGTACACGTCACCCCCCCATCGTGCCCCGTCTCCTGAGGGTTCCTGGCATCTGCTCCATGGGACTTGCATTTCAGGTACAAGCGGTTCTGCATTCTGGCGGTGGCCCGAATTGCTTGTGGCTCTTTCCTTTCCAACTGGGACAAAGATTTTGTTTTGTTTTGTTTCTGTCTGATCTACCTTTGCAGCCCGAGACCCACAGCATCTCTGGGCTTTTCTTCCCTGAGCCATCCTCTATATTTTATACTTATGAGTACAGCTTAACAACAAATTGATGGTGAACAGGAAATCAGTAGATTTTACAGTTTAAAAAAGCAACACAGTTATGGAAGAGCCTGAGGAAAGGGAATGTTCTCCCAGGGCACCTAGCCAGCCTGTGGCAGCCTGCTTTCAACAAATACACTCCCCCAGAGGGATAGTTACATGCACCCCAGTGTTCATTGCAGCATTGTTTATAATAGCCACCTGCACCCGGAGGCAACCAGGACACAGGGTCACTTTGAACAGAGCATGAAGCCCCCTGCAGGGGGGGGGGGGGGTCCAGCAGTTTTCAAGCCTGACTTTTCTAGAGACTTTTTAAAGTGGCCAGATATGTCTATTAAAGACCTAAAACTCATTTTAAAAGCCAAGTTTAAAACAGGGATATATAATTACTTTCCTTGTGGCCACAATCCCTCCTACGTGTGTGGACGACTTTTTTCTCTTTTTAAATTGATGTATAGTTGATTTTCTTGCGTTCATTTCTGCTGTATAGCAAAGTGATTCAGTTATACATATGTAGATATACTTTTCCATGATGGTTTATCACAGGATATTGAGTAGAGTTCCCTGTGCTCTAGAGTAGGACCTTGCCGTTTATCCATCCTACAGGTAATCGTTTGCATCTGCTAATCCCAACCTCCCAATCCACCCCTCCCCCACCCCCCTCCCCCTTGGCAACCACAAGTCTGCTCTCTATGTCTGGAGTCTGTTTCTTTTTCATAGATAAGTTCATTTGTGTCGTATTTTAGATTCCACGTGTAAGTGATACCGTGTGGTATTTGTCTTCTCCTTGTGACTTACTCCACTTAGTAGGATCATCTCTAGGTCCATCCATGTTGCTGCAAATGGCATTATTTCATTCCTTTTTATGGCTGAGTCATATTCCCTTGTGTATATGGACCACATCTTCTTTATCCATTCATCTGTCAGCGGACACTTAGGTTGCTTCCACGTAGACAACTTCTTGCTCAGGTGTTGGAGCCATGCTGTATGATGTGGTAGCCACTAACCATGTGTGTCTATTTAAATCTAAGTTCAAAGTATTCGTATGAAACTAAATAAAAAATTCAGTCCCTCGATGACACACCAGCCACATTTCAAGTGTTTGGGAGCCACGTATGGCTGGTGGCCGCTGTACTCAAGACTGCAGATTATAGAACAGTTCCACCACTTGGAAAGTTCTATTGGTCACCTCTGGCTCAGTTTCGCCTGGTCCTTTTTTGTGTGAAAACAAACAGAACAAAACACCTCCCCCTACAACGGAGCAAGACATTAGAGTCAGAATTTTCTGACTCAAGATTCGGTTAATATTTCCTCAGTAGGGAGACTCAGTGGTTAAAAGTCATCAAATATTGAATATATGCAAAGCCAAGAAGTAGCCCCCTCTCTCCCCTGTTAAAAACAAACTAATCCAAAAAAAGAACAACAAAGCATGAGGTTCACTTAGTGGGGGGTTGAGATATTTTGACCAATGGAGGAGACGACTTTATAGAAGCAACGCTTGGAAGAACTGGTTAATGCTTGCAAATCCTTCTGAAGATGGAAAGCACAGTTACATAACTGCCAAGTGCTATTTCCTTTATTAACATCTGTATTAATAATAGGAAAAGGAATGCTATGTTATGATGGGTTTTCTTCAGATATGTGAACTCCAAAATATATTTTGTGTATCCAGCTCTTTTAGAATTTAAAAGAGGAAATAAAATACCTCAAAAAAAGAATGCATGAAAGTCTACCAGGAAAGTAGACAATGTCCGTTTACAAGGCACGTATAGCTCTGTGATTCATACACGTCTCGCAAGATCTAAGTTAGAGTCAAGAATATTCTCCAGGGGACACCTGGGAGTACCTTGGGAACCTTTGTTGGCATCTCCTTGCTTCACAGAAACAAACTTATATGGGTGGCACATCTGCAAGCCAACACCACTTGTGAGCAAGTAGCAGCAATAAAAGTAACAGTGAACATTCTTTGAGAACTTATGTCAAGCTCTGGCCAAGAGCTTCAGATGAATCATGTCCTTTAATTCCTACAAGATCCACAAGTTAGAAACTACAGTATTGCCTCCATTATACAGGTATGCCAACTGAGGCAATGCAGGGTTTTCCTGAAGGCATTGGGAGACTGGGAGATGGCCAGAGACAGCATTCTTTATGGCTGGAGTTCTGCATTCTGTGAAGGGATTTGGCTCTAGAAGTTTCTGGAGGATGCCTGAAACTGAGCAGGACCCTGCAGGCCTTCCTGGGTACAAAAGCCACTGCATGTCCCCTGTTTCTTTTTTTTCCAATTTACAAGGGTTTTTATTTGAGGACCCCACGTTTCTAACATGATTCGTTTAAGTCAGTTCTTTTTTATTTTTAACATTTTATTTTATATTGGAGTATAGTTGATTAACAATGTTGTGATAGTTTCAGGTGTATAGCAAACTGATTCAGTTATATATATACATGTATCTATTCTTTTTCAAATTCTTTTCCCATTTAGGTTGTTACATAATATCAAGCAGAGTTCCCTGGGCTATACAGTAGGTCCTTGTTGGTTATCTGTTTTAAATATATCAGTGTGTACATTTCAATCCCAAACTCCCTAACTATCCCTTCCCCCTACCCTTCCCCCGCTGGTAACCATAAGTTTGTTCTCTAAGTCTGTTTCTGTTTTGTAAATAAGTTTATTTGTATAATTTCTTTTTAGATTCCACATAAAAGTGATATCATATGATATCTCTTTCTCTGACTTACTTTACTCAGTATGACAATCTCTAGGTCCATCCATCTTGCTGCAAACAGCATTATTCCATTCTTTTTAATGGCTGAGTAATTTTCCATTATATATATATATATATATATATACCACATCGTCTTTATCCATTCCTCTGTCGGTGGACATTTAGGTTGCTTACATGTCTTGGCTATTATAAACAGTGCTGCAGTGAACATTGGGGTGCATGTATCCTTTCAGACCATGTTTTTCTCTGGATATATGACCGTGAGTGGGATTGCAGGATAATATGGTAGTTCTATTTTTAGTTTTTTAAGGAACTTCCGTACTGTTCTCCATAGTGGCCGTACCAATTTACATTCCCACCAACAGTGTAAGAGGGTTCCTTTCTCTCCACACCCTCTCCAGCATTTATTGTTTGTGGATTTTTTGATGATGGCCATTCTGACCAGTGTGAGGTGATATCTCACTGTAGTTTTGATTTCCATTTCTCTAGTAATTGTCCCCTGTTTCTTGTTTGTAGGGAAAGGCTGCAGTCTCCTAGGCTGACTCAAGCATTTACTAATTAGGGAAGTGAAGAATGCAGAAATGAAGGAAAAGCAGTCAAGAAACAATAGTTCAGGGATAACACAGAGATCTAGTTCCTCCTCCAGGAATATATGTAATAATCTGACACATATCTCTGAGTTGTTCTGCAAAAACTAAGACCCCACCCAGGTGGAGGATGGTGACCACAAGCACGTGGACCCCAGACTGGTTGGAACCAGAAGGTTGATGATTAAGATCCCCAGAACATCACCTTATCACCTCACCACCAACCAATCAGAAGAAATTCATGCCCCCTCCAACCCTCACCCCAAATGTTGCTTTAAAGGCCCTTCCCTGAAAGCCATTGAGGAGTTTAGGTCTTTTGAGCACGAGCTGCCCATTCTCCTTGCTTGGTGCCCTATAAATAAATGCTGTACTTTCCTCCCCCACAAACTGGTGTCAGCAGATTGGCTTTGCTGCATGGCAGGCGAGTGGACCCAAGTTCCCTCCAGTAACAAGCCCTGAGCAGAGGAGAGTCCACTTTTTATGCTGTCCAAAAGAAAAGACAAACCATCTGAGGCCCCAAACTCATTGCCAGTTGAGACTGGGATCCAGACAAGAGTGAGAAAAAAATTTATAAATGAAACAATATATCATGGTGTCCTGGACCTCAGGGGTTTCAGTCAGCTAGGAAGGAGGACATCTGGAAAACTGGATCCTAATGTCTTCAGCAAAAGTGTATAGGAGGGCTTCCCTGGTGGCGCAGTGGTTGAGAGTCCGCCTGCCGATGCAGGGGACACAGGTTCGTGCCCCGGTCCGGGAAGATCCCACATGCCGCGGAGCGGCTGGGCCCGTGAGCCATGGCCGCTGAGCCTGTGCGTCCGGAGCCTGGACTCCGCAATGGGAGAGGCCACAACAGTGAGAGGCCCACGTACTGCAAAAAAAAAAAAAAAAAAAAAAAGTGTATAGGAAATAGAAGACTGTACTGAGAAAGTCAGAGGGTTGAACAGCTCTTAATTCCCAGCCCCCTCTGCGATCTCCACTTATGAGACACTTATGACACCCTTTTCTGGGAGGTCCATGGAGGGGGGTGGGTGCTGTGCTGGGGAATCACCCCCAGTCCATCTTCTTCCTTCCTTCTTCTCTGGAGACCAGGGGCTCAGGGAGGAAAGGACCCCCAACAGCGCTAAGGGGACATTTAGGAAGCAAAGCCCACCCCTGCCCTCCCGTTTGGCTCCCATCTTCTCCATGGGGCTGTGAGCTGCCATCCATCTTGGGGTCAGTTTCCCAAACTTGCATAAGAGAGGAAGTTGACAAAGGTGGGGTGGGGAAGGGAGGGCCCGTCTTATTCCTGGTGCCTTCAGAGGTGGTGAAGACCCTTTTGGTGAGTTTCAAGCTCATTGATATTCATCCCAAGCCTTAATTATTTTCATGTAAGTCACAGGAAGACTTTAGATAAGAATAGGTCAATGAACAAAATTACATTGATGTTCCCAAGCTCCTTTCTCTCTGACCTGTTAATTCAGCCTTTGATGTTTGTTTCTTAGAGCAAGGGAGCAGCTTATGTGCTGGGAAGGGCTCTGGCTGCCTGGTGCCTTTGATGCCTGAGTCCTGGGGCCCAGGGGTCCTGGGGTGAGTGATGTAGCTGCAGGTGCAAGTCTCCTCAGCTGTTAGAATTTGCAAATTCCGGGAATGCAGTCCGTGTAGTGGGAGCCGAGCTTTCAAAGACTTTTCTATTATTTCATTGTTTTTGGCTTCCTCAGGCATGGTTCCCACCCTCAAGGTGTTTGCAGTCGCCTGGGGCAGAAGAGGCAGCCTCTTGTACCTGCCTCTGGTGTGTCTCCCTCAATGGGGTGTGAGTTCCCAGAGGACAGGAATCACTGACTTGTTCCCTGGTGTGTGGCAAACACCGGGAACAGTGGCAAGCAGTAATGGATATTCCCCTTGCGTTTGTTGAATGAATCTAAGGTGAAGGACAGGGAAACACAAGAAAGATCCTTAATGATACGGAAATTAGCAGGAGGCATCTTAACTACCAGCGAGAGGACAAAGAAAATGCTTACAAAGAAGATGGTGCTTAGGGCTTCCCTGGTGGTGCAGTGGTTGAGAGTCCACCTGCCGATGCAGGGGACACGGGTTCGTGCCCGGGTCCGGGAATATCCCACATCCCGCAGAGTGGCTGGGCTCGTGAGCCATGGCCGCTGGGCCTGTGTGTCCGGAGCCTGTGCTCCGCAACGGGAGAAGCCACAACAGTGAGAGGACCGTGTAAAGATGGTACTTAGCGTCCTGTTTTACCATGTTTTTTTTTTTAAACCAAGTTAACTGAATTTACCACTTGCCAGTTAATATGTATATAAAGAAACAGCAGTTCATCCACCCTGCCAAATGTGACATTTCCAATTAGCAATGGAAACCGTACTGAAACTCGCCCCTGTATTGTCTTTATTAAAGCATAATCGCTCTGAAGGCACGTTTTACAAAGTGCACGTACATTTCTTTTAATGTTCAATTCCAAGTGCTTTTCATCTTGTTCTTGCAGTTTATGGGTTGAAGGAAGCTGTGGAGTGGTATATGGTTATTAGAATCAAGCATTACTTGCGTCGTATTTTTTGGTAAGTTAAAGCGTGAGGCCGAATGCTTGATTTTGAAATAGAAGGTTGCAGATACTGGGCTGCATTGATCATTTCATTCAGGAAGGCCTGTGGGTGACTATCTCGTGGGGAGATGGAGCGCTGATGAATGATGGGGCGTCTTCCTTGAAGGCCGAGGTGAATCACCTTCATGTGACTGCTGGAACGGGAGAAGACGGGCGAGGAGAATTCTCAATGTGATTCTGTGATGCTGCCTGCTGTTGAATTGTAACAACGGAAAGTATTTACCGACCACAGTGTGCGAGGCCCACGCTGTTTACTGAAACGTGTGCAATGAGTTGTGAGATACGGTCATCACACTGCCTGCAAGGAGCAGGTGGAAGGACAGGTCATGGCAAGCAGCAAGTGGGAAGTGACAAGTGCACGTCAGGCCTCGCCCAGCCCTGCCTCTGCCTGCCCCACGCCATCACTCAGCGCAGCCTCAGTCTGCCCCAGGCCTGGGCCAGTTCTCACAGGCAGGAACGCACAAGTAGCCCAGCCCAGTTCAGTCCCAGCACATGTGGGATGCTGGACAGAGCCCTAGAAGTTTCTGACACAGTAAATGCTCAACAGGGACTTCTGGACGAGTGCATGCGTATGTCCAGGTGTGCAAGAGCAGGTGGGAGCGGAAGGGGACGTGACAGGAGCGGTGCAGCACGCGGGGGAGGCGGGGAGGGAGCTGAGCACGCACAGGACACGCGCAGACGTGATGGGAACCGCTGCGGTCGCTCAGAGAAACCTCCTGGAAGAAGGCAGGGCTGGCCCCAGTCTTGAAAGCGTTTGCCAGGGCTGTACGATCCGGGGAGGGCGTCCGGCGGCGCGTCTGTATTGGGAGGGGGCGGGGCGCGGCTGAGCTCCGCTATGGCTGGGGGCCCAGTGGCGCTTGCTGCCGTGAAGGCACCCACGGGGGCCGTTCCCCGCGGGCACTGTGTGTGCAGGGTGCTTGCACGGAGCATCTCACGGGCTGGCTGCGTGAGGCTCCAGTCAGCGAATGAACCGTTAGCGAAGTCATTGGGCTCTTGGTCCAGTGACAACGGCGGGGTCCGCCTTTCCCCTTCCCTGAACCCCCGTCCCCGCCAAGCACAAGTTGGGGGCCCAGTGCCCTGAGGAGAGGGGGGCCCTGCGGTGAACCTAGCCTGGGCCTCAGGCCCTCACTGGCCGCGGAAGGGAGTCTAACGACGTGTTCGTAGCGCTGTATGATTTGCAAAGTTTGCAAAAGTAAGACAGCTTTTTCTCAAGCGTACTCGCAAACCTGTATTAGCCCGCGCCTCGCAGCATGGGCCCTGGCGCTGCCTGGGAGCGGGCTGGCGTGCGCTCAGCCTGGGCATCGGGGCGCCCGGCTCCCCAGCGGCCGCGCCTGGCCGGCCGCGGGTTTGAGAGCTGAGTCTCCCGGTCCCTCCCCAGGCCCAGCCGCTGTGCTAGCGATCCGGCTTCTGCTCGCGGACAGGCCTGTGCTCTGAATTGCTCACCCACCCCTGGGCCTGCTGGGGTGCGGGGACCGGGACGGGACCGAGGCAAGAAGAGCGCGGAGAGACCGGCGGGGCCGCGCAGACGGCAGTGGGAACCGCGCCCAGCAAGGCCGACCTCTGCTGAGCGTCTGTTCTTCAAATCGATTTGAAAGAATGGGAACAAGGCACCTTCAAGTACAACCGGCTCTGAATAAACAGACGTTGAAATCACAGGGACAAGTGGCGCACACCGTGCTGCTGATAGAAGAGAGGCTTGGTTCCTCCAGCGGCCCGCTGGGTTTGCTCTGGGGCAGAGGTCTTGGCAGGGCTGGCCTTGGCCGGGTGAAGCCCATGGAGTCCCAAGGGGGGGGCTCGCACCACGCAGAGATCTTAGACAGCCCTCCCGAGGCAGGGATATAAGCAGAGACCAGGAGGAGGGGCAGCTGGTCTAGACTGGAGGGCTGGCTCTGTAGCTCAGTATTGATCCGTTCGGCTGATGGTAATCTTTCTGCTTAGGAAGTACGCTGGCTTGTCTTCCTGTTGGCCTTCTGCCCTCATTTTACCAGAGGGAGTCCCAGCCCTTGCTGGCCGTGGAGTTCATTGCCAAGTGCTCTCTGGGCAGCCCGTCATCTGCGGTGTGCAGGACTCCAGGGCATGCCCTTTGCCCTCTTCAGCCGTCTGGCGCGTGTGTGCCATTGCCTCCAATTTAAGTGTTCTCAGCGGGGCACTTCCCACTCTACATCAATGCTCCCCACTCTACACACGCCCTGAACCGGCTGAACGGATGCCCTTCTCCCACCTGCCCGATAGTTTCTGTCCTCGCAGCCTTGCTCAAGCTCTTCCTCTGCTTGGAAAGCCCCACTGCCCACTGCAAATCTCTCCACCCCTTCAAACGCCACCTCAATTCAGGCAGAAATTCAGAATCTTCCAGAGAGTTCTCCCGATTCCCCAAAATCTTTAACCAGGAGTGGAGGGGAGGGGAGGGGAAGGGCCTGCAGACCAACAAGTTTCCAACTAGGGCTCTGCTTCCTTCTCTTTGGGAGTCCCCAGGGGACCCAGGGAATGGACCTGACAATGGTTTTGGCTTGGAGGTCAAGCAGATAAGGCCTAGAGATCAACTAAATCAGCGGTCCCCAACCTTTTTGGCACCAGGGACTGGTTTCGTGGAGGACAGTTTTTCCGTGGACGGGGTGAGGGATGGTTCAGGCGGTAACGTGAGCGATGGGGAGCCATGGGGAGCGGCAAATGAAGTTTCGCTCGTTTGTCAGCCGCTCCCCTCCTGCTGTGCGGCCCGGTTCCTAACAGGCGACGGACCGATACGGGTCTGTGGCCTGGGGCTTGGGGACCCCTGAAGTAAATGCTACCAGATGATCACTGGGGGTCAGTTTTCTTGGTGAATAAGTCAGAACAGAGAGTGTTCAACTTCAGGGGCAAGTTGTGTGACAGCTGATGTGATGGGTTGGCCCACTGGCCTCTAGGCAAAAAGCACACAAAGAGAGAACTGTGTATCTCGTTGGGAGATTCCGTAAGCCCCTAACAAGCCCTCCTTAGGACGGATAGAGGCATCTTTCGGGGTTAGAAAAGGACTTCTGTTTTAGACAGTGGGTGGCAGGCATAGTGACTAAATTTTGAGAATTACTCTGAATTATGGAAGCTCTGGGTAAAATAATAGGATTTTCAAAGTGTTTGTCATTCCTTCAACATACACCTACTGAGAGCCTATGTGGCTGGCACTGGGATGTGCACCCAGACCTGGTTTCGTGAAGGGTCTGTGACCCAGGTGCTGGGGGTACCGTCAGCAGACACCGTCACCTGTCAGCCCCTTCGGGGTTGCCTCACTGCAGGAGGTGTCTCACCCCACATCAGGCTCTTTTTTCAGCACAGTGACTGATTTGGGGGTATAGGGGCCTGGCCATCTTGGCCCAATGTGGGACATGTCTGAAGAAGGGTCGGTTTAGTTGCAGAGTTCCCCGTGGGTTTGGTTGAGTCTGTCGTTGGGCCTGAATCCAGTTTACTTTCTCCCTCGGCCCAGGCTTGCCTCCCTCCCTGTCATCCGTAGTGCTGGTACCGAGGTCATTCCTTAAGACACACCCTGCATGCTGAATTTCCATTCAGCACCTGCTTCCTGAGGGATCAACAACATGCGTCCTGCTGGGCCAGCGCCGTGGACAATTACCATCATGATCTCAATTATACGTGTTTGAGAACTATTTAGAATTCCCCACAGACTCAGATATAATGTATCCCTAGATCTCCATAAATATTTAGTAAACAAAAGAATGCGGGCTTCCCTGGTGGTGCAGCGGTTGGGAGTCCGCCTGCTGATGCGGGGGACGCGGGTTCATGCCCCGGTCCAGGAGGATCCCACATGCCGCGGAGCGGCTGGGCCCGTGAGCCATGGCCGCTGGGCCTGCGCGTCCGGAGCCTGTGCTCCGCAACGGGAGACGCCACAACAGTGGGAGGCCCGCTTTCCCCACGGACACCTTCTTTGCGTCATGTCCACAGGCATTGGTTGGAGAAGATGACCTTCCCAGAGAAAGCACATGGCTCTTGAGTCAGCATAAATGGAGTCCTTCAATTAGATTCTGGTGTCAAAGCCCAAGGCCCGCAGCCAGACAGTGGCTGAGCCAAGATGAGAATGGAGCATCCCCTTCCCAGTCCAGCCCATCTCCATGACTCCTCTGAATTCATCTTGGGGGCTCTTCAAAAATGTCAGGAGTTATTTCTGATTTAGTTTGTCAAATCCTATTTCACGTAGTCTTGCAAGTCAGTGGGGACCCTGGCCTTGGGCTACAGTGGCAGAGACAGGCATCACTGGATTTGGCAAATGTTGGCATCCTCGGTACAGGGAGGACTTCTGGCCGAATCCAGACCAGGCCTCCCAGCATTCAGATGGCCCTTGAGCTGGTGAAGTGACAAGATGTGAGGTAGGCGGAACCTATGGGGCAACCACTAGTTCTTGCAACTTGTAATCCCGAATTCAGGTGTAGGTCTTAAAGACGTGACCAAACATTAAATGTGCAATTTTTACAAGTTTTATGGAAAAAGAACTAGGCTAAGAGCCAGAACAGTTGGATTCTGAACCTAGCTCTGCCTCTAACCCATTACGTAATCCAGGAGAAAACAATCCATTCATTCATAAAATTATTCGTTTTCCATAAGCAAAACAAAGGTGATGAATTAGATGCTATTTGAGGTCTTATGGCTAAACAAAGTTAGGGAGGGGTTTCTCTTTTAAGGGAATTTGTTTCAGTAGATCATTCCATTTTAAAAAAAAGAATGGATTTTATTGTTTAGAGCAGTTTCAGTTTTAGGTTTACATGTATCTGCTATTACAGTATCCTACAGAATAGTGTCCCTGCTCTAAAAATCCCCTGTGCTCTACCTGTTCGTCCCTACTGCTCCCAAACTCCCGGCAACCACAGATCTTATTCCTGTCCCCATAGCTTGGTTTTTTACAGACCGCCATATGGTTAGAACTATACAGTACGCAACTTTGTCAGGTTGACTTCCTTTATTTAGTAATATGCATTGAAGTTTCCTGCCTATCTTTTGGGGGTGTGATAATTCATTTCTTTTTATTGCTGAATAATAGTTCATTGTCTGGATGTACCACAATTTGTTTATCCATTCACCTACTGAAGGACATCTTGTTTGCTCCTAAGTTTTGGCAATTATGAATAAAGCTGATATAAACATCCACGTGCATGTTTTTGTGTGGACATAAATTTTCAACTCCTTTGGGTGAATACAAAGGAACATGATTATTGGATCATATCGTAAGAGTATGTTTAGTTTTATAACAAACCACTAGACTGTGTTCCAAAGCGGCTGTATCATTCTGCATTCCCACCAGCAATGAATGAGAGTTCCCATTGCTCCACACGCTGAAAGCATTTGGTGTTGTCAGAGTTTTGCATTTTAACCATTATAGTAGGTGTGTAGTGGTTTCTCATGGCCATTTTAATTTGTAATTCCCTAACGACATATGATGTTGAGCACCTTCTAATATGATTATTTGCCATCAGTATGTCTTCTTTGGTAAGGTGTCTGTTCAGGTATTTTGCCTATTTTAAAATTGGATTGTTTGTTTTCTTATTGCTGAGTTTTAAAAATTCTTTGTGTATTTTGGATAACGGTCCTTTATCAGATATGTGTTTTGCAAAGATTTTCTTTAGCCTGTGGTTTGTCTGTTCATTCTCTTAACAGTGTCATGAACAGAGCAGTCGTTCTCAATTTTAATGAAATCCAGCTTATCAATTCTTTCTATCATAGATCATGCTTTTGATGTTGTATCTAAAAAAGTCATCACCAAACCTAAGGTCACCTAGATTTTTCTCTTACATTATCTTCTAGAAGTTTTATAGTTTTGCATTTTACATTTCGGTTTATGATTCCTTTTGAGTTAATTTTTGTGAAAGGTGTAAAGTCTGTGTCTAGATTCATTTTTTTCCATGTGAATGTCTAGTTATTTCAGCACAATTTGATAAAAAGATTACCCTTTCTCCATTGAAATGCCTTTGCTCCTTTGTCAAAGATCAGTTGACTGTATTTGTGTGGGTCTATTTCTGAGCTCTCTACTCTATGCCTTTGATGAATTTGTCTGTCCTTTCACCAATACCACACTGTCTTGATTACAGTAGCTTTATAGTAAGTCTTGAAGTCAGCGAGTGTCAGTCCTCCAGCTTTGTTCTCCTTCAATATTGTGCTGGGAATTCTGGGTCTTTTGTCTTTCCATAGAAACTTTAGACTTAGTTTGTTGATATGCACAAAATAACTTGCTTGGATTTTGACTGGGGCTGCATTGAATCTACAGATCATGTTTGGAAGCACTGACATCTTGACTATACTGAGTCTTCTTGTCTGTGGACATGGAATATTTCTCAACTTATTTAGTTCTTCTTTGGTTTCATTCATCAGAGTTTTGTAGTTTTTTTCCCATAGATATTATAATATTTTGTTATATTTATACCTAAATATTTCATTTTGGGGTGCTGCTGTCAATGGTATTGTGTTTTAAATTTCAAATTCAAATTGTTCATTGCTAGTATATAAGAAAGCAATCTTATATCCTGAAACCTTACTATAATTGCTTATTAGTTCCATTTTTTGTTGTTGTTTTTTGTTTATTTATTTATTTTTGGATTTTCTACATGACAATCTTGTCCTTTGAGAAGGAATATAATTTTATTTCTTTCTTCCTGATCTGTATACATTTTATTTCCTTTTCTTATCTTACTGCATTGGCTAGAAATTCCAGTATGATGTTAAACAGGAGCAGTGAGAGTGAACATCTTGATTTATTTCTAATCTTAGTAGGAAAGCTTCTAGTTTCTATTAAGTATTAAGTTGTTAGATGTAGGTTTTTTGATAGATGTTCTTTATCAAGTTGAGCAAGCTCCCCTCACTATTCCTAGTTTGCTGAGAGGGTTCTTTTAAAATCAGAAATAGGTGTTACACTTTGTCGAATGCTTTTTCTGTATCTATTGATATGTTCATGTGAATTTTCTTTTTTAGCCTGTTGATGTAATGGATTACATTGTATTGAATGAATTACATTGATTTTTGAATCGTGAACCAGGCTTGCATACTTGGAATAAATCCCACATGGTCGTGGTATATGATTCTTTTTATACGTTGTTGGACCTGATTTGTTAACTCTTTGTTGATGATTTTCATGTCTATGTTCATGAGAGATACTGGTCTGTACGTTTCATTTTTTATAATGTCTTTATCTGGCTTGGGCATTAGAGTAATGCTAGCCTCATAGAATGAGTTAGGATGTATTTGCTCTGCTTCTGTTTTATTGAAAAGATTGTGGAGATTTGGTATCATTAGTTCCTTAACTATTTGGTAGAACTCAATCAGTTAACTCATTTGTGCCTAGTGCTTTCTGGTTTTGAAGGTTATTAATTATTGATTCAATTTTGCACATAGATACAGGCCTATTCAGATGATCTATTTCTCCTTGTCTGAATTTCGGCAGATTGTGTCTTCCAAGGAATCGGCCCGTTTCATCTAGGTTATTAAATTTGTGGTCACAGAGTTGTTCATGATATTCCTTTATTATTTTTTAAACATCCATGGGATCAGTAGTGATGGCCATCTTTTTAATTCTGATAGTAGTAATTTGAGTCTTTGCGCTTTTTTATTTGTTTGATTGTTGACCTGGATAGAGACTTGTCAACTTTATTAATCTTTTCAAAGAACCAGTTTTGGTTTTGTTGACTTTCTCTCTTAATTTTCTGTTCCACATTCATTGATTTTTGGATTTAATTTTCTCTTCTCTTCTTCCCTTTCTTGTTTCCTGTGGTGGAAGCTTAGTTTATTAATTTAAAATCTTTCTTCTCTTTCTATTATATGCATTCAATGCTATCAATTTCCCTCTAAGGATTGCTTTTACTTAATCCCATAGAACTTGTTAAGTTGCATTTTCAGTTCCATTTAGCTTGAAATATTTAAAAATTTTTTGAGACTTCTTCTTGACCCATATTTATTTGGACATGTGTTGTCATCTCTAATTTTGGGTTTTCCAGCTATCTTTCTGTTATTGAGTTCTAATTTAATTCCATTGTGGTCTGAGAGAATACTTCATATAATTTCTACTCTTTTAAATTCACTAAGGTGTGTTTTATGGCCCAGATTGTGATCTGTCTTGGTAAATGTTCCATGTGAGCTTGAGAAGAATGTACTCTGCTATCGTTGGAGGATGTATTCTATACATGTCAGCTAAATCAGTTGATTGATGGTGTTGCTTGGTTCAGTGATATCTTACTGATTTTCCACCAGCTGAGTCTGTCTATTAGTGAAAGAGGGATGTTGAGGTCTCTAATTATAATAGTAGATTTGTCTATGACCCCTTGTAGTTCTATCAGTTTTTGCCTTACATATTTTGAAGCTCTGTTTTTAGGTGCAAACACATTAAGAATTATTTTGTCTTCTTGGATAACTGACCACTCTATCATTACACAGTGCCCCTCTTTATCTCTGATAACTTTCTGTACTCTGGAGTCTGCCTAGTTTTAAATTAATATAGCTATTCCCACTTTCTTTTGATTAGTATTAGTATGGTATATCTTCCTGAATCCTTTTAATTTAAGTCTGTGTTTTATATTTAAAATGGATTTCTGCAGACAAAATGTATTTGGTTTTTTATGTACTCTGACAGTCTCTGTCTTTTTTTGAACTTTTATTTCTTCCAGTTTCACTGAGATATAACTGACATACATCACTGTATACGTTTAAGGTGTACAACGTAATGCTTTGACTTACATCATGAAATGATTATCACAAGTTCAGGGAACATCCATCACCTCATAGAGATAAAAAGTTAAAGAAATAGAAAAAAGTGCTTTTCCTTGTGATGAGAACTCTTAAGATTACTCTCTTAACAGCTTTCATGTATAACACAGAGCAGTGCTAATTCTATTTATCATGGTGTACATTACATCCCTAGTACTTATTGACCTTATAACTGGAAGCTTGTACTTTTTTGACTGCCTTCATCCAATCCTCCCGTGTCCCCCATGTCCCTGGGCTGTGTCCTTCACAAGTGCTTCTCAGCACCTGAGGTGAGACAAGGTGGCTAGAGGGGCTGGAGTTGTGTATCTCCCCTCTCACACATGGAAGGCTGTTAGGAGGGCTGGAGTTGAGTATCTGTCTTTGCTCAGGTTACTTAGGCTTTGAGAAAACCCTAAGAGCAGGTTAGGCTCTGGTAAAGTAGTTTCTCTCGAGGGTAGGCCTTGTTAAGAGCAACAGAATGTTCTATGTATTTCAAAGTGGTTACTTTTCTCTTCCCCCTGCCAGAAGCATTAGATATTTCCCCCTGATACTGTGAGAACCTCATAGGCTCCCGGAGGTAAAACACAAAAGTGTGGGCACCTCTCCAAAGAAAACGGGCCCCCCTGGAGTTTTTAACTCTCAGACTTGTCCACACTGAGCCTCCAGAAATTCGTCAGCTACTGTTCAGGTTTTTCTACTCCGGTACTGGTTCCCAGAGATTTACACTCCAGAAGCTGTATTTTGATTTTTTTTTTTTTTCAATTATAGAAGTAAGGCAAAGCAGTATGGATGTACTATTCTTGTATGCACTACCTCATAAGTGCCCCTCTCCTTGTGCAAAGGCAACCATTGCTTCTGAAGATTCAGAATTGTTACAAGGCAACAAAATGTGAAAGCCAGAGTCAATGGTCACCTTAACTGCCAAAGCAGGCGTTTGAAACTAATTTCAAATTCAGTAGCTTGGAAAGCTAAAACTTTGGATATGCAGAGGCTCAGGTTTTGTGAGAGAGAAGAAAAGATCATGAAAATAAAAAAAAAAATAGTCTTGAAGGAGCAGGACATAAAGTTTACCCATAAAGATTAAATCATGTATTCGTCAAGAGTAGAATGGATAACCAAATTGTGCTATTTTATACAAAGAACCATTACATAGTCGGAAAAGTGAAAAAAATGATTGTTACCTGTGTCCATGGGGATCAGTCTTGAAACCATAATGTAGAGTTGAAGAAGCAAATCAAAAAGAAGGTTACAGTGTGATTCCAGGCACAAGTAGCTTCAAAGGGGCAGAATGTATTTATAGGGATACATGTAAATATAGGTGATTCAGAAAAGAATAACAAGAGGGAATGATTAAGGAAAATTCAGGATGGTGTTTCCCTAACTTGAGCACAGGGTACATGCTCCCAGGGTTTGCCCTGTGCCCAGGAGTTGAACAGGAGACCAAATACCTCCTGGCAGCCCACAACACCCAGGTAGGAGGCAATTCTAATCCTTATAGACATTCAGAGCCTCAGAAGCTCCACAGACTTTTGTGTTGTAGGGTGGGGAGTAGGGGAGCAATTATTATTTCCAAGTCCCACCGATACGAGGGGAAGATGTGAGGTTATACTGGGTTGCCCTTGAGTAGGAGGGTGGTAAAAGAATTTATAGCTGAAGGCTCATTCTGAAGAGCTGAGACCAGGACTGGGGTTTACAGTGTTGAATTTTCCTTCCCAGTTTTTAAAATATACATAGACAAACCACAGACTGGGGTAAGATATTTGCAAATTCAATACCTGATAAAGGTATATAGAACATAGAATATATAAAGAACACTCAGAATTCAATAATAAGAAAAGCACCCCCAGCTTTTAGAATGGCCGAAACAACGACAAGAACAACAAAAAGGCAATAGTAAGCATTGGTGAGGTTGTGGAGCCACTGGAACTCTCATCCCTTGCTGGTGGGAGTGCCAAATGGGGCAGCCATTCTGAAAACCAGGCTGGCACATTTCTTTTAAAGTTAAACATACACTTACCAAAGACAAAACCTGTACGCAAGTTTATTCCTTATTCACTGCCCAAGCTGGAAACAATACACATGTCTTCACTGGTAAATGGATGAACAAACTGTAGTCCATCCATCCAATGGACACTATGCAGAAATAAAAGGAACAAACGTACAGTAACATGGGTGAGCCTTATGCTGAGTGAGAAAAGCCAGGCTCCAAAGGCTATATATATATTGTAGGATTCCCTTTGTATGATGTTCTGGACAAAACTATAGGACAGAACACAGACCAGTCTTTGCCTGGGTGGGGTCAGGGGAAAGAACTGACTGCAGTAGTGTATGAAGGAACTCTTTGGGGCGAGGGAACAGTGCTGTATCTTGATTGCGGTAGTGGTTACATGACTGGATGCATTCGTCACAAAACTCAGAATGAATATAATACACAGAGACCTGCCTTTCCCATTCACAGTGTCAGCAGAGTCCTCAGCAGTGGCTGCTGCATTTAAAACCACCGCAGTCCCAGGGAAGATACCCATTCCCCAACATCCCCACCTCCCCCCGGCTCTCTGTATCATTCGCACGCTGGAAACTAAAATTAGAGCTGATTATTCACTTTCCCCTAAAAGATCAGAAGGAATAATTTCATTACTTATTACATGCTATTTTCCTATTTTCCCCTGTCACCACAGGAAGTCCCTGACTTCCAGATTAGCCCAAATCAGCCAGACTCCCCAGCCTTGGAATCAGGTAGGCACCGTGTCCAGCTGCTGGTGATAGAGACCAGACCACAGTGGTTAAACAATTAGTGCTTTATCTTCCCACAGTGTCATCAGGGACCCAGGCTCTTTTAATATTGGCACAAATGCTTTTGAAAATATTTGGAATTATTTTCTTGGACTAGAAACTCAGAAGTGGATTAAAACATGCATGCTTTTGTGGACTCTTGATTCATCGATGCACTTCTTTTCCAGTTGGACGTACCGAGTCACAATGTCACTGGCAATGGCAGCGTTCTCGTTTTACTGCAGAACCTTATGAGAAATATTCCGCACTGTGGATTGGTTACAAGAGGCTCAGGTTGATTGGGTGACTGGCCTGTGGCCGGTACGTGCATTCCAGTCTCCTGACTCCTGGTCCTGTGCTCTTTCGCTAAGAAAATGACACGGTTGCCTAGATCCTTTCTCCCCCTCCCGCTTTCTCCTTTCCGGGCTTCCTCAGCTGTTCGTTGAGGTCCCATGACGTGCCAGGGCTGGATAGAGTCGGTCATGGTCTTGTCTTTTGGGAGCACTGGGTAGTCTTCTCGGAGTGCTTTCCGCCCTTGCCCCCTGGGTCACCGTACTTGCCTCCTATGGGGCGAGCGACAGGTGGGAGAACGCGTGGGAACAGGGACGCGCAGAGCTCTGCTCAGGATGGAGGCGTTCTCCCCCTCCGCCTTCCTGGTTATCCAGAGCAGCAACGGGCTCAGCTACGTGTGACCCCAGAGGAGAGGAAGCTGTAAGTTGTTGAGTATCGGATGGCACTTTCAGCAGATCTTTAAAGGGAGCTGACAACTCCCTGGGGCTGCCTGGTCTTTATTTCCTGTACACATAGGGGCACGTCTAAGGGTCACTCCTCACACCTCTTCTCTAATACTTTCAATTCCCGGGTCCTCTCGTCCAATCACAGGACTTTAAATGCCATCTATAAACTGGCCGCTTGCAATGTCTCTCTCCAGCCCTGACCTCTCTCCAGAGCCCCAGATTTGTAGACACAGTGGCTACCTCAGTACCTCCCCGTGTATGAATAAGAAGCAGCTCAAGTCAACATGTCCAAAGCAGACCTCTTCGTTTCACGCCTGAAACGAATCCTCCTCCGTGGTTTCCTTTTCAGTAAAGGGCACCATCATTCACCAAAACGCCCGGGCCCAGATCCAGGAGCCACGCTGACCCCTCTCGCTCTCACACCCCACGTTCACACCAGCAGCAAGTGCCGGAGGCTCTGTAGCTTGCATCTGATCACGTGTTACCACTCCCCCCGCCCCGCCGTCCACGTGACTACCAGCCCCCACCTAGACGCCAGGAAGATTGCAAACTCTTCTCCATCGTTCTACTCATGGCCTCGACAATCAAATCTCCTAACAGTGTCTAGAAGGATCTTTGAAAAACTTAAGAAGATGCCACATTTTTGCTCTCACGGGACTCAGAATGAATCAGATTCCTCTCAAAGTCCTCGGGTCCCTGTCTATCAGGCAGGTTCCTCAGGGTCAACAGCTGCACCTTATTCCCCTTTTTATACCAAGCACAGTACCCGGCACATCACAGATGGTTAATCATTATCTGTAGAAATGTTGATTGAATTCTGTGCCCCCCAAATAGCTAGAAGAAACAATTGGTGCTCTCTGTACTAAAAACATGGTGTATGACCACTACCATGACCCTTGTCCCCCAAAAGAGAATATGGCAGCAAATGACGTCATTGTCAGGTCTTGAAGGAAAGTCTTCTATGAAAATTCTTTCTGACTGTACTTTCCCACCCCAACCTGAAACCTTCATTGCAACGCTCGGGTTAGTTTTTTCATCTTGTGAGTTTTCTTTTGAGTTCCTTTGCTTATCTGGGGACACACTGTTGCAGGATGTGAATGACTGAACACAACAAATCTGGATGATAAATTATGGATTACAGATGCTGAGTTATTTTGGAACTGTTGCTCTGTGTGTTGTTAGCAAGGCGCTGGAATATTGAAAACGTGTGTCTTAAATGATCTTATGTTAATTCCGGAAAAGAAGAGAAAAAGGAAAACCGCAACAGCCCATGGCCTGAGGGAAGAGCGCTGTCTGCCGTAGCCCTCCGGCTGGCGTCTCTCCGGAGTCAGCTTGCTGGTGCCCCGGGAGGCGGTGCGCTCTGGGCTCCAGCGGCCTTGGGCTTGGGGGCCCTCTGAAAAGCCAGCTCTGGCAAGGCCCTGACCGCACGTGCATCGGGTGTCCTTGGTGGGGGAGGGGCTGGGGGACAGGAGGACGGAGGGGGGTCATCAAGAGGAATCCTGGGAGCCCGGGGGTGCGGGTGTGGGGGGAGGCAGAGCTCAGTAAACAAGGAGGCTGCCCTGCTGTGGAGCTGGGGATGCAGCGGGGCCAGGCAGTGTGGGCTGTGACGCCGGATTTCTTCCTTACTTTAAGCGGACCAGAAGGCGTTGGAGCTTCCTGGGGACACAGCACAGGCACACCTTCGGGGATGTGGGTGCTGCTTTAGCACAGGAGCGGAACCTGCAGCCTCGGGGGTCCCCCGCTGGGCTACGGAGGCTCAGCCTGGAAGACTTGTGGGGCAGGACAGCTGCCCACTGCAGGAAGCGGCCAGCAGCTGGTGCTGACCCTTGAGCCAGAGAAGCCCTGGAAGATTGTACAGCTTGCAGTCCCAGTCCCCTCTGTTTACCAATTTTGATTTCCCAGGGGAGGGGAGAGTTTGGGTTTCATTCACTGGGGACAAAGCATAACAATTTCCCTTCAGGAGACACAGTGGGTTGGCAGGCCTGGACCAGTTTGTTCCAGAGAGCTTTGAGTTATCGCCAGGTGCTCAGATTCGAGTGGTGGGTGTGGCCCAGTGTTGCCCCAGCTGCGGGCCTCTGTGACCACAGCCTGGCTGCGTATTGGCTGTGAGCTCTGTAAAGCCCCCTTCAAATATGGGCTATGGTAATAAAAATGTCCACTTCCTACTTTCTCCCGGTGGAGACTGGTGTGTTTTTGAAATGTGAGCTACTGATTTAGGCCTGAGCCCTCAGGCTGGGCGGTCACTGCGGGGACAGAGAGAAGGGGAGTGATGGCAGCTGCGCAAGTTCCTGTCGGGGGGAGGTTCTGACGAGGTCCCACACTAGCGGGTGATGGGGTGAGAGTCTGCGTGTGTTCTGACACAGAGAGGGTAGCAACCTGTGGCTGTCACTGAAGATGCAGGAAGGGAGTCTCTGAGTTCTGGGGAAAGCGTATCAGCATTTTACGAGAAGGAGATGATTCTGGTGGGAAGAAGGGGGACCTCGGTTCTTGTCTTCTTTGAAGAAAGAATTCAGCAAAAAGAACAAGATTGTGAAATGGACAAAGTGTTTATTAGAAGCAAAGTGCATGTGGAAGAACACATGGGCAAACTTGGAGTGAGCTGCATGCAATAGGCGTGCTTTAAATTGCCTATATGGGGACGGTTTTCTGTGTTTCCTTTGCCCAGTCATCTTGCGTGTGCCCATATCAGGTCTGACTCAGGGTCCTCCCCGGTGGCGCATGCATCTCTCAGCCTAGATGGATTCCAGTGTGAGGGTTTCTGGGGGTTGGCAGGACATATTATGGGCTGGCGCCCCCTCCCTCCTTTGGCCCCTCCCCAGACCGACGCCTTCTCTGCACATGTGTCAGGCTGGGAAATCCCCTTGACCACAAGAATGAGAAAAACCTGTTCACTTTGTCTTTCACTCAGTCAGGTTTCCACTCCTGCTATTATCTTATCTCAAAATGCCAACTGGAGACCAGTTACAGCTGTTCAGCTTGGTGTCCATTTATCTCCTGCCTCAGAGGGTCTTATCATTTTCCAAGATCCTTGAGTGGGGAGTGTTGGGAGGAAACCCAAGGAGGAGGAGGGCAGAAAGGAGAGCTGGCTGTGGTCCCTGGGAAGGTTGGCCGGGACAGGAGATGCCATCTTCCTTCCTGGGCAAGAAGGACCTGTGGCCTGCAGACTGAGTCAGTGTGGGTGAGAGGAGCACAGGGCGCCTAGGCTTGGCCTCGGCTCGCACAGTGCAGAGGCTGCCGGCAGAATCAGAAAGGTCCAGGGTTAAGCTGGAGACCTGGCCACACAGATGCTAGAACAATTGCATGGAGCCCTTGGGGTTGGCCAAGTGGGGGAGGCAGGGGCTTTGTGTCGGATTTACACACTGAGATGCAGGGGAAGGGGCTCAGATTGGAACCTGAAGAGTCTCTGTGGCAAAGAAGTGTGTCTTAGGGCTTTTTAATAAGGTCCCCACGGAAGGGAGCCACTCTGACTCAGACCAGAGGGAAGAGAGCACCTGGAAACCAGGCAGGTCTTGAGCCTCCCTCCCCTCGCTTTTCTCAACAGGGCAAGCGCAGCGGGGCCATCTCGTTTGGGGAGCTGATCCAGACCCCTTGGCCGTATGGTGTGTCACCTGGGAAGATGATCGGCAGTCGAGGAAGAGTGATGCTTTGCAGGATAGCACCCAGAACAACTCAGCACCACTGGGTGCAGGAGAGAGCAGAAGGCCAGGACCTCCGTGGAGGGGGACATGAGTACGTGTTCCCACTGCAGCTAATCAAGTGCATTTTTAAAAATTAATTAATTATTTTTTTCTGCGTTGTGTCTTTGTTGCCGTGCACAGGCTTTTCTCTAGTTGCGGCGAGTGGAGGCTACTCTTCGTTGTGGTGCGCGGGCTTCTCATTGGGTGGTTTCTCTTGTTGCAGAGCACGGGCTCTAGGTGCACAGGCTTCAGTAGTTGTGGTACACAGGCTCAGTAGTTGTGGCTTGTGGGCTCTAGAGTGCAGGCTCAGTAATTGTGGCGCACGGGCTTAGTTGCTCCACGGCATGTGGGATCTTCCCGGACCAGGCCTCGAACCCATGCCTTCTGCATTGGCAGGCGGATTCTTACCTATTGCACCACCAGGGAAGTCCCGCTGATTGTGGTTCTGATTTGAACTTCCTTAGTGGTTGTTCAAGTTGAGCATGAATATGCTGGTTGCCCATCTGTATATCTTTGGAGAAATGTCTGTTCAAGTGTTTTACCCATTTTTAAATCAGGTTATTTGTCTTTTTGTTGTTGAGCTGTAGGTGCTCTTTATATATTCTGGATATTAACGCCTTATCAGATATATGATTTGCAAGTATTTTCTCCCATTCCATACGTTGCCTTTTCACTCTGTTGATTGTGTCTTTTGATACACAGAAGGTTTTCCTTTTGATGTAGTCCAATTTACTCTTTTTACTTTTGATTCTTGTGATTCTGGTGTCATAGCCAAGAAATCAATGCCAAATTTCTCAAGATATTTTTGAAGATACCATGAAATATGTGTGAAAGTCCTTGTAAATGATGGAGTAGTATAAAAATATTAGCAGTTATGTAACTACTCAAGTACCCAACATGCAGCCAAGCCCTATACAGATGCTTCAAAAATGACCAAAAAATTGTTAGACAAAGATAATAGATTAAAAGCACACATATAATTTCTTTCCCTCCATAAACCTTACTAAAGAGATAATAAAAAGATTTAAAAAAGAAAACTTTGTTGAGCTATAATTTAAATACAATCAAATGCATCCATTTTACAGAGTTAGATGAGTTTTCATTAATGTGTATATTGCTGTGACCACCACAATCAAAATATTGAACATTTCTATCATGCAGAAAGTTCCCTTATGCCTCTTGACAGGCAGTCCACTAATAACTCTGTCCCCAGGGAACCACTAGTCTGCCTCTGTCACTATAGGTTAGTGTTGCCTTTTTGAGAACTTTCTGTCAAAGGAATCGTACAGTGTGAAGTCTTCTGGGTCGGGCTTCTTCCGCTCAGCATGTTTTGGGATTCGTACAAGTTGTTGCGAACGCCAGTAGTTCCTTGTCTTTCATTGCTGAGTGGTATATTATGGTCTGGATTGAGGACCACTTGTTCAAACCCTTCACCTGTTGTTGAAGTTCTTGGCTCTTATGACTAAGACATTTATGTACAAGTATTTGTGAGGATATGTGCTTTCATTCTCTTAAGTGAGTGGAAATGCTGCGTCATATGGTGAGTATATGTTAATGTTTAAAGAAACAGCAAAACAGTTTCCCCAAATTTGCTGTACCAGCATTGTACAGGGATTCTAATGCTTCTACATGATCACTAATACTTGGTGAGGCCAGTCTCTCCAATTTCAGTGGGTGTGTAGTGATATCTCATTGTGGTTTTAATGATCATTTCCCTGATGATGAATGATGTTGAACATTTCTTCATATGCTTATTTACCACCTCTGTATCTTCTTTTGTGAAATGTCTGTTTGACTTTTGCCCGTTTGCAAAGAGTTGTGTGATCGTCTTATTATTCAGTTGTAAGGATATATGTACAAATCACATAATTCCTTTTCAAATATATGTGTTATAAATATTTTTTCCAAGTCTATGGAATGTTACAAATACTTTCTCCAAGTTTGTTTTTTTACAGCTTTATTGAGGTATAACTGATATACACCAAACTCCACATATTTAAAATTACAATCTGATGAGTTTTGACATACGTGTACACTCATGAAGCCATCACCACCATCAAATGGACGTATCCATCACCCTTCAAAGTCCAGTGTTGCCTTAGGACACTTTTTAATGCATCCCTCCTGTTCTTTTTTATTGATCCAAATTTTAACATGGTATGGCTTTTTTTCTACTTGAAGGACCAACTTTTACATTTCTTATTGTACAGGTCTACTGGCAAAGTATTCTTGCAGATTTCGTTTAATTGATTTTGTTTCATTACTTCACCTGCAAATTTTAAATGTTTTTTTCTGCGTAGAGAATTCTGTTTGACATCTTTTTTCTTTCAGCACTCTACACATGTTATTTCATTTTCTTCTGATCTGCAGACTTTCTGACAAGAAGTCTGAAATAATTCTTGTCTTTATTCCTCAATGTGTAGTGTGTCATTTTCTCTGAATGCTTTTAATGTTTTCTCTTTATCGCTGGTTTCAGACGTTTGATTATGGTGTGCTTTGGTGTGGTTTTCTTTGTGTTTATCTTGCTTGGGTTTTCTTGCTTTTCTCGGATCTATGGGTTTATAATTTTCATTAGATTTGGAAGAACTTCACATTTTTTATTCTAAATGGGACCCCAATTACTTGTATGTTACACTAATTTTCCAACAGGTCGCTAACACTTTGTTCTTTGTTTTCAGTTCTTTCTATCCCTGTATTTCATTGGGTGGTCTTCTATTGTTATGACTTCAAGTTCACGGATCATTTTTTTTCTGCAGAGACTAATCTGCCATTAATTGCATCAGTAGTTTTTTCATTTCAGGCATTCTATTTTCTTAACCTTTAAAAGTTCAATCTATTTTTATTACATCTTCAAATTCTCTCTTCATTGTGTTCATGTGTTTTAAAAAATCCTTAAATGTGTTTGTAACATGTAAATAAGTGATTAAAATCTTTGCTATTTCCTCTCTGTCATTTCTGTTGACTGTTTCTACTGACTGATTTTTCTCCTGTTTTTAGGTCATATATTCCTGACTGTTTATATGTCCAATAGTTTGTTATTGGATGCCGTACCTTGTGAATTTTATGCTTTGGACTTAGATCTGCCCCATAGGTAAGGTATTTGATCCTTCTGAGTCTCGTTTTAAGGTTTTATTTTTGAGTCAGTCTATAGTTTCTTTTATTCCAAGTCCAGTTTAGTTTCTCTTGTAAAGCATTTTCAGTGCCCCATGTATTCTTTTAGGTTTCTCCACTTGTGGGAACTCAACGATTTTCTGCTTGTGTGATTCCATTATGAATTCTGGGAATTGCTCAATTGACAGCTTCCCAGAATTTTTCTTTCTTCCAAAGTTGCTTTTGCATAGCCTAAAGGAGTTTAGCCAGCCCTGTATGAGTACAGATTGGTATTCTTACAGGCACTGCAGGGGGATTCCTATGCAGACTCTGGCCCCCTTTCTCTGTAGCTTCCAAGATCCCTGGTACTGTGTCCCTCATTCTAGCCTCCTTGGCCTCCTAAATTCTTCAATTCTGTAAGCCTGTTGGGTTCTGCTGGATTCCCCTCTGCACTGTGGTCTGCAAAGTTTCTCCAGGCAGGCTCGCTTTGAGTTTCATGTCTTGGGGAATCACGGTCGGGCACTACTGTTGCCCATGTCTAAAAGGAGTTGTTTCATATATTTTGTCCAATTTCCTAGTTATTTATGGATGGAGGGTAAGACACCTAGCAGTTAATTTTTTATGGTTTGTGTATTGGTTTCCTACTGCTGTTGTAACAAATGACCACAAACTTAGTGGTTTAAACACACAACACCACGAAAGAATTATCTTAGCAGTTCTGTGGGTTAGACATCCAACGTGGATCTCATTGGGCAAAAATCAACGTGTTCATAAGACTGCATTTCTTCCTGGAAGCTCTGGTAAGAATTTGTTTTCTGGCCTTTTCTAGGTTCTAGAGGCCCCCTATATTCCCTCTGGTCCCCTTTCTCCATCCTTAAAGCCAGCGATGGATCTGGGCACCTTTCTCCATCCTTAAAGCCAGCAATGGATCTGGGCCCCTTTCTCCATCCTTAAAGCCAGCGATGGCAGCTTGAGTCCTCCTCACCTCACATCACTCTCACCTTCTTGTCTATCTCCCTCTTCTACTTTGTAGGATCCTTGTGATTATTGGGGCCCACCTGGATAATCCAGGATAATTTCCCTATTTTAAGGTCAGCTGATTTGCAAAGTTAATGCTATCTGAAACCATAATTTCCCTTTGCCATGTAACCTACAAGATCACAGTTTCTGGGGATTAGGACATAGATGTTTGGGGAGCGTTATTTTGCTAACTACAGTTGGAAAGCAGAAGTCTGGAATTATAAAATAAACATAATTACCCAGAAGGAGAGAGAATGCTGTAGATAAGTCAATGAAAATAAAACTTGGAAGCTGGAAGGAATAAAATGTTTAAAGGTCTGGAAAAGGGCAAGTCTTAAACCAACAATGGGGAGAGCTGAGGAGGTGACTGGCTTAGACTACAGAATCCTCAAAGGCTTGGAATTGGAGGTACCAGGTACCCCTGGTGGTGTGACTAACGCAGGATGCTAAAATAAGGTGTAGTGCCTGAGCATGTCTTTAAGAAGCAATTATAGTCCTAAACGCCCTTTCTAACTCTAATCATTCAGATAACTGCCCTCTTCAGTGTTAGCACAAAGCTAGGCGTGTCATTTACCAACAAAATGTCTTCCCTAATGAAATGACTAAGCCAGAGTGAGCCCATCATGGACAAGCCCACCCACATGCTCAGAGCTGCCAATCATACTTGCGGTCCTCATTCTTCAATGCCAGCAAGCAGACAAGGAGTACCAGACACCTGGGGAAATCTTGCAACACAAAAGGCAAGCAAATCTGCAAACGAGCAAATAAATACAGCACAACCTGAAGGAGACAGACTTCAAGAAAAGGAAGTCTTCAAAAAGCTATCTTTAATATCCTTAGAGATATTAGAGATGATATTGAAACTGTGAGGCAAAAACAAGATGACCTCCCCCCAAAATACCCCAAATAATCAGGAAATAAAAATTTTAAGCAAACAAAGACAAATGTACCAGAAATTGAAAACTCAGTAGAACGATTTGAAGATAGACTTGTGGAGACGTCAACAGAAGGTAGAGAAACAGAGAAATGGAAAACGCAAAGTCTGGATTAAAAGGGCCCACTGAGTACCCATCACAATGAATGGACGTAAACACTCATGCCAGCGTGCTAGTGTGAAATTTCAGAGCACCACAGGCAAACAGGAGATTCTATACCCTTTCAGGGGGCAGGGGGTACTCTGGGCACATCCAGAAGATTGGGAATCAGAATGACCCAGACATCTCTATAGCCACAGCAGAAGCTACAGGAACAGAAAGGCAGTGCTTTCACAGTTTGGAGGAAAATCATTTTAACCTAGAAGTTTGTATCAGCCAAACAACCCATTGAGCATGAAGATTAAAAGATATGTTTTATATTTTACATATTATATAAAAAAAGAACAAGACCACTATGGGTTGAGGAGTCCTAACATTGCTCCTCAGCCGTATTCTCAGAAATTACCAATATTTTTGTTGGTTTGGGCTTCTAATCTTGCAGAATTTGACTACAGTCTAGTTGCCTAGTCCAGGGAAGTTACTGTTCCAGTGGGGTTCTCCCTGTCTTGACCACAGGAATGGGCAAGTAGGGCAAGGATCTGTGACCACGTGACAGTGCAGAGGTGAGATGCTTTGGATTTTGTAGCCCCCTCATATCACAGCACAGGGCTGCCCTCTCTGTCTAGGGCAGGCCCTCAAGTCTGCATGACTCTGGACATAGAACTAGAGGGAATAGGGTTGGACTTGACAGCTGCCAGACGGTCTCCCACCTGAAACCTCTCCTGCCCTGCCCACCCTGTCACCCTAGAGGCAAAGACGCTCACCTGCCCATCTCAAAACCTCCACTCTGCTCCATAATTATTTACCTGTTTGTTCCCATCCTTTCTCCCCCGACCCCAAAGCAGGCGTTCTTGAGGGTAAGGGCTACATCTTGTCTTTCTCTGAATCCCCAGCACCAGACACAGACCCTGGTAGTCAGGGCTAGCAATGAATGAAACTTCATCTGAAAAAAAAATCCATCCATTCATTTGTTCATTCATTCAATCCTATTATGCACCCTTCTGGGTACTGGCAATAACAGGAGACAAATTAGACTATGTTTGTGAACTTAGGTTCTAGAGGAGGAGAGAGACATGCCAAAACAAATCACATCGGCTCTGGGCAAGCACCCAGGATCCTCTGAGGTCCTGGCGGAGCAGAGTGCTGTGCTCTCGCTGCTGGTCCCACAAAGATCAGCCATAAACGAGGGTTCCCGCTGTCACCTGTCACCGAGTTAGTTCAGAATCTTCCAACAAGGAAGCTGTATGGCTGTATTTCAGGGCAAACAACAGTTACTAGTACCTGTGAGCCAACTATTGAACGTGCAAAGATGACTATGATAATCCCTCGCCTGAAGGACTTACTTTCTGCTTCTAAGAAGCAGACATAAGACATAACATTTTAATGAAATATGGGAAGTGCTATCTGTGAGAGAATCAGGCACTGGGGGTTATAGAGGACACAGAGATAAGCCTTTCCCCGTCCTCCCTTTCCAGGATTCTGGCCAGCTCTGTGACACAGACAGAAAGACTGGAGTCCAGTGCGGCCACGTCCAGCGCAGTCAGCCTACCCAGTAGGGGCTGAGCCCTCCAGGGCCCAGGAGTCCTCGTAGGGCTGAGGCTGACTGGGGAGCTGGAGGGCAAACCTCAGGGCTCCTGGCTTCTCCACAAGCCTTTGGGACTGCCCACAGTTCTGTAAATACGACAGTCAGGCCCTGGGCAGAACTGCGAAAGGGTTTCCACGTGCCTGCTGGGGTGCTCAGCCCCCGTCTTTTCTCTCTGTCCCATCCTCACCTCAGCACTTCTCTGTCCTGCTCTCTTGCTTTCTCCCCTACCCCCCAGCTCCCAAAGGCCACCAGCCTTACATCCCGGCCTGTATCCTCCCATGGTCCCTCCTTGTTCATAAAACGTGCACATAGCTACAGCTTCAGGGCGCTGTGCACTGTTCATTCAAAGCTCAGATTTCTACTCATTCTTTCACGCACCCCCGCTGGTTCTAGGGTCAGAGGCGGCAGGGCAAAGAGGGGCAGAGGAGTTCTTCCTTGGTAGGTGCTGGTGCCGATAGCCCCATGCTCTCTTGCTTGGGCTGGTGTTTCTTACGTGTGGAACCTAAAATATAACGCAAATGAACTTATCTATGAAACAGGAACAGACTCACAGACATAGGGAACAGACTTGTGGTTGCCAAGGGGGAGGGGGATGGGGGAGGGAAGGATTGGGAGTTTGGGGTCAGCAGGTGCAAACTATTATATAGAGAACAGATAAACAACAAGGTCCTACCATACAGCACTGGGATCTATATTCAGTATCCTGTGATAAACCATCATGGAAAAGAATATGAAAAAGAATGCATGTCTAGGTATGACTGAATCACTTTGCTGTACAGCAGAAATAACACAACATTGTAAGTCAACTATACTCCAATTAAAAAAATCACCCAGTATAAATTAAAAAAAAAAAAAAGTGACCTCTTACTCCCTAGAGCATGCCTCTGGGTTCCTGGGAGGGCTCCCTGCTCCCTCTTCCCTGGGTGGGCTACTGCCCTCCCCCTTGGTGTAGGCTTGCTAGCCATCTGTCCACCCTGAGTATGCAACAAGGGGTTACTTACTTTGGAAATACCTCTTGGACACAGGATTTCCCTTTAAGAATTCCAGGCAGGGCTTCCCTGGTGGCGCAGTGGTTGAGAATCTGCCTGCCGATGCAGGGGACACGGGTTCGAGCCCTGGTCTGGGAAGATCCCACATGCCACAGAGCAACTAGGCCCGTGAGCCAAAACTACTGAGCCTGCGCGTCTGGAGCCTGTGCTCCGCAACAAGAGAGGCTGCAACAGTGAGAGGCCCGCGCACCGCGATGAAGAGTGGCTCCCGCTTGCCGCAACTAGAGAAAGCCCTCGCACAGAAACAAAGACCCAGCACAGACAAAAAATTAATTAATTAATTAAAAAAAAAAAGAATTCCAGGCAATATTCCTCTTGCTGGTTCCCCATCTGGTCCCTCACCCCTGTCCTGGGGAATTATTACTCAAGTAGTAACTCAAGTGGAGGGAGAACTGCCCACAGGAAATGTGACGGGAGTAGTGTTCCCTGTTGCCGTGCCCAGCAGCCAGACGGCTCAGGGGTGTGCTGGGGCTGGTCTACATGCTTCTCCATGTCTGGGGGGGCAGGGGATCAGGCCCCCTGAGGCTCCGTTGAAGCTGGCTGTCCTCAGGTGTAGGGGAGCGAGGTGACACTTTCAATGCCCTCCCCTTGAGAAGGGAGCGGGGGCTCACAGAAAGGCAGCAGCTCCCTCCAAAGAAATCACTTTACAGACCCTCTCCTTCTTCATAAATCCTCCCCAGTTTTGTAACTTTTTAAGATTATTCCTTGTGAGGTTGTCATTTAACTGATTCTTGAGCTCTGATAGTTCTCATTTGAGAGTCTGTGACACAGCTCCCCATTTAACATTTTGTTACATGTATTTGTTTGTTTTCAGTGAAATTGAATTACTATACTATAACTTGCCCTTTTCATTTGTCAATATCACTTATATCCCTACAGGTCCATAAACATAGATATACCTCTATCTTTTTTGAAATTTCTTCTGCACAGATGCATCTATTATGTGAACGACAGGGCTGGGACTAGGGTAGGGCAGGCAAGGTGCCCAGGGAGCAAAATCTAGGGAGGTGCCCATGCCGGGGTCACTCCTGGTGAGTGAGGTCGCATCACACTTTTGTCCTTCAGGCAGTCCTTTTACTTGTAGGAGGCAACCTGTGAGGAGGTAAGAGCACGGACCCTGGAACCAGATTGCGAACTCGGGCAACCTGACTTTCTGTGCTTCAGTTTCAGCATCTGGTAAAATGGGTCAGTAATATTATAGAATCTGAAAATATCTATACTGTTGTTTTGCTATATGAATGTATATATATATATGTAATTTAGAGAGAATATATATCCTATGTGTATGTATATATAGATAGAATATATATATGTGTGTGTAATACATAGTCAGAATATATACACATATATGTGTGTGTAGATAGAATATATATGTGTGTGTATGGTGTGTAATATATAGTCAGAATATATATATATATGTGTGTGTGTTTATACATTTATATAAAATATATATACCAATAGTAACCAACTTACGTTGGTTCTACTTAAGGGTTCTTGATTTTACGATGCTGTGAAAGTGATATGCATTCAGTAGAAAGTGTAAGTAGAATTTTGTGTTGTTTTGATTTTTAAATTAATTTTTATTGGAGTATAGTTGCTTTACAATGTTGTGTTAGTTTCTGCCGTACAGCAAAGTGAATCAGCTATACGTATACATATATCCCCTCTTTTTTGGATTTCCTTCCCATTTAGGTCATCACAGAGCATTGAGTGTACGTGGAATTTTGAATTTCGATCTTTTCCTGGGAGTGGTATGTAGGACCATCTTCTCTCGTGATGCTAGGCTGTGAGCTCTGCCGTCACGCAGGGAAACCATCGACACACAGCCATTCTGAACCTACACAACAACTCTGCTTTTCACTTTCAGTACGTTATTCAACAAATTACATGAGATATTCAACTTTATTATAAAATAGGCTTCGTGTTAGACGATTTTTCCCAGCTGTAGACTAGCGTAAGTGTTCTGAGTACGTTTAAGGTAGGCGAGGCTAAGCTATCATGTTCGATAGACTTGGTGTATTGAATTTTCAACTCAGGCTATTTTCAACTTACTGTGGGTTTATTAGGATGTAACCCCATCATAAGTCAAGGAAGAGCTGCACACATACGTGTGTATCTGCATCTATGTCATCTATATCTATTTTCACCTACGTCTATAGCATCTCTATCTATGTCTGTATCTATCTGCATCCATGGAACAGTGTCTGACACCTGGAGAGAGCTATGTAAGTGCTGTTATTATTATTGTGGTGGTTGTTGTTATATGTGCATGCCTCACCCCTCTCTCCTGTTCCCCCGCCGCCCCCCCACCGCCTTCAGCTGTGTGACATACTTTACCCTCCCCAACCCTGTAAGGATAACTCATGTGAACAACTCTAGAGTATCGTTTTAAAAAGACTCCATGCTCACTGACATACCAAATTTGTCATACATGAAATTCTCATTTGAAATGCAAATCAATTTCTGGACCATTTTTTCTGCCTAACAGATCTATTTGCTTATTCCCATGCCAATATAATACTGGTTTGAGTACAGTAACTTTTAACTATGTTTGGATAGTTGGAAAAACAAGTCCTCATGTTTTTCTTCAAAATTTCTCTTGGTTACTTTCACCTATTTATTCTTCCAAATGAACTTTAAGACAATTTTATCCAGTTTTAGGATGATGAAAACTGTGTCAACATTTCAGTTGAGATTACATTAACTTTACATAACAATTTTGGGGGAATTAATTTTTATGATATTAGGTCTTCCCATCCACAAAAGACATATCTTTTCCTTCATTCAGAACTCATTTTATATCTTTCAAATACATTTAAAATTTTTCTCTATATAGATACCATGCTTTCCCCATATTTATTTCCATGAATTTTACACCATTTGTCACCATTATGAACAGAGTATTTTTTATCATTTCTTTTTCTGTATGCAAAGCAACATAGGGAAAAGCTATTAATTCTTACATCTAGTAACTTTGCTAAATTCCTTTCCTAGATAAAAAATGTCATCAGTAAAAGAAAATTTTATTTTGTCTTACTTAAAATTTATGCCAGTTGTTTCATTTTCTGGCCTAATTGCATTTGCTAAAACCTCCAAGACACTGTTCAAGAAAAATGGCAGGGCTGGCATCCTTCTCTGGCTTCTGATTGTAACTGAAATGGTTTTAGTGATTCGCTATTTAGGATGTTATTGGCTAATGAAATTGTAAACAGCTTGTAACATATCGAAGTTGATTCTTATTCTTACCTTGTTCAGAATTCTTTTGAAAAATAGCTGCTGAACTTTATTAAGTGCCTTTTCAACATCTATTGATATGACTACGAATTTTTTCTTTTAATCTTGTTGCAATCAATTTTATGTACAGATTTCCTGAGATTTGAACCACTGCTGAATTTCTAGAAAAAATTTTACTTGGTCATAGTGTATTTCTTCTGATACATTGCTATATTTTATTTGCCGATATTGTATCAAATTTTTTATTTTTGCTTTCAAAATGAGATTAGGCTGTAGTTTTTCCTTCTGTACTATTTTAGGTTTCTGTATTAACTGTATAAAACAAATTAGAGAACCTTTAGTCTTTTCTATAGCTTGCCATAATGTAACTGTTATTGGAATTATCTGTTTTTAGAGGTTGGCTAGAACCAAGCTCTAAAGCCATTTGTTTCCAGTAACCTTTTTAGAGGTAGATTTTTATTCACTTTTCCCATCTCTACTACAGTAACTGGTCTATTCAAATTTTCCATTTCTTCTTAACTTTGTTAATATATATTTCATTGAAAATCATCTATTCCCCCTGGAGATTGAAATATGTTGCCAAAGTATTACCTTGGAATTGTTTATTTGCTTTTTTCCCTTCTTTTCTTCCTCCCTCCCTCCCTTCCTTCCTTTTTCCCTCGTAAACCAGGTTCATGAGGATTAGGCATTTGTTGTTCTTTTCGAAGACCAGCTTTGGGAACGATTTATCTGGTCAAAAATTTTTTGTTTTCTATTTATTTCCTTCTTGCTGTTGTGGATTATTTTGCTATAATTTTTTTCTCCTTTTTATAGACAAACACAACATCCATTTTTAGATTTATTTTTTTTCTTTAAAAAAGAAGGTATTTAAAGTCATAAATAACTGTTGCTATGCACATAGATTTTGACATAAAAGGTACTTCTTTACGTTGCTTTCTGGACCATTTATAATTTCACTTTTGATTTCTTCTTTGATACATGGGTGGGCTCTTCATAATAGTTAAGGTTTTTTTTTAATGTCCTTCTTTTTCTTGTTTTTTCCTAGCTTTATTGACTTGTGACTAGATAAAATAGCTTTTAAAACTTCTACTTTTTCTTTTTTACTTTAAGGATTCTATAGCAGCCAAGTCAGAAAAGACACATTTTGGCATATCTTGATGACTTTTGCCTTTGTATTTCCAAAGTTGAGGTCTTTGGGGGTTTTTGTTCACTTGTTTGTCTGTTTTGAGGTCTTTCGTTTGATTCAGTTTTTATTTGGTTAAGACTCTGAGGTGCTTCTTACTGGATGGAGTATATAAGGGTTTGCCCTTGGGAGTTGTACCGTGTAGCAGCCCTAGGTGTGTGGGGGACATACTCCCAAATTCTTGCATATTTACAAATATATTTCTCGCACACTGACCAGAGAATAGTATCTTGGCTGAGAAGAGGATCCTTGGGTTGCAAGTTTGTTCTCTTCATAGCCTATGGGTGTTAAAGTACCATGTTCTAGTTTCTGGGCAAAGTAAGAAACCTGCTGCCGACCTGAAACTCTTCCTTTATAAATCACTTGTCTTTACTGTGATAATCTTATGAGTGCTTCTCTAGGCTCGCACCTCTCCTCCAGTTATTTTGCCCCAGTTGTTCCTTTCCGCAGACTCTCTGCTTTACCTTAGAGTACATTTCAGGGTGGAGGGGTGGAGGAGAAAACCCCTGAACAGATATCAACGAGAGGTTCCAAGTTTCTTGTCTGGCTTCAGCGGCTGCAACTTCTTTACCCAGCTGCTTGGCTAGATTGCTGTCTCATCGCTGACTGGACCCAAAGTTCATGAGAATGGGGTGCCTTTAATAAACACTTGTTGACAGACCGACTCACTGAGGGGCTGTAGGAGCCACTGCAATCACCACTGCACATTACTTTGTTTTAACAAGTTCCAGATGTTAGAGTT
This sequence comes from Phocoena phocoena, assembly GCF_963924675.1. NCBI lineage: Eukaryota > Metazoa > Chordata > Mammalia > Artiodactyla > Phocoenidae > Phocoena > Phocoena phocoena. The sequence goes on from NC_089234.1 coordinate 82,201,801, forward strand.
CCCTTTGCTTACTCGGAGGACCACTGCTGGCTCCTGACTTTAGGTAAATCAGACCATGCTTTTAAGGAGATACTCTGCGGAAAAGTTTAAATAGGAATTCTTGTTAATAAACATGCACTTAGAAAAATGCACAAATCCTAAGTATACAGCTCAATGAATTATCACAAGTTGAACACGCCCTTGTAACCAACGCCCACAATAAGAAAGAGAACATACTAACACCCCAGATGCTCCCATATGCTCCTTCCAATCACTGGAATCCAGGGCAAGTTTGGACTTTTTCTTAAAGGTCCTAAGAAGCCACTAAAGTTTTTTCACATAGATGAAAACAGGGTTCCTCAACTTTGGCACTACTGACGTTTGGGGCCAGATGATTCTTGGTTGAGGGGGGCATTGTGGGAGGGTTAGCAGCATCCCTGGCCTATAGCACCCCCATGCCAGTGTGACATCCACAAATGTCTGCAGACATTGCCACATGTTCCCTGGGGGCAGAATCTCCCTGGGGGAAGCCACTGGTGCAGAGGACAATCTGTGAAGCAGGACACTTTAGGAAGATGACTCTGGCAGCCCTCTGTGAGGCAGTGGGTGGAGATCCAGGAGGTGACGGGAGAGGAAGCAGGTGCAGGGACAGGAGTGAGTGTAGCTGGCACCCCGGGGGCAGGACGGTTGGTGGGCAGTACGGGAGGTCTCACAGCGAAGTGTAGGCAGGGCTCAGAGGCTGATAACTTGGGTAACAGGAGACGGGAGAGAGTCACAGATGGACATCAGTCCGGTGTGTGGGTGAGTCAAAGCACCATTGACAGAAACCTGTAGGTCAAGAAATGGGGAATTGGGGCAGTGAGGCTGACCAAAAGTTTGGATTTTAACACGCTTTTAGGGAAAAAGAGGTTGGGAGCTACACTATTATCTCTAGTTTATAAATGGGAAAATTAAGGCAAACAAAGAGAAGCCAACCTGTCCAAGATGAAAACCCAGAGAGTGTGCAGGATGAGGACGCCAGTGCCCCATCCCAGCAGGGACTGGATGGCCAGCTTCAAGGGCTCCATTGGTTTCCTCTCAAAGTAGGATGGCCCTGAAGGTGTATTTCACTGTCTCCTCCCTTCGAAAGTGCTTCAGCTGCGGCACAGCCCTGCCCGTGGCAAGGGGAGACTTGTCTTTCAAGAAAGCAATAAAGGCATGAGGGACTGTGGCATCTGGAGATCATTTACAGATCTGGGAGGAGCAGCTTCGAGCAGTGACCCTGGAGCACCAAGCCGGTGCCGGCCCAGCAGATGGTGCCAATTTGGTCAGGGCCCTAAGGCAGGTACCATCAGGGGCGTCCTCTGGGAGCCCCTGGAAGGCAGGGGAAGGACAGGGAAGGGACTGTGGTAAGCTCAGCCTGCGAAAGGCAGGGCACTGCGGGCGGGCCCACCGTGCTGCCAGCACCGTGCGATGCAGCCCAGGGTGGGCAGGCAGCCGCACGGTCACCGCATCAGGGGTTAGACGGACACGTGGCTCCACTACTGATCTAGAAGGGTCTCCCAGGCTAAGATGTTGGCCTCTTGCACCATTCAGCTTCTTACTCGAGCTGCTCATGGTGCAGATCTGAGGAATTCGGGTTTGGTTTCCTGTGCCCATCCCCTGCGGAAGCACCATCGGGAGGCTTGGAGCGGGGGATAGAGAGAGAAAGCAGCGTACAGAATCCGCGTAATAAAGGGAGAAAGCAGCGTACAGAATCCGCGTAATAAAGGGACTGGTGCCTCGGCACTTAAATGCTGACCTTGCCCTCTCCTCTGCTGTTCCCCAGCAGCCCATCACCTGGACCCGCTCACAACCACCGGCACACCACCTGCCAGGCCTTGCCTCTTCCAGGAAGGCTTCCCAGATACGCCGTCCTCCCTGCTCCAGGCACGTAGCATAAGCTCTTGAGGGCAGGGCCTCCACCATATTTATTTCTGTTTAGCCCAGAAGCCCAAGTTCTCCACACTCCTGAGTCACATGGCTGTAACTCAGGCCCCCACAGTGCAGGCCTGGAGGAAGGCAGGACCCCCAGATGCTCCGCGTCTCCCACCAGCCCCTCCCTTCTGCTCCAGCTGCTGCTCTGGGTGAGTTGGTACCAGTGGGCCCGCTGCCCCCTCCCTTCCCCCCACCCCACCCGCAGCCTTTGCTTCTGCACAGCCCAGCTAACAATAAGCCAGATTGTCTCGGGGAGCTTTATTAAAGGCCGAGGGTAACACTAGGTTAATAAGAACCTAGGAGCAGAAAGGTGCAGAAAGCTAGCCTCTCAAGATCAGACACTAATGCTCCGGACATCTTCCACCCGGCTCCTTGTCTCCGGGAGTCTTCCTCCAGCCATCAGTCTTCCTGATTCTGGCTGGCAGCCATACTTCCCGGGATCCGCTCCAGCCCAGACAAGAGTCTCCCCTTAAATCCTCCCTCCCCTGATGCTCCAGACCCTATGGTCTCTTCCCATCACTGCACTACCCACCCACTAGGACTATGCCTCTCTATAGAGTGCGCTGAGTGGTCTGCACCTCTCCCACCCGCCCCCTGTCGTACCTTTGCAGAAGCGAGACCACTTAACGGATATTGCAAATACGAATTCTAGTACCATCCTTAGAATACAGGGCCTGACTGCAGTTTAAAAGCTACACTTCCCAGCTTGTCTTTTCTTTGCCTTATTAAATTCAGAGCACTTAACAAGGGTGTCTGGGACAGGCTAAGTGTACAATGATGTTGGTTGATTGAATTGATGAACCTAATTTCCTTCATTATTCAATTTTTTTTTTTTTTGCGGTACGCGGGCCTCTCACTGTTGCGGCCTCTTCCGCTGCGGAGCACAGGCTCCGGACGCATAGGCTCAGCGGCCACGGTTCACGGGCCCAGCCGCTCTGCGGCATGTGGGATCTTCCCGGACCCGGGCACGAACCCGTGTCCCCTGCATCGGCAGGCGGACTCTCAACCACTGCGCCACCAGGGAAGCCCCTCGTTATTCAATTTTGATGAGAGATAAAACAGTATTTGCAACTTGCTTAATGAAATAATTAAGAGATGGTGGCTGCATGAAATAGTGGGCACGTTTTACATTTATATCTTCTAACTTTGGAATTGATCGAGGCTGGTCAATTGATCATTTTTCAGTTTCACGTCCTCAGAATCAATAAACCTATGTGATCCAATTCCCAGGCAGAGAGTGGGGCTCAGGGAAAGGACAGCAACAGACAAAGGGCTCAAATTCCTTGTCTCAATTATGGGAAGCCAGGCCTGGCCACAGTTGTAGGGTGGGCTGGACGGCCTTAGCCCAGGAGCTAGAAAGCCGGGAGCAGAGAGAAACTAGAATAAGAAAATACAGTAAAACTTGAGTCAAAGCTGAAGTGTCAGAGCCAGCAAGACAGCCCCAGATATGAGGTCACAGGCCAGTCACTGCTACCCAGAACGTGGGGGATCGAGGGCTGGGCTGGGAGACAGAGCCTCAGGAAAACCCTAGAGCTTCTGGGCAGAAACCAACGGTGTTTTCCATGGAGCAGCCCTGACCCGGTGGCCAAGAGGGATTGAGCAAGTGAGTATCAACCAGAAGTGAGAGTTCAGAGTTGGCTTGAAAACCCAGGCGGACTGCCAAGTCCTAGCAGAAAACCCCAATGTCCTTTGACAAGAGGGTGAGTGGATAAAGTGTGGTTCACACAGTGCTGCAACAAAGTGACCAAAGTACAGCTGTGAAAACATGGCAGATCCTTGCAAACGTGATATCGAGAAAAAGAATGAGGACACGAAAGAATACATCCACGCAATTCCATTCATTAAAAACCAGGCAAGGACTTCCCTGGTAGCGCAGTGGTTGAGAGTCCGCCTGCCGATGCAGGGGACACGGGTTCGTGCCCCGGTCCGGCTGGGCCCGTGAGCCATGGCCGCTGCGCGTCCGGAGCCTGTGCTCCACAACGGGAGAGGCCACAACGGTGAGAGGCCCGCGTACCGCAAAAAAAAAAAAAAAAAAAAACGAGGCAAAACAGAACCATATTTCTTAGGTTTTAACCACACGGGTGGTAAAACTATTTTTTTAAAAAAACAAGGAAATGATTAGGCTAAATAAAATAGTGAATTACCTCTGGAGGGGAGGGACCCATGGGGCTGGTGGTGGTGATAATATTCTGTTTCTTCACCTGGTAGGTGGTTACAAGTGTTGCCTTTATATTTATTAACTAAATTGTCCACATATGTCTTGTGCACTTTTCATTTTCTATGTTCTATTTCATAACTTAAAAAAAAAGGTTTTTTTAAAGACGTACAAGTTAAAATTCTGCAGGCAGTCCTTTTGAGGGAGGGTTCCAGACATGGCTTTGTTCGCCAGCCATAAGTAACGATTTTGGCAAGCTCCCCAGAGGCAAAAACTGCAGGCTTCTTAGCCCAATGCTTCAATCAACACACACTTAGCAGGAGCATACTATATGCCGGGCATGGTGCTGGCCGCTGGGGGCTCAGGTAGGGGCCTCGCTCCCACGGCGTCCTAGGAAACAAAGAAAATCATCTGACGGATGCTTCCCTCCCCGGCTGGAATTTCTGGAAGCTCAGAGCTGAAGTTTGTTGTTATTTTTGGTAGCTTTCCCTGTTGTAGATTTGGGGATAATATAATCTCTTAGTTTTGCAAACGGTGTCACATTTTACCGGAAGCCTTTTCAAATCCTTTTTGGTGGCAGTCAGAGAAAATGAGGAAATAACAGGGAGCCCCTTGCTCTCCTGTTGGCCCCGCCCTCCCGACTCTCTGGCCCTGTCTGCCCCTCTCCAAGCAACAGGGGAGTTAATCCTGGATCAAGAGGCTGAGCTTCCATTACCCCAGCAACAAAGGGCTGAGAGGGGCCTCCAAACAGAAATACCCTTTCATTTACCATTGTGAAACACCCTTCATCAGCTCTCAGAACACAGTTCACTTTCCTAGAAGATACCCTGGGATGAGGCTGTGTTTCAGCCTACCGGAAATGCCAGGTGACTTCGCTGTGGGAGGAAACATTATTTAAGATGTTGCCCCAAATGAATGTGATCTGGCCTGGGGAGAGGGCACCCGCGCCGCTGGAGTTGGCCCAGGATTCATTCCAGGTTTGCCCGCGGCTTCCACGGAGGGGCTGGAGAGAGGGAGGGAGCGCTGCGGAAACCACGCTTGCTTCCCTTTTTCCCCTTGAGATTATAAACCTATGTAGGCATCTTCGGAATGTGACCATGCCAAGGTTCCTGTTCCCTTTATGACTCCACCGACTTCTGGGCCGTTTCCAAGACATGAACTGGAGAGAGAAAAATGCTCAGGGAGCTGGGAAAAAAGTGCCTTAATTATGTTTTGAGCCATTTTCAGGGAGACTGAAATAGGTTTGGACTGTTCTGGGGAAATGAGCTGAGAGCTATGTGCTGTATGGCTGGACTTTCTTGAGTTGGAAGAAAATGCATTCAGAATAACAGTGTGAAATCCTGAAATGTGTGCAATTTCAATGAAAACACAAACCCTCTGGTGTTCCTGGTACACACGTGCATGGCCTCACACACACACATGAGTTCACATGTGCGTGCACACAAAAACACGTACATGAGCACGTATGCACACACATATACTCATGCATACACAAATGGATATGAACACAAAGGTCAGACAGGGAAGGAGAAAAAGGGAAAGGTATATAAGAAAGAACCTTTCAAGAAAACAATGTCTTCAGTACAAATACCCAGAGAGGGGTGGATCTAAAGTTGATGTGTCCTCTGTCCTGTTCCATTGATCTATATGTCTGTTTCTGTGCCAGTACCATACTGTTTTGATGATTGTAGCTTGATCCCACTCCTGGGCATATATCCAGAGAAAACTCCAATTTGAAAAGATACGTGCGCCCCTATGTTCATAGTAGCAGTTTTTACAATAGCCAAGACATAGAAACAACATAAATGTCCATTGACAGAAGAATGGATAAAGAAGATATGGTACATATATACAATGGAATATTACTCAGCCATAAAAAAGAATGAAATAATGCCATTTGCAGCAACATGGATGGACCTAGAGATTATCGTACTAAGTGAAGTAAGTCGGACAGGGAAAGACAAATATCATCTGGTATCTCTTATATGTGGAATCTAAAAAAGTGATACAAGTGAACTTACAAAACAGAAATAGATTCACAGACATAGAAAACAAACTTACGCTTACCAAAGGGGGAAAGAGGGGGGAGGGATAAATTAGGATTTGGGGGTTAAATTTGGGGATTTATATACACTACTATATATAAAACAGATAACCAACAAGGACTTACTATACAGCACAGAGAAATATACTCAATATCTTATAATAACCTATAATGCAAAAGAAGCTAAAAAAGAATATATATATATATATATATATATCTGAATTACTTTGCTGTACACCTGAAACTAACACAATATTGTAAATCAACTATATTTCAATAAATTTTTTTTAAAGTATAAAAATAATAATAATAAAAAGAAATATTAAAAAATAAAGTTCATGTATCCTCTATAAGAAAAAGAATGCATGCAGAGGATGATAAAATTATATCCAGTCTTGGAAGAGAGCAGGGCAAGTGTGGGCTGTTATGCTTCAGGGACCTAGGTCAATGGCAAATACATCTGTAACCAGAATTCTTCAGCCCCACCCACCACAAGTAAGTTCCTCTGCAGACTTGATTTTCCCACCACTTCTCCTTGGGCCACCCCAGGTCCCGGTGTCTTTGATCAAGGCTGCCAAGGGCTCTGTTCCTCTTTGTCGTGGCTGGTGTGTCTACCTGGGACAGGCAGTTTGTCTCACTCCCTGTTCCCTCTGTCTGAATATTCCCTCTCTGGGTTCTTTACTCTCCATCTGCCTGCTACAGTGTCTCAGACCTACGGAACTGAGATTCCATTAGTTACCCTAACAAACAATACTGGCTTTTATGAAAAGCTCCCCAGAGTGAAAGCTGTGCTTTTTAAATCAGACCAGTCCTTGAAGGTAGGTTTTCAGATGCCAAGCATTTGGGGCAAAGTCTTTCCTAAATTTCTCACTTTCTACTCATGGGCTGCCCTCTGCACTGCTGGTGGGTGAGATGGTCTGGCTATTATGTACGTATGTATCACGTAGGTACGTAAGAGGGAACTTCTGAAGAAGAGGATGGAAAAGGATGTCCAGGATCACAGAACTGTTTCCTAAGGCATGTTCCCAGATACACTGGCTCCACAGAAATCTGTGGCTGCAGGCTGAAAATGAGTTCAGGAAACGCTAGAACAAAACAGGTTATGTTCTGTGGGATTTCTCTGACTCCCTAACATGCTAAGGTAGGTCATGCAACTCCAATAGGAGGGACGGAAATTGCATTAATCCCAAATTTATCGGACCTTGAGGCTGTTTCTTTTTCAAGGAGCAGAGTTTGAAATGAACCCCCGTGGAATGCAAGTGAAGGCAACATTGCAGCAGGTGGATTTTGCCGACTTTATTTTGAGGAGGGGAGTAGGCAGATTGTTAGGAGGGTGTGGGTCCTTCCAATTATTGCTTCTTATAAACTCTGGTGTAATAATCCACCAAGGGTAGGGAGTATTTGCCATTGGTTCTGGTTGCCCAGCTTCTGAACCCCCTGGAGCTGGAGGAACCCTCAGGAGCCCTCACTTAATGAGTCTTGGGGAGAAGCAGAGCCCACCTTCTCCTCATGAAACTGAAAATGCAATTAAGGTGGGGAGAAGGGCCCAGGCTTGTGCACCAAAGACACGTGTGAGATTATTTACAGCAGCAGGATGGCCACAAACTGGAAACCGCCTAAATGTCCACCAGCAGAATAGATGAATGAACTGTGGTATATTCATCCATACGGAGGAGTATGAGAAAGTGAGGGAAAAGACTTAGCAATGACTGCGTGTAACGACGTGGGTGAATCTCATAGCCATAACGTTGAATGAAAGAAGGTTGCTACAAGTACATCCTGTGATTCCACTTATTTGAAGCTCAGAAACTAACCTCTGGTGCTAGATGTCGGGATAACGGTTGCATTGTGGGGAGTATTAACTGGAAAGGGGCATGAAGGACTTCTTGGGGTTCTGGAAACGTATGCAAAAATGTATCAAGCTGTACATTTAATATCTATGCAATTTACATGTCATTAGTTAATCCACAAAATAGGTATATAAATAGAAAGATGGGGGAAAAAACAATATTTACTATCTAATGACATAATAACAAGCATTTAAAAAATACATGCTGGGACTTCCCTGGTGGCGCAGTGGTTTGGAATCCGCCTGCCAATGCAGGGGACACGGGTTCGATCCCTGGTCTGGGAAGATCCCACATGCTGCGGAGCATCTAAGCCCGTGCGCCACAACTACTGAGCCTGCACTCTAGGGCCTGTGTGCCACAACTACTGAAGTCCACGCGCCTAGAGCCTATGCTCCGCAACAAGAGAAGCCACCGCAATGAGAAGCCCATGCACTACAAAGAAGAGTAGCCCCTGCTTGCCACAGCTGGAGAAAGCCTGCACGCAGCAACGAAGACCCAACACAGCCATAAATAAACAAACAAATAAAAAAAACAAAGTAAGAGTAGTAATTTAAAAATAAATAAATAAATAAAAAATTTAAAAAATACATGCTAGGAATTATATATATATGTGTGTATTGCCTAGAATAATCCTGTGGTTAAGGTTCTGAGACTTTAAAAAACAGCTTAATTGAGGTGTAATTGACAAAAGAAGCTGCATATATTTAACTAATATAATTTATTAAGTTTTGATCTATGTAAACACCTATGTAATCATGACAACCATCAAGAGGTTGAGCACATCTACCACCCCAAGCTTTCTCACGGCCCTTGGCAACCCGCCTCCCATGCCCATCCCTCCCTGCCCCTTCCCTCCCCCTCCCTCACTCCCAGGCAGCCACTGGTCTGCTTTCTGTCACTACTCATTAGTTTGCACTTTCTGAAATCTTACATAATTTTACATAATTGGAGTCATACTTCATTCCTTTTCACTGTTGAAGAGTATTCAATGGCGTACTCTGTCTTCTCACCTGTTGGTGGACAGTTGGGCTGTTTCCAGTTTGGGGTGGTTATAAATAAAACTGCTGAGAACTTTTCTTGTACACATCTCTATGTGAATACATGCATTTCTCTTGCGTGAATACCTAGGAGGAGAATGGCTGGATCATAAGGTGAACCTTTTAAGAAACTGCAAAATTTGTTTCCAAGTTGGATGTATATTTCACATTTCTGACAGCAGGGTATGGGAGTCCTAGTTCCTGCTCAACTTTACCAACACTTGCAGAGTCAATCTCTAACCATTCTAATGCGTGTGTAGTGTTTTCCCATTGTGGTTCTAATTTGCATTTTCCTAATGACTAATGATGTTGAGCATCTTTTCACTTTGCCACAAGTGTATATTCTTTGGTGAGGTGTCTATTAAAATCTTCTGCCCATTTTAAGTGTTAATGTTGTTTGTTTTCTTTTTTTTTTTTTCTTTTGCGGTACGCAGGCCTCTCACTGCTGTGACCTCTCCCGCTGCAGAGCACAAGCTCCGGACGTGCAGGCCCAGCGGCCACGGCTCACGGGCCCAGCCGCTCTGTGGCATGTGGGATCTTTCCGGACCGGGGCTCGAACCCGTGTCCCCTGCATCGGCAGGCGGACTCCCAACCACTGCGCCACCAGGGAAGCCCCAATATTGTTTGTTTTCTGATTATTGAGTTTGAGAATTCTTTTTTTGAATTAATTTTTTATTGGCGTATTGTTGATTTTCAGTGTTGTGTTAGTTTCTACTGTACAGCAAAGTGAATCAGCCATACATATACATATATCCACTCTCTTCTAGACTCCATTCCCATATAGGTCATTACAGAGCACCAAGATAATTCTTTTTTTTTTTTTTTTTTTTTTTTTGCAGTACGCGGGCCTCTCACTGTTGTGGCCTCTCCCGTTGCCGAGTACAGGCTCCGGACGCGCAGGCTCAGCGGCCATGGCTCACGGGCCCAGCCGCTCCGCGGCATGTGGGATCTTCCCGGACCGGGGCACGAACCCATGTCCCCTGCATCAGCAGGCGGACTCTCAACCACTGCGCCACCAGGGAAGCCCGAGAATTCTTAATATATTCTGCATCCTAGTCCTTTATCACATATATTATTTGCAAATAGTTTATTCTAGTTCATGATGCCTTTTGAAGAACAGAAGTTTTTGATTTTTGTTGAAGTCTAGTTTATTAATTTTCTTTTATGGTCTGTGTTTTTGGTGTCGCAACTAAAAATATCTTCGTCTTACCCAATGTATCAAAGTTTTCTCCTCTGTTGTCTTCTAGAATTTTTACAGTTATAAGCTTTACATTTAGTTTTATGGAGTATTTTGAATTAATTTTCACGTATAGCACAAAATATGGATTGAGGGATTTTTTTTGCATATGCCTTGTCCTGGCACTTCTTGTTGAAGAGTGTAGCACTGAATTGCCATTGCATTTGATCAAAACTCAGTTTACCACGTGTGATTCTATTTCTGGATTCTCTATTCTGGTCCATTGATCTATTTGTTTATCTTCACGCCATTGCCAGCTCTGTTCTACTTTGTTAACACTGTTTAGGCTATTTAAGATTCTTGGTATTTCCATATGGCTTTTCTTTTTTAGTTTGTTAATTTTCAAATTTTAAATTAATTTTACAGTCTTGGGATAATCCCCATGGTCACAACGAATTATGCTTTCTAGGCGTTTCAGATTCAATTAACTAAAATTTTCTTGAGAAACTTGCATCTGTATTCATGAGAGATGTTTGTAGGTAGTTTTCTTTGCCTGGTTTTGCTATTAGGGCTTGGTATCAAGACTGGCTTCACAGAATGAGTGGAGGAAGAATTCCTTCCTCTTCAATTTATAGATTTGGTGTTCTGGAGGAATTTGTAGAATTCGTGTTATTTCTTTCTTAAATGTTTGGTAGAATTTATTGATGAACCATCTGGTCCTGGAAGGATTTTTGTTTTCTGTTCTCTATTTCTTTTGGGGGGGTGGGGGGTGGATCGTTTAACTGTAACTTTAATTTCTCTAATACATATAAGGCTACTCAAGTTATCTGTTTCTTCTTCAGTGACATTTGATAGTTTGTGTCTTTTAAGGAATTTGACCATCTCATCTGAGTTGTTGAATTTATTGGCATAAGGTTGTTCATAATTGTACTGGGTTGAAATTCATGTCCACTGTGACCTTATTTGGAAATGAGATTCTTTGCAGATATAATTAACTAAGAAGGGGTCACAATGGATTAGGGTGATCCTTAAATCTAATATGACTAGTGTCCTTGAAAGAAGAAGGAAATTTGGATACGGGGACAGAGGGGAAATGCCATATGATGACATAGGCAGAGGCTGGAGTGGCAACACTGCAAGCCTAGGAATGCCAAGAATTGCTGGCCACCAGTAGCAGCTAAAAGAGGCCGGGAAGTATTCTACTCAGTCTCAGAGGAAAACGGCCCTGCTGACACCTTGATTTTGGACTTCTAGCCTCCAGAACCATGAAAGAATACATTTCTGTTGTTTTAAGTCATCCAGTTTCTGGTACTTTTTTATGGCAGCCCTAGGAAATGAATACAACAATAACCCCTCATTATCCTGTTAAAACCTGTGGACTTTGTAGGATGTCACCACTCTTCCTGATGTTAGTAATTTACGTCTTCTCTTTCATTCTTCCTCATCAGTTTTATTGATCTTCTCAAGGACCCAGCTTTGGTTTGACTGGTTTTTCTCTATTGCTTGTCTGTTTTCTATTCCATTGATTTCTACTCTAATGCTTATTATTTCCTTTCTTCTACTACTGTGTGTTTAATTTGCATTTCCCCCTATAGTTTCTTAATGTAAAATCAGGCATCATTGATTTGAGACCTTTCTTCTCTTCTAATATTTTCGTGCAATAAAATTCCTTCTCAGTACTGTTTAGCAGTATCCCGCACATTTGGATATGTTATGCTTTCATTTTAATTCAGTGCAAAATGCTTTGTAATTTTCTGTATGAAAATTAGTCCCCTGGGTTATTTAGAAGTATGTTGTTTAGTTTCCAAATATTTGGAGATTTGACAGTGATCTTTCAGTAATTTTTTTTTCTTTTCTTTTTTTTTTTTTTTTTGTGGTACGCGGACCGCTCACCGCTGTGGCCTCTCCCGTTGCGGAGCACAGGCTCCGGACGCGCAGGCCCAGCGGCCATGGCTCAGGGGCCCAGCTGCTCTGCGGCACGTGGGATCCTCCCGGACCGGGGCACGAACCCGCGTCCCCTGCATCGGCAGGTGGACTCTCAACCGCTGCGCCACCAGGGAAGCCCGATCTTTCAGTAATTGATTGAAGTTTTAATTCCACTGTGGTCAGAGAATCCATTTGTATGAAAATCCTTTTACATTTATTGAGATTTGTTTTATGGCCCATTTACCTATCTTGGTCAATGTTCTGTGTGCATTTGAAAAGAATGTGTATTCTGCTGTTCTTGGATGGAGTGTATATAAATGTCAATTAGGTCAAGTTGGCTGATAGTGTTGTTTAAATCTTCTATATCCTGGCTGATTTCCTCTCTACTAGCTCTATCAATTTTCAAGAATGGGGTGTTGAAATCTCTATCATCGTGGATTTGTCTGTTTCTCCTTGTAGTTCCAGCAATCTTTGATTCATATATTTTAAAGCTCTTTTACTAGGTGCATGCATATTTAGCATTGGTATTTCCTCTGGGTGAATTGATTCCTCTATATTATGAAATAAACCTTTTATCCCTGATAATATTATTTCTTCTGGAATCTACTTTGTGTGATATTGACATAAGTAATCTAGCTTTCTTTCCATCAGTGTGAACACCATTGATCTTTCTCCATCCTTTTGACCTAATTGTTATTAGTATTTGAAGTGAGTTTCTTGTAAGCAGCACATAGTTGGGTCATTCTGACAATCTCGACCTGTTAATTGGGATGTTAAGAACATTTGCATTATATTTAATGTAATTATTTATATGGTTAGCTTTAAATCTATCATCTTGCTATTTGCTTGTTATGTGGCCCATTGATTCTATGCTCCTCTTTTTCTCTGTTCCTGGCTTCTTTTGAATTAATTGAATAATTCTATTATCCCTTTTTAGCTCATTTTTGGCTTATTTACAGTTACTCTTTGTTTTATTTTAGTGGTGAATTTAGAGTTCAAAGTATACATTTCTAACTTATTACAGTTTAACTTCAAGTGACGTTATTCAGTTGACCTATAGTATCTTACAGCAAGCAGTATTCTTCTATATCTCTCCTCCCAATCCTTATGCTATTGTTGTTGCATATTTTACCTTGTCATATGTTTTAAACCCCATGTTACATTGTCATTATCTTTGAACAATCAGTTATCATTTAAGGACATTTAAATAATTTTAAAGTCCTGATGTCATCACTCATATTACACTTCCCACTGCTCTTCAATCCTTTGCATAGGTCTGTATTTCCATTTGGTATTATCTCTTTAAGCCTGAATGACTCTTTCACTATTTTTTGTAATGCAAGTCTGCTGGTTATAAATTTTTTCAGCTTTTGTAGTTCTGAAAAAGTCTCTATTTTGCTTTCATTTTTGAAAGCTACTTTTGCTGGGTATAGAATTCTGTTTTAATAACTTGACTGCTTTTAAGACTTCCTTTTTATTACTGGTTTTTGGCAATTGACTATGATGTATCTTGGAGTCATTTTTGTTGCACTTGGGATTTAGCTTGTTGAAAAATACAATAAAGTTTTATTTGATAGTTTTAATATCTTTCATGTCTCTACTTAACTCTTTGAACATATGGAATAAAATTATAATGGCTATTTTAATGTCCTTATCTGCCATTTCTAATACCTGTGTCACTTCTGGCTCAGTTTTGATTGATTTTTCTTTTTGTTTTGGGTCATATTTTCCCTCTTCGTTGTATATTTGGTAATCTTTTACTGAATGCTAGATACTGTGAATTTCACCTTGTTGGATACTGGATTATTTTTTATTTTTAGAAGTATTTCTGAGCTGTTTTCTGGGATGTACGTAAGTTACTTGGAAATAGTCTGATCCTTTCAGGTCTTGCTTTTAATATTTTCTAGGCAGGACTGGAGTAGTGCTCAATCTGGGCCTAATTTCCCCACTTCTAGGGAAAAACTGTGTTCTCTACGTGATGCCTTATGATTCGCGAAGTTTTCCAGTTTGACTGGGAGGAAGAGGCACCATATCCAGCCCCATGTGTGCACGGGCACCCCTGCTGCTGATCTTGTCAGGTGACTGCTCCCCTCTGCCTCGGTTGCTTTCCTTACATGATCAGTATTCTGTTCTGACTAGTACTTACCTGTCAGCACCCTGCTGAACACTTGAGGGAGACCCTCTGCAGGGTCCTCCCAGGGTTCTCCCTCTATGTGGCTCTCTCTCTGGTTCTCTGTCCCGCAACTCTGGCTGCTTCTGTCTCCCGCTCCTCTCAACCCCATCTTCTCAATTCAGAAAGCCCTCCAGGCTCTGTCTGGGTTCCACCTCCACGTGCCGCAGCCTGGAAAATCTATCATGGCTCTAAGCCAGGCAACCACAGGGTTCCCCTCATTTGCGTCCCATCTTCAGGGATCACTGCCCTTCATTGCCTGGTGGCCAGTGTCTTAAACACCATTGTCTCATATATTTTGTCCTCTGTGTAGATCCGGTTTCCATCACTCTGTCTTGGCTGGAAACAGAAGTCTCTCTTCGACTTTGTAGCCCCATTTTATAGGTAAGGAATCTGAGACTTAGAGGGATTAAGGAATTTGCCCAGGCTAGGCCAGCTTGCAACCAGGAAACTCACATCCATATATGGGCAGTCCAATGCCAGAGCCATGTTATTAAGAATCACTGTGCTCTACTGCTTCTGTGGTCCGCATGCTCTACGTAGATGACCTGATCCCATGTTTGCAATAGCATTCTAAGGCAGGCATTGTGAGTCATTTTACAAATATTTGTTGAGGGCTTCCTACATGCTGGGCCTGTTCTAGGTGCTGGAGCTGAAGGCTTGAGCAAAGTTGACTCAAGTCCCCTGCCCTCTTAGGGCTAACCTTCCCGCAGGAGGAAAGAGACAGTACACAAAGTGAAAAGTAAATAATAGAGCACGTAACACAGTGATGTCCCAAGGACGAAGTCAAACAGGGAAGAGGTGCAGAACGTGTGTGTGTGTCTGTATGTGTGGTGAAAGGGGTGGCAGTTCAGATAGGGAGTTCAGGGAAAGCTCCACTAAGAAGGTAACATTTACATAAAGACATGGAGAAGTTTAGGGAGTGAAACATGAAGGAAGGTGGTGTCTGGTATCTTATAGTAGTGACAGCAATAGGTACCATCAACGAAACACCTTCTAAGGTCCAGGCCTTCGTAAGGGCTTTATGTGTACTATCTTCACACACAAAAATGCGGAAGTTATTTTTTTCCTAAAATGTAACTATATTTATCGTGTTTCTTAAATTATTAAAAAAACCCATGCTGGTTGTAAAACAAAAACAAAGCGATACAGAAATATATGTAAATACAAGGTAAAGATCCTCTTGTAGTTAATCTCTTCCCAGCCCTCATTTACCAGAGATATTTTACCAGAGATAACTCATTAACAAGTGGATGAATGCTTCTATGCATTTGTAAACATGTATGAATATACGCATAAAATGGGCTCGTGGTGTCATGCAACCTAGTTTTATTCCCATTTCGCAAATGTATCATAAGCAGCTTTCCATGCCGATACATAGACTATATCTTTTTCAATGTTGTATCTGAAGGTACTATACTTTAACCCTTTGGATGCGTATTTAGCAATGTTTTGCTATTATTCAGAATGCTACAGGGGAGATCCTTATACACATTCCTGATTGTGCCAGATATTTTCCATTTGCTCCTTAAGATCTAGGAAAAAGTGGAGGTGAGAAAAGTTGAACAACCTATTTGAAATTCTACCTACTTACAGACAATAGAGTTCATTATAGGCTGTATCAATATGTGTAGTTGGATTGTCTGTAGCAATAATGCCATATCACCAAAAGGTCAGTTGAGTTAAACCCCCAGTGTGCTTTTTCCACTGAAATGACACACAGGCCTGGCCACATGTATTGGCCGCCCTGGCCAGACTTTTCAATCGTGTCACCAGAATCATGCACCGTGAGTCAGAGTTTACGTCTGAGGTTATGTAAAGTCAGAAGTATTCCGAGGTGACAGTCTGGCCTCCTGGATCCAGTCTTTCTTTCCCGAGCTCACTGTCCCTCAGGGGAGATCCCCTGCTCCCCTCTCTTTCCCGAAAGCCCAGGACGTTTCCACGGGCGACACACACTGGGAGCCACGGCGTTCACAGTACTCTTCTCTGCCTCTCAAGTCTCAGGAGCTACAAGAGCCAGACCCAGCTGATGACACTTTCAGAAACTCCACTCAAACTAGCTCAAGGAACCGGCAAATCCAGAGGTGTGGAAGGGCTTGGAAAGGCTTGATCCAGAGGCCAAAACGGGCTTCCTCTCCCCATCTCTCTCATTTCCCCCATCCCCCCTTTGGGCTTTACATGACAGGTGTCTCTTCTTGTGCTGGGAATGCCACCCCCCAACAGCTGCATCTTTATTCTTACCCTATGGGTCAGAAGGGATTGACATTGCCCCTCTGAAAGCTCAGGGAGCCTCTGATGGATGCTGCTTGGACCCCCTGACACCCCTTCGATGGTGAAGTAGAGGAGCAGACCAGCAGCCCGTCAGTCGCAGCCCACGGTGACTGTGATCGTTTTGAGGACAAACACCTGTGTTCCTCATCTAGTTCCCCTGGACCCCCAACTGCCTGGCATGTAGCAGGGGCCCCGTGAGATGTTCTCTTCTTGAATTAAATGGAATCATAATTATATCCAGCCATGCTGCCTTTCCTGAATATTTATGTATAACCCCCTCCTCTAAGCTAAGCATGCCTCCCAGAGAGGCCAGTGGCTCTCTTTTCATGGGCTCTTTATTCTTTGGGGTTTCTAGGTTGCAGTGACACTTGAGGGCAAGTGTTGGGGGATGTGGTGGCAGTCACAGCAGTTCTGTGACAATGAAGGTATCTGGTAAAGACCCATGTGCTGCCTGCCCGGGCATTTGTTTTTTTGCCTACTTTCCAATATGACAGTGGTTTGGGGCATCCTCCCCAGAACCACTTCTCGATGCTGAACTAACATGGAAACAACCTAAATGTCCATCAACAGAGGAATGGATAAGGATGATGTGGTACATATATACAATGGAATATGACTCAGCCATAAAAAGAACAAAATAATGCCATTTGCAGCAACACGGGTGCTACTAGAGATTATCATACTAAGTGAAGTCAGAGAGAGAAAGACAAATACCATAGGATATCACTTATATGTGGAATCTAAAATATGACACAAGTGAACGTATCTACGAAACAGAAACAGACTCGCAGACATAGAGAACAGAGCTGCGGTTGCCAGTGGGGAGGGGGTTGGGGGAGGGTTGGAGTGGGAAGTTGCGATTAGCAGATGCAAACTATTATATATAGAATGGATAAACAACAGGGTCCTACAGTAGAGCACAGGGAGCTATATTCAATATCCTGTGATAAACCATAATGGAAAAGAATATGTAAAAGAATATATATATATGTATAACTGAGTCACTTTGCTGTACAGCAGAAATTAACACAACATAGTAAATCAACTATACTTCAATTTTGAAAAATGCTGAACTAACTCAGCGGTCTAACAGACCACTGAATTAACAGAGCATTTGTCTGATGGAGGCTATGATGTTGTTTTCTTCTATTCTTTTTCTTTTTCTCTCTCCTGCGGATGTGTCATGAGAGCAGCAGGGGCCTCCTGACCTAACCTGCTCATAGAATTGCAGAGACTCCCCATCAATCTCCGAGGCTCACCATTATAACCCAGCCTGTGCCCATCAGCCATGTGGCCACTCTGTTTTTCTTAAGTGTAAGGGCTGTCAGGATTCAGGTCAGAGCTATCTATTGCCTGCTCTAAGAATTTGCCTTTTCTTCTATAAAAAGGAAAAGGAAATTTTTGGCTTCTAAGAACTACAAAGGATACTGGAGGCATTTGGCTAAACCTGCTTTTCTGTGAGCTCAGGATGGTAACATAAACTGTCAAACAAGATCATTAATTTGTCAAAAGCTATGAATTACACTTGAGACAAGTTATTAGTCTAGAACACCACAGATGTTATCCTTTATGGTCAAATAGACGTAGGTTATCAAGCTCTAGTAATAAATCACATTTTTCTTTCTTGCCAAAAGAAAAATCTATTTTTTGATATTGTTCAGAGGAGAAAACTACATATTGATTTAAAAATATATATGAATAACATAAGTCCCCAAACTCAGCTATAATATGACAAAGAATAAAAGGGAATAAATAGAAGTCAGCAGGGACAAAGGAAGAAAAACTCCAGAAAAAAAAAAAAGAACTGCTAACTTGCTAACAGCAAAAAATTGAGTTTTAGATGAAGGCATTAGAAAAGCATTGCAGACGCCCACATTTGGTCCTTATACAATAACTTCCTTTGGTGAGTGAAAACGAAGAAACGATTATTACTTTAATTTCCTTCTGGAAAAGAATTAGTGGTTCATGTCCTGTAGTGCCTCGAGCCTAGAGCGGAGAGGAAAGAACACAGCGGCCACGAATAGTGGTCCATGGGGGCAGTAGCACGAGAACATTGTTCCTGGGCTTGTTAGTGGGCGCTCTAATTCCTTGCCCAGTCGGGCCCACGAGGTGACTTTAAGGGCATCAGACATTGTCCTCCTGGGAAGAGTTAAGGAAGGACATGCCTCTGGCTTCGTAACTTTCGTGCCAGGCTTGACAGAGACACCAGAGCATTTTCTAGACAGCTAGAGGGACCCTGCAGTGGTGAGCTCAGTAATTCTTATGGAGTCTAATCATAAAGGTACTGGGAAGTAGTGTGTGATTATAAACAACTCCCAGGTAAAAGAAAATATTTTTCACTGTGGCTGCATCTGTTTCTCCTACACACTATCATTATCTTCTCTTTTTACTCTCCCTTCTTTTCCAACGTGTTTTCCCTCACAGTCAGCCCGCGTCCCCCAGATGGTTACCGAACACACCCACAATGGTTCCAAGGCCCACATCTTGACGGGTCCTTTCATCCTTGTCTTTTCTTGGCAAACAGTAGTTCACTTGGCCATGTTCTCTTCTCTCTTGCACCATTTTTGCCCAGCAAGGACTCTGGAACCAGACCACCTGCTTCATATTCTGCCTCTGCCACTTACTAGCTGTGTGACTTTGGGCAAATCACTTATTCTCTCTGTGCCTCTTTTTCCTCATCTGAAAACGGGAGTAATAGTAATAATAGCTTTTACATAGTGCCGTTCCAAAGAGCGAGTTAATATGTGAAATGTGCTTGGAATGGGGCCAGGAATATAATTAGTAACATTTAAGTATATGATAAATAAAATCAAAAGAAAGTTCACCCTCCAAATTAACGTTAAAAAAATTTCATATAACATATATCCTCTGTACAGAAGTCAGAAAACGTGTAAAAGCAATACACAACCCCAGAGGCTCTGAGGACCCTTGGCCAAGGCTCATAGCTGCTGAGCCTCAGGGCCCACCAGGGGCATGACCGTGGATTTGGGGGTCAGCTCGGCCCCGGGACCTGTGCCAGCGTGGGGATCAGTGCATTAGAACAGGGATCTCGCTCTGCGCTGAGGTTACTGCGGTGCCCAAGGAGCTACACAAAGGAAGCTGTAGGTTCACACGCACACCGAGCCTCACTGCAGACCCGGCAAACGTGTTCTCATCCCCACTTTTACTCTCAGGGGCAGAGATCAGCAGGTGCGCTGGACCTCTCCCCGTGGGAGACTAGCCCGCCCCCTTTCTGTCACCTACATCTCTTTTGCTCTCCTGGTGCAGGACTTTCCACAGGGGGAGGTCTGTTGGCTTTTGTTCTCTATTCCACTGTTTCCTTTTTTTTCTTTTAAAATTCCTAATGCAGACTTTGATGCTTTAATTCACTTTTTTTTTTGTAGCTAGCGTTGCCGGGTTTTTTATATGCTTCCCATTATGGTATTGACAAACATCCCTAGTAAACAAAACAGAGCACCAGACTTTAACAAACAGGGGGCACAGTAGAGGGCGTGGGGTGGGAGGTGAGATGAATTGGGAGATTGGGATTGACATGTATACACTAATATGTACAAAATGGATAACTCATAAGAAGCTGCTGTATAGCACAGGGAGCTCCACTTTGCTGTACAGTAGAAACTAACGCAACGTTGTAAAACAACCATACCGCCCCCCAAAATTACCGAAAAGAAAAAAGAAAACAGGGGGCACAGGAACCAAAGTGAGTTTGTGAAACAAACCGCTCAGCCTGGGGGGAGGGAAAGGAACCAGACCTGAGTTTTGGGGTCCTAGGCAGGCGCCGAGTTCAGGCCAGCAGGAAGGAGGAGTGTCACCCAGTGGGCTGTCTGGCTTGGGTGGGGAAGGGTGAGGACGGGTGTTATGGGGTCTCTGATGAAGCAGAGGATAAATACCCCCTGAAGTGAATGGGAGCGTATTCCGGCGTCCGCCCCTCACCCTGGGGCCGTGACACTCCAACCTCCGGCTGGGGAGAAATACCCCCGCCCAAGGGCAGGCCCTGCGACCAGGACTTTGGCTTCTCGGCGTCCGGGGGTGACACCGTGATGCTAGCTCAAAGAGCGCGTGCAGAGTTTGGGCATAGAGGCACGAAGCACTCTGCAGGCGGAGACACTAAGGACGGCGGGGAAGCCGGGGACAGAGTGGCAGAGGAGGACGTGCCCGCGTGGGGCGACACCCCCAGGCCCCTGGGACGTGGGCCAGAGAGATTTTGCGGCTCTGCCGCTTCAGTGACCCTGGGAAAAGGTGGGTGAGGGTCTGTGACTGGTTTTCTTCTTTCCTGTGGGTGAGTGATCTGCAGCGATGCTTCCTGCAGGAACGCTCGCCGTGCAGTCTGCTGGGCCGGTTTGGCTGGAGGTGAAGAACTGCCTACTTCAGGGCAGCGGGAAAAGCCCTTAGCTTCCCCCCCACCAATTCCACAGAGTACCTTTCTCAAGGGCAGGGGCCGCGCCTCACTCTCCTCAGTGCCCTTAGCACCTGCAACCCGGGAGCGCGATCTCTGAGTGAATCAGAGTGGGTGATGAATCTGCTGACTTCCTGCACCTCAGAGAGTAAAAAGGGGGAAAAAAGGCGTAAAACTATCTTTTGATACCAGCACGTGTAAATAAGTTTATCCCTGAAATGTTCTTTGAAGCAAGTTGTTAATGGGGAGGGAGAAGAGGAGAGGGTTTAGAGCCCAGAACCCCAGCGGCTGAGGATGGAAAATGCCGCAGGAAGCATCAGAGACCTGTAGATGTGACTGTATAATTTATCTGCTAATTCAATACAATTTTGAGAGTAAATTGTAATGATTAAAATTATGGACTGAAAACTGGTTTCTGACATTGAAGATACACAACATAGTTTTATTTTAAAAACTCTGTTACCGAGAAAATGCTTCTTAAAAATTAAAAATGTACATTGAAACAAAATTTTATTTTTTTAATTTTTTATTTTATATTGGAGTAGAGTTGATTAACAATGCTGCGTTAGTTTCAGGTGTACAGGAAAGTGATTTAGTTATACATATACATGTATCTCTTCTTTTTCAAATTCTTTTCCCATTTAGGTTGTTACATAACATTAAGCAGAGTTCCCTGTGCTCTACAGTAGGACCTTGTTGGTTATGCATTTTAAACATAGCAGCGGGCACATGTCAATCCCAAACTCCCTAACTATCCCTCCCCCATACCCGTCCCCCCTGGTAACCATAAGTTTGTTCTCTAAGTCTGTGAGTCTGTTTCTGTTTTGTGAATAAGTTCATTTGTATCATTTTTGTTTTTTAGATTCCACATGTAAACGATATCATACAATATTTCTCTTTCTCTTTTGACAATATTGATTCTTTCAGTCCAAGAACATGTTGTGTCTTTCTATCTGTTTGTGTCGTCTTCGATTTCTTTCATCAGCGTCTTATAGTTTTTGGAGTACAGGTCTTTTGTCTCCTTAGGTAGCTTTATTCCTAGGTATTTTATTCTTTCTGATGCAATGATAAATGGAATTGTCTCCTTAATTTCTCTTTCTGATCTTTTGTTGTTAGTGTATACAAATGCAACAGATTTCTGTGTATTAATTTTGCAACCTGCAACTTTACCAAATTCATTGATGAGTTCTAGTAGTTTTCTGGTAACGTCTTTAGGATTTTCTATGTATAGTATCATGTCATCTACAAAGAGTGACAGTTTTCCTTCTTCTTTTCCAATTTGTATTCCTTTTATTTCTTTTTATTCTCTGATTGCCATAACTAGAATTTCCATGTTGAATAATAGTGGTGAGAGTGGAAATCCTTGTCTTATTCCCGATCTTAGAGGAAATACCTTCAGCTTTTCACTGTTGAGAATGATGTTTGCTGTAGGTTTGTCGTATATGGCTTTTATTATGTTAAGGTATGTTCCCTCTATGCCCACTTTCTGGAGAGTTTTTACCATAAATGGGTGTTGAACTTTGTCAAAACCTTTTTCTGCATCTATTGAGATGCAGAATATGATCATATGGCGTTTTAAAGAATTTCTCTATGCTGATTTGAACATTAAAAATAATCGAAACAGAGTAATTATTCCTGGCACATGTTCATATACATGAATCAGTTTCTTAACCACAATTATCTGTGTCATGCTTACTTTTCTGAAGATTTTCTTTTAGTGTGGTCTTATAATTAAAAATTTTTTTCACAGTATTATCCACGATCTTCAAATTTGTATTTGAAGGTCAATTAATTCTAAATGATTGACATCTTTGACACTTTTCTGAAGACTATAAAATCTTTCATTAAGAAAATACTCTTAACTCTCAAGTGCTCACGTTCCTGGTAAGCTCAGATAATTTTCTGCTAAATGGAGGATATTCTCAATTCCAATCACTTTTCATTAAATATGTAAATGTCAGCCAAATAGTTACACAGGTGCTCTTTCTGCTTCTATTCAGAGGGTCTTTCTTTGACAACATTTTTACAAGACCAGATTTGCCAAGTAAGTTACCTCTGCTATGATTCTTTTATGTTTTGCTAAATTTAATTGCTACAAAAATCAAAGCCTTTCTCAATTTCACTCCATTCTGATAATATTAAATTTATCTAGATAAAAATAAGAGCTCCATCAAAAGACTCTAAATATTCCAAAGTTTGAGCAAACAATTTCAAAATTAAATCTTGTTCACTGTTTGACCTCTTATCTTTTCATTTATTGAGGGCCTTCCTCACTTCTGGGGAGGTAAATTTATTGCCTTCCTATTTGCAAGTCTTGTTTTGAATAAATGCAATTTTCTGAGAATATCCAAAGCTCTAAAAGAAGTTTTTTGGTGCTCCATGCATTGATTTCCGAGAGTAAAGATTTCCAAGTGATTCTGAAAAAATATTGCATCTCAAATTTAGAGGACTTACAAAGACTTCAATATCATTGCCAAACACATAGATGAACTTACAAATTAATTCTTTAAAGGTTTAACTATTTCTACTCATACCGCCCTGCTAAAGGATCTATATCAGCTTTGTATAATTAAATTCTATAATTTAGTTCCTCTTATATAATATTATTAAAAAAATTTTAATGCCTATCATTTCTCTTTCATTGGTAGAATAGCACAGCTTTTACAGACATAATTATGAAATATGTGTGAACCACAAGTAGTGCCAAATATGGTTTCTATAGTTATCTTAATTAGTAAGAGGATGGTTTGTAAGAAAATACTGTGCTTAATCAAAATTTGTATCTGTATAATCACCTCACAAACAATTGATTTATTTTTTAAATGTTGAATTGTTTTTTTACTGAATTTACAATAGCATTTACAATAATGTCAGATGTTTCATCAAACGGACAGAGTGAATTTCCAAAAACTTTACTTTGATGCTCGGAAGAGTATGAAAAATCACAGTATTGTTGAGGTTTTCCGTTGGAAGAATCTGATGACACTGTAGCAATACCGGTATTATTTATCTGTTTTCCAAGTTTCTCTTCTGCCAAAGCAACAGGAACCATATCAAAAAACTTAGAATTGTAAATAAGTAAAATTAATTTAGAAGGTCTGTTATTTGATCTAAATGGAAGTCTTGTTTCATAGAATATATATAAACAGAACTTCTGCTCCTGTACGTGTTAAATTGTCAGTTTGGAACACAGTCTTCTTAAAGTAATGATTAACTTTCAAAGTAGATGCTGATGCCCCTTCAGCTGGTTTAGTCCTCTGAATTCCATGTGGTCAGTGATACAGCCCCTATAGTGGATGTTAAATATTGACAGACACTTTGTATGTGTTACCTGTTTATCATCAACTGGCTTGAGATTTGGAAAAGGGTCAAGGAAATATATAGGTTGTTGCTGTTCCTGTTTCAAAGTGAACCACCTAGTAAACTGAGAATTCTCTTAAATTCTTATGAACCTCTCACATTGTTAAAGTCCATGGCAGAAAGTGAACTATAGAGACTTGTCAATTATGTCCTGGCTTATTTTGATATAATCAATACAAATACTATATTAAACATGGAAAAAGTGCTAAGTAGGATGATACATAATGTCAATAGGCATAAACCAGAAGAACACTGCTTCTGACAGTCATCCATGGATAAGAGTGCCTTTGAGGAAGTCTGGGAGTCCAGTGGAGAAGTTTCAGCATACTACTGGAGAAAAAAAATCTGAGATAGGACACACTGAAGAGGCCAGACAGTAAAGATCAGAGGAGATGACTGCTTCTTTACATGTGAAGACAGCAGTACAAACCTTTAAGGAACATGAGAAATCGATGAAAAATGACACCACCAAAGGAACAAAATACTTTTCCAGTAACTGACCCCAAAGAAATGGAGATGAGCAATTTTCCCAATATAGAAGTTAATATAGTCTTAAGGAAGCTCAGTGAGCTACAAGAAAACACAGAAAGACAATTCAGTGAAATACACAAACAACACAAGTTTAACACAGAGGTAGAAATCATAAAAAAGAAACAAAGAGAAATTCTGGAGCAGAAGACTACAACGTATGAAATGAAAAATGTAATACAGAGCATCAAAAGCAGACTGAGGGGCTTCCCTGGTGTTGCAGTGGTTGGGAGTCCACCTGCCAGTGCAGGGGACACGGGTTTGAACCCTGGTCCTGGAGGATCCCACATGCAGCAGAGCGACTAGGCCCGTGTGCCACAGCTGCTGAGCCTGTGCTCTGGATCCTGTGAGCCACAACTACTGAAGCCCACACGCCAGAGCCCATGCTGTGCAACAAGAGAAGCCACCGCAATGAGAAGCCCGTGCACCACAACAAAGAGTAACCCCTGCTGACCGCAACTAGAGAAAGCTCACATGCAGCAACAAAGACCCAATGCAGCCAAAACTTAATTAATTAATTAGAAAAAAAGACACACTATAACAAAACTGTCTAAAATCAAAGAGGATAAGACAGTTTTAAAAGCCACAAGAGAAAAAGTATTTCCTCACCTTCAAGGGAACTCCTATAAGGCGATCAGTGAATTGTTCAGCAGAAACCTTGCAGGCCAGGAGAGATGGGATGATATATTCCAAGTGCTGAAAGGAAAAACTGCCAACCAAGAATATCTTACCAAAGTTTTCTTTTAGAAATAATAGAGAGAGAAACTTTCCCAGATAAACAAAAGCTGAGGTGGTTCATCACCTCTAAACAAGCCTTATAAGAAATACTGAAAGGAGTTCCTCAAGCTGAAATGAAAGGATGTGATTAGTAACATGAAAACATGAAAATATAAAACACACTGGTAAAGGTAAATGTATAGCCGAAGTAGAAATACTCTAATAATATAATGCAGTGGTGTGTTAATCACTTAACTCTAGTTTAAAGGTTAAAGGACAAAAGTATTAAAATAACTATAACTACAATAATTTGATAACGAACACACAACATAAAAACGTGAAAATTGGGACTTCCCTCGTGGCACAGTGGTAAAGAATCCACCTGCCAATGCAGGGGATACAGGTTTGAGCCCTGGTCCAGGAAGATCCCACATGCCACAGAGCAACTAAGCCCATGAGCCACAACCACTGAGCCCATGTGCCACAACTACTGAAGCCCATGCACCTACAGCCTGTGCTCCTCAACAAGAGAAGGCACCACAATGAGTAGCCTGTGCACTACAACGAAGAGTAACCCCCACTCGCCACAACTTGAGAAAGCCCGCGCGCAACAACGAAGACCCAACGCAGCCAATAAATAAATAAATAATAAATAAGTTAATTTTAAAAAATGAAAATTATGGCATAAAAACATAAAATGTGGAAGGGAGAATAAAAGGGTAAGGGTTTTGTATGTGACTGAATTTGAATTATCAGCTTAAAATGAGCTGTTATATCCATAACATGTTTTATGTAAGCTTCATGGTAACTGCAAACCAAAACTCTACAGTACATACAAAAGAGATAAAGAGAAGGGAATGAAAGCATACCACTATGAAAAATCACCAATTCATGCAGGAAGACACCAAGAAAGGAAGAAAGGAATGACAAAATAGTCATAAAACAATTAATATGAGGACATAAGTAAGTACTTACTTATCAATAATACTTTAAATATAAATGAATCGAAAGGAATAGACTGAATGGATAAAAAAACAATATCTAACTATAAGCTGCCCACAAGAGACTCATATCAGCTTTAAGGAAACAAATAGACCCAAAGTAAAGGGATGGAAAAATATTGCATGCAAATGGAAGTAAAAGAGAGCAGGGGTAGCTATACTTATATTAGAAAAAAGAGATTTGGTATAAGTCAAAAACTGTAACAAGAGACAGGGAAGGTCATTATATGACGATAAAGCAGTCAATTCATCAAAAGGCTATAACAATTGCAAATATATATGCACTCAACATTGGAGTACCTAAAGATATTAAGCAAATACTAACAGGTGCAAAGGGAGAAATAGATAACAATACAGTAATAGTAGAGGACTTCAATACATCACTTTCAACAATGGATAGATCATTCAGACAGAAAATCAATAAAGAATATTGGACTTCAACCATACTTTAGATCAAATCGACCTAACAGACATATACAACCAACAGCAGCAGAAACACGCTCAAGTGCACGTGAAATATTCCCCAAGATAGATCATATATTATGTCATGAAACAAGTCCAAGCAATTTTAAGAAAACTGAAATCGTACCAATTAGATACCAATCATAACCACAATGTTATGAAACTACAAATTAATAATGGGAGGAAAACTGGAAAATTCACTAATATGTGCAAATCAAACAGCACACTCCTGAACAACCAATGTGTCAAAAAAGAAATCAAAAAGGAAGTTAAAAAGTAGAGTAATCCCCTTTTATGCATGGGAGATACTTTCCAAGACCCTCCAGTTGATGCCTGAAACCACAGAGAGTACTAAACCCTTTATATACTATGTTTTTTTCCCGTATATATATATACCTATGATAAGGTTTAATTTATAAATTAGGCACAGTAAGAGGTTAACAACAATAGCTAATAATAAAATGGAACAATTATAACAATATACTGTAATAAAATTTATGTGAATGTGTGTGCTGTCTCTCTCTCTCTGTCTCTCTAAAAATAGCTCATTGCACAAATTTAATGCCTTCTCCCTCTAACTAAGCAGTTTTCATGCACTGTGTCAGTTAGCTTTTGCAGTTTTAGGTGTGACAGCAAAACTGGCATGAATTTCTTTTTCTTTCATCACAATCTCACCATAGAAAATTCATTCTTCTGTAGAACTTAGCAAACTCAGCATACAATTCTTTTTCTTTTTTTATTATCTTGAAAACTTTCACCTTTTCACTTAAAGGAAGCACTTTATGGCATCACTAGTCTTGTGTTTGGAGGCCATTATTAAGTAAAATAAGGGTTACTTGGACACAAACCCTGCAATATTGCAACAGTCGATCTGCTAACCAAAACAACTACTAAGTGACTAACAGGAGGGATATGCTGAACAAAGGGATGATTTATGTCCCAGACAGGACAGAGCAGGACAGTGCAAAATTTCATCACACTACTAAAATGGCACACATTTAAAAACTTATGAATTATTTATTTCTGGGACTTTCCATTTAATATTTTCAGACCGTGGTTGACCAGGGGTAAGTGAAACTGTGGAAAGTGAAACTACATATAAGAGGGAACTAGTGTATCTTGAAACAAACAAAAATGCAAACACAACATGCCAAAATTCATGGGATGAAGCAAAAGCAGTCCTAAAAGGGAAGTTTATTGCAATAAATGCCTAAATTGAAAAAGAGAGAAAGATCTCAAATAAACAACCTGACTCAAGGCAGTAGAAAAACAAGAACAAACTAAACCCAAAGTTAGCAAAAAGAAGGAAATAATTAAGATTAGAGCAGGAACAAATGAAATAGAGACCAGAAAAATAATAAAAAAGATCAATGAAACTAACTTTTTTTTTTTTTGGAAATAAACAAAATTGACAAACCTTTAACTATACTAAGAAAAAAAAGAAAAAGATTCAAATAGATAAAATCAGAAACGAGAGAAAAAAAGAAAGAAATGAAAGAAGAGACATTATAATTGAACCACAGAAATACAAATGATTATAAGAGACCCCTATGAGCATTTACATGCCAACAAATTGTATAATCTGTATGAAATGGATATATCTCTAGAAACATACAAACTACCAAGACTAAATCATGGATAGAAAATCTGAACAGAGTATTAATGAGTAAGGATATTGAATCAAAAATCAAGAAACAACCAACAAAGAAAAGCTCAGAACTAGATTGTCTCCTGGTGAATTCTACTAAACATTTAAAGAATTAATACCAATTCTTCTAAAACTTTTTCAAAGCATAGGAGTGAACACAAGGCCAGCATTACCCTGATACCAAGCCAGATGAGGATACTACAAGAAAAGAAAATTATAGGACAACGTCTTGATGAATATAGATGAAAAATTCTCAACAAAATATTAGCAAACTGAATTCCACAATACATTTACACCATGATCAAGTGGGATTCATCCCTGGGATACAAGGATGGTCCAATAACACAAATTAATGCACATGATACACCACATTAATAGATTGAAAGGTAATAATCATATGATCATTCAATAGATACAGAAAAAGGTTTTGACAAAATTCAACATTCAAACAAAGTGGGTATGGGGGAACATAATTCAACATAATGAAGACCATATGTGACAAACCCACAGGCAACATTCTACTTAATGGTGAAAAGCTGGAAGCTTTTTCTTTAAGATCAGGAACAGGACAAGGATGCTGACTCTTGCAACTTTTATTAAATATAGTATTGGAAGTCCTAGCCACAGCAATGAGACGAGAAAAAAAAAATAAAAGGAATCCAAATTGGAAAGAAAGAAGTAAAACTGTCACTGTTTGCAGATGATATGATAGAGAATCCTAAAGATGCTACCAAAAAACTATTAGAATTAATAAATGAATTCAGTCAAGTTGCAGGATACAAAATTAATACTCATAAATCTGTGGTGTTTCTATACGCTAATAAACTATCAGAAACAGAAATTAAGAAAATAAAGAAGGCCTAAATAAACAGAATACAGAGTTGATGGATTGGAAGATTCAATATTGTCAAGATATAAATCATCCCCAAATAAATTAGTAGATTCAATGAGATTCCAATCAGAATCTCTACAGTTTCTCCCAACCCCCACTGCCCCACCTTGTTATAATTAATCTATAATGTGTATGGAAATTCAAAGGGCCAAAACAAGGTATATGGACTTGTTCCATGAGATGTTAAGACTTATCATAAAGCTATAGTAAATAAGAAAGTGTGATATTGCCTCAAAGATAGACAACCCATTGTGATGGAAAAAAGAACCCAGAAGCTGCCCAACTTATATATGGACACTTGACTTATGACTATTTTGGCACTGCAAGAGAAATGGAAAAGAACAGTGTCTTTATAAATGGGTCCAGGATAATTGAATATCTATTTTGGAAAATGACCCCTTCCACAAATAAATAAAAATTAATTCTACTTTGATGGAAGCTCTAAATGTGAACGTCTACAAGGCTTTTATAAAATAATCTATGAAGATATCTTCATGAATTTATAGTAGGGAAAACTTACAGAAAACACTAAAAGCACTAGCCATAAAGGAAAATATTGATAAACTGGATTCCATTACATTTAATAACTTCTGTTCATTAGAAGACACCGTAAAAAGACTAAAAATGCAAGCCACAGAATGTGAAAAGGTATTTCAACACTTGTGTAACCAATAAAGGGCATATATCTAAAAGACATGAAATATTTCTATATGTCAATGAGTAAAGGACATATAACCGAATAGAAAAAATGGGCAAGTGACTTGAAAGGACAAGTCACAAGAGAGGATGTCTGAACGGCCAATAAATGTATCTTCAGCCTCATTGGTAATCAGGAAATGCAGTTGAAACGTACAATAATAGACTTCCAACCACCCTCCCATATGCCTAAAATTAAAAAGAGATAACACCAAATGTTGATGAGGATGTGTAGCATCAGGCACCCCTACTACTGCTACTGAGTGTAAATCAGTACAACTTTGGAAAACAAATCATTATCTATAAATGTTAAGTGTATGCTCAGCCTTTGACCTGGCATTTCCTCTCCTAGTTATATACACAACAGAAGTGCATGCATAGGTACAGCAAGAGAGTACACAAAAATGTTCATAGCATTATACTTATAATAGCCAAAACCTGGAAACAGTCAAAATGGACATCAGTAGGGTAGAGGAACAGATAATAGAATGGATGAATATTCCTACCACAAAATGAATTCATAGCACAGCAGTGAAACAGAGCAAACCACAGTTACCTGAGACACGAAGAAATCTCCCAAACAATGTTGAGCATAGGAAATCAGATGCAAGAGAGCAAAACTGTATGATTCTATCTCTATAGTTTAACAAATAGGAGATTTAAGGATAGTGCTAGAAGTGATATAGCGGTTAGATTTGGAAGGAAAATACAATGATTGGGCAAAGGCATGAAGGGTGAATCTGGGTGCTGCAAGTGATTTATTGAGCTGTACAATTTTTGTGGTGTGCACTTTTCAGGTTTCTTTTTTTTTTTTTTTAAGGCATTGGATATAAGGGGAGAAACAGAAAGTTGCTATCTCCCTATCACTGGCAGGGTTCCAATCATAATTACACAGCGCTAGGATGTGCAAACAGAGGCAAAGAGGGGCTCCCTTGGAGAGCAAGCTGACCATGAATACTCACCCGTTTATTTTTATTTTTGTAAGATTACAAAATAACACAAGCTCATTATAGAAGATTAGAAATGTAGAGTAAAATTTGAAAAAGCAGAAATTTTAGTATCTCATCAATGAGAAGCCATCACCACTCACATTTTGATTTTTTTCCTTTTAGACTTTTTCTTTACATTTTTCTATGCGTGTCGTCCCATAATAGCTTTAGAAATCCTTCTTAAATCAAACTGTCTCTTAAGAATTCCACATGTTTAAAAGTTCTGTGTAAGTATCCTTTTCGAGAACCCACAACGTTTCGTGCAGTGGTTGTACTATACTGGAAATTTAGGTTGTTCATAATTTTTCTATATAATAAATGAGGTTTTGGTCAAAATCTTGTACAGAAATGCTGATTTGTATTGTTTTCCTAGGTTAGATTACCTAGGAGGGAAATGACTAGAATAGATAGTAGAAGCATTTTTAAGGCTCTTAAACATTCTCACATTGCTTTTCTGAAAGGTTGTAACTACAATTTATAATGCCATTGACACCCACTACTGTCTCTATGCTCTGCTGTGTGGAAACCACAGAGTTGAACAGACAGCATCTTTTATAGAGGAGAGGTCACACGTGGCTCTTGTGGAGAAAGGTAAGTGAGAGCCACTCACAGGTTGTGTGTCTGCACATGCAGCCAGGCTCAGGCAGCTGTGGGGTAGCTTCCGTCCAGGGCATGGCATCTTATCTCTGTGGCCCTTTGGTTCTTCCTCCCCCAGATCCTTGGTTAGCACGTTTGAAAGACCTGAAAGTTTGAGCACCCACAAGAGCCTCCCACTCTGGTCTCTCCCATCACACACATATCCGCATTCAAGCACATTCAGGCATATACACAAATACATACACGCCATACACAACACAGACACACAGAGAGAGAAATCTGTTAGCTACAACTATTTTTACCCATATTTATAAACAGTCCTGTCCACTCCTGCAGTGTTCCATCTATCTTGGCAGTCTTATGAGGGCGGCCTTATTAAATTGCTATTTTGGTATCCGAAGCATGTGTTTTTGCTATAGTACATGCAGAGCACCTTGGGAGGGGCATTGTCCAATAAACAAAATATTCATTCATCACTGTGGCTGCTTAAGCTCTTGTTCTCTTACTTCTCTCTAGATTTTCCTTTTTATTGGAGCCAAATCATGCAGCAAATGAAGTCTGACATCTGTGAAACGTCTCATACCCATGATTTGGACTATGTGCTGTGAAATTTCACCAAAGCAAAATAAAGCGTAAGATAAAGGAGTCCTTACGAGCCTTGGATTATACCATGTGAGCCATTTTAACCATTTACCA
Source organism: Phocoena phocoena (assembly GCF_963924675.1). Lineage (NCBI taxonomy): Eukaryota > Metazoa > Chordata > Mammalia > Artiodactyla > Phocoenidae > Phocoena > Phocoena phocoena. Next base: position 82,234,348 of record NC_089234.1, read on the forward strand.
CTGACAGGAGTCTGCGGTCTATCCCCTCTTTATCTCCTTTCCATTTGCCAGTATTCTGCCTTTAAGTCACCCCTTTACTCCTTCACCCTGAAAGGGCTCCAGAAAATTCCTTCTCTTTAAGCAGCTTTCACATTTGCTTGATTTCAGTTCAGTGGTCCACGGATGTGCTGAGTGCTGAAGTAGGTGGTGAGCGTGTAAAGGGAAGTAAAGCATGGCCCCATCCCTTAAGGTCTCAGAGTCCAGGGGGAAGACGGGCAGGGGTGGGGTGGCCCATAGGCATGGCGGGTATCTCTGGGGGGTCAGTGTTAGTGCCAACCAAGGGAGGAGGGGCAACGAGATCACCAGGGCACAAAGTCTGGACAAGAGCTTCCACTTAGCCGCCCCGTCCTCTTTTTCTCTAGTTAATCGTGTGCTCCAGTAACTGCTAAGAACCCTGGAACCCCTAGGAGCACAGGAAGAAATACGTGTCACCCTAGGATTCAGTTAAGAGGAGCTGTTTCCTCTCTGCCACCACTTACTCAACCTCCTAAGACATTTTAAAATAGTTCTTGTTTCCTTATGGACAACTTCCTATATTTTTCTTAAAATAAGGAGAAATTCCTACTTAGATGACCTCATAATACATTTAAAAATATTATTTATTGTATCCTCATGGACAATCTCCTATTTTTTTTCAGAAAAGGGGAAATTCATAAGTAAAAGAAGATTGCATGGGTTTCGCTCTGCCTCACATTTCACCCTGCATGCTATTCCTCGGTCCTCATGTGACATGAAGGCAGCCTTTGGACGCTCCCACGGGGAGGGTGACGTGAAAATAACATTCCCGGTGATTCTCCGGACTCACATAGGTCACTCTTAGAAGGAAACAGACTGAAGCATTAGGTCCGTGTGTGTGTGGGAGGAGAAGATGTGTTTTGCAGAGATGACAACTCTTCATTCAGGGACATTCCACAAAATAGGGGGTGATGGAGAAAGACGGAGCGGCAGAAGCCAGGTCCTCAGAACGTCTCTGAGCAGAGGGGTCGTTTCCACATTTATTCTCTGAATACTTTAAAGAGATGAATTAGTTACTTAGTCGATCTATTTGGTAGAGCCTGCCTGGGGCAGGCACTGGGGGAGCTCTGGAGGTACCAGCAAGGTCCTCCTCCTTCAGGGAACCCACGTTCTAGTGGAGAAGACAGCCAACCAACAAGGGGGAGATGCTAGAGGGTAATTGGGGTGGGAGCTGCCCTAGTGTGGTGTGACACAAGGCCTCTCTGGAGACCTGCACCTATGGAAAAGATACTGGGAAAACTGGGTGACTTCTAGAGTTCTGTTTTGCTAGTTGTGTAAGTTTGCTGGGGCTACCTTGACAAAGGACTACAGACAAGGTGCCTTCAACAACAGACATTTATTGTCTCGTGGTTCTGGAAGCTGGAAGTCCAAGATCAAGGTGTCAGCAGGGATGGCTCCTCCTAGGGCCTCTGTCCTTGGTGTACAGACAGCCATCTTCTCCCTGTGTCTTCATACCGTCCTCCCTCTGTGCTTGTCTGTGTCCTATTCTCCAGTCAGATTGGATCAGGGCCCACCCTGATGCATTCATTTTAACTTAATTACTTCTGTAAAGGCCCTATCTCCACATACAATCACATTCTGAGGTCCTAGGGGTTAGGGCTTCGATATAAGAATTGTGGGGAACACAATTCAGCCCATACACTGGTTATAATAATAAAATGAGCCCTTGGTTGAGACCCTATCATGGACTAGATGCTTGACCTCTCCCAGCTCTTAACGGCACCCCTGCCCCCCCACAACAGTCTCCAAGCTACACTCTTGAGGAAGTTGAAGCTCAGGGAAGGTAAGAGACTCACCCAAAGCCAAAAGGACAGAAAATTCTAAAAGCAGAATTTAAACTTAACCTTATCGGCATCAAGATTCTTCACCACAGCTAAGCGTCCAGGAAGCCACTGACGGAAGCCTGGTCTTGAGCAATACCTTTGTGGCTATAAATCAGGGCTGGTACTTGGTATACTGAGAGGTAGGTGAGGTTTTCCCTCCGCTGGCCTCTGTTTCCCAGGAAAGCAAGGAGGGCTGTGTGGTGGTGGTGTCCGCAGATGTGTTCAGCCACACTCTGCATTGTCCGGCTCTTTGATCCTAGGGAAGTTCTTCAAAAACTCCAAGTTATTCCATTTTCCTATGTGTAAAAGCTTTCAAAGGTGGTTGTGGTGATTACAAGAGATAAGATTCATGAAGTACATGAAGTGTGAGGTGTGTGCTTTCTGAAGTGCTAGGATACTCAGTTTCCTCACCCGGGGAATGGGAATTAGCGGTCACTCTTCAGGACCTTTGAGCTCTGTGACTGGGAGGGTGTATGGACCAGGTGCACAGTGTTCATAGAGATGGCAGCCGCCTGGCTGTTGGCCCTTCCTTCTCCCCTTCCTCATGCTGCCTCTTCTCCATCCCACCATTTCTGCTCTGTGGACACTGCCTGCCTGACCTAAGCCCTGTCCTGGTTCTGTCGTGATAGCTCACTGTTCTCATGGACTACTGTGTTCCCACACGGACAGGTTCTGAGCACATTTCCAGGAGCTCCTTACTCTAATGGGCATGTGGGTCCCTGACCAAGACGATACATCACACTGGACTCTCACAGCAAGCTGTCAGCGGTTTCACGCGACAGCAGCAATCATCTCAGCCAGGGCTGGCTGCTAAAACAGTGAACACCTGATTAACTGATTTAATGAAGACTTCTACAACTCATAAAGTGTTCAGGCATGCCTTTAACTCAAAAGGTCTCTTCTAGGTTAATTGCCTAAGTGCTTTTTAAAATTGTTTTAATGAACCATGCTGCAGTTGGATTCTGTACCATTTATTTATTTTTCTATCAACAAGAGAAAGGTGCATGAATGTGTGAAAAAAATAATCAAGGGAATGTGTCAGATGGAAAAATGGATCCACACAGCAGCTGTCTTGCCCTGGCCCAGGGTTTTAAAGTCACAGCAAAAGCTGGATTTCTTTCCTTTCCTCTTCTTTCCATCTTGCTACATCTCACACACTCTGCTTGAAGACTGTAACACAGAGATGCAGCAGCACAGAAGTCAATAAACCTGTGTGAGCCCATCACTCTCATGCACAAAGTCTACAAGCCACACAATTCCAGGGGGTGGTTTACAGCCTGACAGTAAACTCTCTCCTGGTGCTGGATGATGCCAGGTCTCTTGGACATTGATAAGCTGTCATCATACCTCCCTGACTCCATACCCCTCCCCGTATACCTGTTGCCATGTGTCTTTCCGAAAGGATCCAGAGGCGGTCGTGGGAGGTTTATAGGCTCGTGTGTCTGCAGAGGTGAGCAAAGTGAGAACCGGGTGGAGAGACGCTCTGATGTGACCACTCCTAATTTTATCCTGGATCTTACAGAACAGGAAGTGGGGGGAGGGTGAGAGAGAGGCACAAAAGGAAGTGCTCATAAGAGAGAGAAAATGAGGCATGGACATATATACACTACCAAACATAAGGTAGATAGCTAGTGGGAAGCAGCCGCATAGCGCAGGGGTATCAGCTCGGTGCTTTGTGACCGCCTGGAGGGGTGGGATAAGGAGGGTGGGAGGGAGGGAGATGCAAGAGGGAAGAGATACGGGAACATATGTATATGTATAGCTGATTCACTTTGTTATAAAGCAGAAACTAACACACCATTGTAAAGCAATTATACCCCAATAAAGATGATAAAAAAAAAAAGATAAAGGGGAAAGATACCTAGGTGGAGTGGAAGAGAAAGACTGTTAGAATGTGGAAAATAATTACTCTAAAGAGAAAGAGCTAGAAATATAAAAAGAATTAGGAGTCAAGAGATAGAAAGGCAGGGAGGAAATGAGAAATAAAATGTAAAAGAGAAAAGGAAGATATAGTGAGAGAGGAGAAAAGAAACAAAGTGGTGCATATTGAGGGAGGATTAAAATTACCTGGAAATGTTATTTGTCAAGGTAGCGATGTGACCACCATTCACTGTCTCTGAAGTTAGAGAAAATTCCTGGGCTTCACTCCTGAAGTCTGCACGTCCCCTGTTATGTTCTCAAGGTTGCTTATATAATGACTACATTGATCTAAATCCTGGCTGGATTCAACCTGCCATTTGTACTACACAAGTTCAGGGACTGGGCGCTGGAGGTTACTGAAGTGTGACACCCAGCACTTGCCCCGGCTTCTTCAGTCCTAACTGTTGGCTCACCCTCTGTGTCCTGAACTTGTTCAGGTTGCTATTTGAAACGTTTGCTGTTTCAGGAGACCCATGGCCCATGACCATGGGGCAGAAAACTTGATCAATTTGATGAGGAGAGGTTTATGGTAAGGCAAGCAGCTCAGCTTGGGGCCAGAAGAACCTGGAATGTTGGGTTACCTAGATGACATACACGTCTTACGATCCTTATCTCCTGTCACTCCTGCACTGGTCCCTAAAGTCTGGAAAATTTATCTTACATGTTTCCTTGTGGGATCTGAATTACAAACACTGCAAAAAAAAAAAAAAGGCAATACGCTTTTTTAAAAAATTGAGGTATAGTTAATTTGCAATGTATTAATTTCAAGTGTACTGCAAAGTGATTCAGTTATATATATATAATATATGTATATAAAATCTTTTTCAGATTCTTTTCCATTATAGGTTATTACAAGATATCGAGTATAGTTCCCTGTGCTATACAGTAGGTCCTTGTTGTTTATCTATTTTATATATAGTCGTGTGAATATATTGATCCCAAACTCCTAATTTATCTCCCCTGCCCCACTATCCACTTTGGTAACCATACGTTTTTTTATGTCTGTGAGTCTATTTCTCTTTTATAAATAAGTTCATTTATATCATGCTTTTTAGATTCCACATGCAAGTGATATCATATGATATTTGTCTTTGTCTGACTTCACTCAGTATGACAATCTCTAGGTCCATCCGTGTTGCTGCAAATGGCATTATTTCATTCTTTTTTATGGCTGAGTAGTATTCCATTGTATACATGTACCACATCTTCTTTATCCATTCCTCTGTCAATAGGAGAGGGGGTCTGGCCCCACCCACCAGAGTGTGAGTGACATCTGTGAATAAATGGAACAGCACAGGGCGACTGGAGACGTTTTATTGCCCTTGGAGACCCCTCCTCCTGGAGGCTGCCTTCTGTCACTGAAGGATCCCAGGGCTGGGGGCCAAGCAGCTGCAGCTGGCTTAGTTGGTTGATGGCCTAGAGAGGGAAACATGAGGTGGCTGAGGATGGGAACTATGGGGGCTTCAGACCCCTAAGGGAATCCCAAGACCACCCCCCAACACACACACACACACACACAAACAGGGAACTCAACAGGGATGAGTGGGTACGGGGCAGAACGAGACAGGGTGGTGGCACAGAGCACACGAGGAGCCAGACCTGGGTGACCAGCCTTGCCCTGCCGCAATTAGGTTGCTCCCATGTCCTGGCTATCGTACACTGTGCTGCTATGGGGTGCATGTGTCTTTGCAAATTAGAGTTTTCCCTGGATATATGCCCATGAGTGGGATTGCTGGATCATATGGTAGTTCTATTTCTAGTTTTTTGAGGAACCCCCATACTGTTTTCTGTAGTGGTTTCACCAATTTACATTCCCACCAACAGTGCAGGAGAGTTCTCTCTCTTTTCCCCACACCCTCTCCAGCCTTGATTATTTGTAGACTTTTTGATGATGGCCATTCTGACTGGTGTGAGGTGATACCTCATTGTATTATTACTTTTTTTTTTGAAGTACGCGGGCCTCTCACTGTTGTGGCCTCTCCCGTTGCAGAGCACAGGCTCCGGACGTGCTGGCTAAGCGGCCATGGCTCACGGGCCCAGCCGCTCCGCAGCATGTGGGATCCTCCCAGACCGGGGCACGAACCCGTGTCCCCTGCATCGGCAGGCGGACTCTCAACCACTGCACCACCAGGGGAGCCCCCTCATTGTAGTTTTGATGTAAGGCAATACTCTTTATCTTTACACTGCTTATACAATGATTGCACAGGTATTAATTGTTCCTCACACTTAAGTCAATAACCAGCTCCACTTAATTTTCATGTGGTATTATTATCATCCTTTCCCTTATGGTTAGTGTTTCTGTGTCTTATTTAAAAATCCTTACCTACTTCAGACTCACAAAAAAATTCTCTTGTGTATGTTCATGAAGATTTACTGTTTAACTTTTCACACTTAAATCTATAATCCACTTGGAATTTATTTTTGTATATGGTGTGAGGTGGTAGGGAGGGTCAAGTTTCATCTTATCCCCATTTGGATACTTAACTATGCAGCATCATTTATTGAAAGTCTGTTTTTTCCGTGCTGTTTTGCGGTGCTACTCCTGTACACATGTATTCATGAATCTGTTTTTGGACCATATTCTCTTCCATTGGTTCATTTGTCTGTTCTTCCTCTAATCTCACTCTTTCCAACTTTATAATAAGTAAGAATGATAAAGTCAGTCCTTCCCATTGTGCTTCTGTAGAATGCCTTGGCTTTTGCATTTCCCCATAAATTTTAGAATCAGTTTGTCAATTTCTACACAAACACACACCCACGCATCGGGGATTTTTATTGGGATTTTATTGAATCAATCAATTAGAGGATAATATCTCTACAAGTTTCCTCCATTCTTTGGCTTTTTCTGTCTCTTGGTATATTTTAATCCATGATCATTGTACCTTCTTCCACTTATTTAAATCTATTTTAGTTTCTCTGAATATTGTTTCCTTGCTTTGAATATCTTTCATTAGATTTGGTTCTATATAATTTAATATGCTATTGTATATAATATCAATGTTAAAGTTTATTTTATATTTATTGCTGCTATATAAGAATACAATTATTTTTGTACTTTCTGTATTGACCTTCTACCTGGCAACTTATTGCAGTAATCTGTTTGTAAATTAAATATTTTTTCTGCATACACAATTACATTATTTGAGAAAAAAAGCCAGTTGTAATTTTTACCTTCCAACTTTTATACCCAATATTTATTTTCATTGCGTTATTGCATTGGTTTGAACCACCAATAAAATGTTAAATAGTGGTGGTGATAGTAGACATCCTTATCCTGACCTAAGAGGGCAAGGTTTTCATATTTCACTGTTAAATATAATATTTGCTGAAGAGCTTTAAAAAATTATAAATGGATACAGAATGTTATCAAGTGCTTTTTCTGCATATATTGAGATACTTGTATGATTTTTCTTTTTTATTCTGTGAAGTGAATAACACTGATTGGTTTTTAGATGTAAAGCTTGTCTTGCGTTCTTAGAATACACCCAACTTGGTGATGCTGTGCTATATTTTTTATGTATATTGCTGGATTTGGTTTGCTGGTATTTTATTTAGGATTGTTGGACATTTCATGAGTGAGATTGGTCTATAAGTTTGTATATATAACTGTTTTTGTGGGTTTTGGAATCAAAGTCACACTGGCCTGATAAAACAAGTGAAGAGAAGTTCCCTCATTTTCTATTTTTTGCAAGAGTCTTTATTCCCTTTAGATAGGCATTACTTTTACTTAGATATTTGCTATAATTTGGCAAAGTGAAGTCATCCAGGACTGCAATTTTTTTGTGGAAAGAATATTTCAAAGTGTTTTAAAAATATTTTTTGAGGTATAATTTACAAACAGTAACGTTCACTCTTTTTTTTTTTTTTTTTTTGCGGTACGTGGGCCTCTCACTGTCGTGGCCTCTCCCGTTGCGGAGCACAGGCTCCAGACGCTCAGGCTCAGCAGCCATGGCTCACGGGCCCAGCCGCTCCGCGGTATGTGGGATCTTCCCGGACCCGGGCACGAACCCATGTCCCCTGCATGGGCAGGCAGACTCTCAACAACTGCGCCACCAGGGAAGCCCCATTCACTCTTCTTAGGTGTATATAGTTCAATGAGTTTTCACAAATATATACAGTTGTGAAACCACCACCAGAATGAGTACACAGAACCTTCCTGTCAGGCCAGAAATTTCCCTTATCCCTTTTTTGTAGTCAATTCCTTCCCTTGCATCCCGGTCCCAGGCAACCACTGCTCAGCTTTCTGTCCCTGTCTCTTTGCCTTTTCCAGGATGCAGTCGGTACCGATGGCATCATAAAGCGCACCTTCTGAGCCTGGCTCCTTCACGAAGCGCAAAGCCTGTGAGAGTCACCTGGTTGTGGCCTGTCTGGACTTTATTCCTCTTTCCCGCTGTGTCACTGGTCAGGCAAATGGAAGCACCCCAGTTTGTTTATCCAGTTTGGGCTGTTATGAAAAGGTGGCTAAAAACATTCCTGTACAGGTCTTTCTGTGGACATACCTAGGAGTAAATAGCTAGGAGGGGTAAATCCTTAGGCATGAGGTTGCTGGGTCCTATGGGAAGTGCATGTTACACTTACTAGAAATGACCAAACTTGCCCAAAGTGGCTCTACTATTTTACATCCTCACCGGCATCCTCACCAATATTTGATATTGTAAGTTTGAAAAAAACGAAAACAACCACTTTTGTTTTGGGTTTGTTTTTTTTTTTAAACAACTAGTAAGTCTTATTTATTTTTTTAATTTAATTTTATACTGGGGTAGAGTTGCTTTACAATGTTGTGTTAGTTTCAGGTGTACAGCAAAGTGATTCCGTTATACATATACATGTATCTATTCTTTTTCAGATTCTTTTCCTGTATAGGTTATTTCAGAATATTGAGTAGAGTTCCCTGTGCTATACAGTAGGTCCCTGTTGATTACCTATTTTATGTATAGTGGTGTGTATCTGTTAATCCCAACCTCCTAATTTATTCCTCCCCTGAATTGGGGGTTTTAATATGCACTTTTGTAATGAAAACTAATACTAAGCTTATTTTCATGTGCTTATTTGCTATACATATAACTTTAGTGAAACATCTATTCAAATCTTTGGTTCAGTTTTTGTAGGGTTGCCTTCCCATAATTTAATTGGAAGATTCATTTATTTATTTTGGATACAAGTCTTTTCTCAGGTATGTGTTATAGAAATATTTTCTCTTAAGTCTATAGCTTGTTTTTTTCATGTTAAAGAGCAGAAATTTAAATTTTTGATGTAATGCAGTTTACCAATTTTTTTTCTTTTGTGGTTCATGCTTTTACTGTCTTGTCTGAAACTACTTTGCCTAACCCAAGTGACAAAGGTTTTCCTATGTTTTCTTCTATAAATTTTATAGTTTAGCTCTTCCATGTAGGTCTATGATTTTGAGTTAATTTTTGTATATCTTGTATGTGTTCAGGATCTCTTAAAAGTTTGTGGGAAAGACTATCATTTCTCCATTGGATTATCATGGCACCTTTGTCAAAATCCAATGGCCTGTATATGTGTGGGTCTATTTCTAGACACTCTGTTCCTACATGTCTGTCCTTACGCCAAAACCCCATTCTTTTGATTACTGTACCTTCATAGTAAAACTTGAAATCAAATGTTGGGGATCCTCTAACTTTGTTGTTCTTTTTTCAGAACTTCTGTATTTCAAATATATTTTATAATCACCTTATCAATTTCTACAGGGGAATAAAAAAGGCCTGCTGGGATTTTGATTGAGTTTGCACTGAATATGTAGATCAGTCTGGGGAGAACTGACATCCTGATAATATTGAGTTTTCCTCAATATTATAAACATGATTACCTATACATTTATTTAGATCTTCTTTAATTTCTAGCAGCAGTGTTTATAATTTTCAGCATCCAAGTTTTGCCCATCTTGTTGGATTTATCCCTAAATATTATATAGTTTAATACTATTATAAAGGGTGTTTTAAATTTCAATTTTTGATGGTTTGTTGCAAGAACACAGAAACAAAATTGATTTTTATATTGACTTTTTGTCTTATGACCTTGCGAAATCCACTTATTAATTCCGATTCTTTTGTAGATTCTTTGAGCTTCCTACATAAAAGAGAGTGTTGTCTGTGATTAAAGACAGGTTTATTTCTTCCCTTTGTTTCACATCTTTGGCTCGTTGTACTGGCAAAGGGCTCTAGTTCAAGGCTGTATCGAATTGGTGACAGCAAATATCATTCTCCTGTTCTATCTTAGGGGTCAAGCATTCAGTCTTTCATCATTAAATATGTATGAGGTTAGCTGTAGGTTTCTTATAGATTCCCTTTGTCAGGTTGAAGAAGTTCTCACCTATTCCTAGTTTTCTGAGAGTTTTGATCATGAATGGAAGTTGAATTTTTTCAAATGTTTTTTCTGCATCTGTTGAGCTGATCATGTGGGATTCTTTTCTTTTTAAATCTGTAGATTGGGTGAATTGCAATGATTGGTTATTACATGTTGAACCAAGAATTCTTAGGATAAACCCAACTTGATCTTTTTTGATATATTGTAGAATCAATTTGGTAATATTTTATTGCATATTTTTGCATTTCTTTTCATCGTGGACATTAGTCTGTGGCTTTCTTTTCTCATAATATCTTTGTCTGATTTGGGTGTCAGGGTAATGTTGGCCTCATAAAACGAGTTGGGAAGCGTTCCCTGTTCTTTTATTTTCTAGAAAATTTTTATGGAGAATCAGTATTACTTCTTTCTTAGTTGGTAGGATTCACCAGTGAAGCATGGATATGGAGTTTTCCTAACAGAAAGGTTTTAAATATGAATTCTTTTTCTTTAATATACATAGTGCTATTCAGGTTATGTATTTATGTTTACTTGACTGAGCTCTGGTAATTTGGTGTTTTCAAAAGGATTTATCCACTTCACTTAAGTTTGTTGAATTTATTTTCATATAGTTGTAGCTCATACTCATACTTCCGTATATATTTTTTATCGTAGTTAGGACATTTAACATGAGATTTACCCTCTTGACAAATGTTTAAGCGCACAGTACACTAATGTTAACCGTAGGCACCACGCTGTACAGCAGATCTTTAAAAGGTATCCATTCTGCAGAACTGAAACTTTATATCCATTGAGTAGCAACTCCATATTGTCCCCTTACTAACCCTTGATAGTCTGTTGGATCTGTAGTTACGTCATCTCTTTCCTTCTTGATATTGATAATTGTGTCCTCTCTTTATATATCTTTTTTTCCCCTCTGATCAATCTGCATAGAGACTTAACAGTATTACTTTCTTCAAAGAATCAAGTTCTGCTTTTATTGATTTTTACTTTGTTTTTGTGTTTTCGAATTCATTTATTTCTCTTCTTATTGTTATTATTATTATTTCCTTCCTCTGCTTACGTGGGTAATTTGCTTTTCTTTATCCAGTTTCTGAAGGTAGAAACTTAGATCCTTGGTTTGAAATCTTTGTTCTTTTTTAATACAAGTATTTAATGCTACTGATCTCCCTCTTGACACGGCTTTAGCTTGTGTCTCACAAGTTTTGATAGGTTTTAGTTTCCTTTTCATTCGATTTAAATTTTTCTAATTTTCCTTTTGAGCTCTCCCTTGTTTTGTATGCTATCTAGAAGTATGTTGTTTAATTTCAAACCATTCAGGGATTCTCAGATATATTTCTGTTACTGATTCTTTGTTGAATTCTGTTGTGAAAGAAGATACCTATTAGATTTCAATTCTTTTAAAGTTTTGAGATTTGTTTCATGGCTCAGAATATAATCTCTCTTGGTGAATGCTCCATGCATACATTTGAAAAGAATCCACACGCTTGAAAAGAACGTGTATTCTGCTGTTGTCAGGTTGAACATTCTATAAATGTCACTTAGCTCATGTTGGTTGATAGTCTTGTTCAGCTCCTCTACATTCTTATTAATGTTATGTTTTCTTGTTTGTTTTTTTTTTATTTTTATTTATTTATTTTTGGCTACGTTGGGTCTTTGTTGCTGCGTGCGGGCTTTCTCTAGTGGCGGCGAGCGGGGGCTACTCTTTGTTGAGGTGCACGGGCTTTCTCATTACGGTGGCTTCTCTAGTTGCGAGCACGGGCTCTAGGCGCACGGGCTTCAGTAGTTGTGGTGCATGGGCTTAGTTGCTCCGCGGCATGTGGGATCTTCCTGGACCAGGGCTCGAACCCGTGCCACCTGCACTGGCAGGCGGGTTCTTAACCATTGCGCCACCAGGGAAGCCCTCTTATTCTTTTAATTAAGCAGAGAGAAGTGTTAAACTCTCCAAATATGATTTTTCCTTCTACCAGGTTTTCCTTCATGTATTGTTATTATGTGCATACACAGTTAGGATTATGTCTTTTTGATCAACTGTCCCCAATGTCATTATGTAATGTCCTTACTCATGGTAATATTCATTGTTCTGAAATCTGATTTTTCTCTATTAATATTAGTATAGCCACGCCTAGTTTGTTTGTTTTTGTTTTTGCCGTATGTTGCGGAGCACAGGCTTCGGACACACAGGCTCAGCAGCCATGGCTCACGGGCCCAGCCGCTCCACGGCATGTGGGATCTTCCCAGATCAGGACACGAACCCGTGTCCCCTGCATCGGCAGGCCGACTCTTAACCACTGCGCCAACAGGGAAGCCCCACTCCTAGTTTTTTCATTAGTGCTTGCATAACATATCTTTTTCTATCATTTTATTTTTAACTTATATATTTATTTATATTTAAATTTGTTTCTTATAGACAGCATATCATTGGGTCTTGGTTTTCTTATCCAATCAGACAATCTTTGCCTTTTAATTTGGGGTATTTAGTCTCCCTATACCTAATGTATTATTAATATAGTTGGATTTAAATAAACTATATTATTCATATTGTCCCATTTGTCTTTTTTGATTAGTGTTTGCATAGCATATATTTTTCTATCTTTTTACTTACATATTTATTTATATTTAAATTTGTTTCTTCTAGACAGCATATCACTGGGTCTTCTTTTCTTATCTAATCAGACAATCTTTGCCTTTTAATTTGGGGTATTTAGTCTCCCTATATCTAATGTCATTATTAATATAGTTGGATTTAAATCAACTATATTACTCATATTGTCCCAATTGTCTTTTGTCCCCTTTTTTTCTGTTTTTCTCCCTTTTTTTGTATTAAAATTATTCACAGGGAACTAGTCTCAATACTCTGTAATGACCTATATAGGAAAAGAATCTAAAAAGGAGTGGATATATGTATATGTACAACTGATTCACTTTGCTATACAGCAGAAATTAACACAACATTGTAAATCAACTCTACTCCAATACAATCTTTTTAAAAGGGAAAAAAAGGAAAACAAATTATATTGTATGATTTCAGTTTATATCCACTATTGGCTTATTAGTCATACCTCTTTTTATAATTGGTTTCATTCTTACTCTAGGGATTACTGTATCTGGCATTAATTTATCAGAGTCTACTTTCAAATAATATTAGGCCACTCCAGGTATAGTGCGAGAACCCTGCAACATTATATTTACGTTTTCTCCCTCCCATCCTTTGAGCTATTTTTGTCATAGATTTAACTTCTACACATGTTATAAACTCCAAAATTCATTGCTATTATTTTGCTTTGAAAGTGACTTTCCTTATAAAATAATACAAAATAAGAAAAACTATTTTATATTTACCTTTATTTTTACTATTTCTAGAGCTCTACATTTTTTGGGGTGTATGTAATACTAGAGTACTTCATTTCCATCTGGTAGCATTTTGCTACCTCAAGAACTTTAACATTTCTTGTTGTCAGGTCTCCTGGCAATGAATTCCTTAGCTTTTGTTGTCTGAAAATTTTTTTTATTTAGCCTTCATATTTGAAAGACATTTTCACTGGATATAGAGTTCTGAGTTGACTTTTTATTCTTTTAGTACTATAAGGATGTGGCTCTATTATTTTCTGGTTTGCCTACTTTCTGACAAAAAAAGTTTGCTTGATATTCTTATCTTTGTTCCACTGAATTTTTTTTAAAACATCTTTATTGGAGTATAATTGCTTTACAATGGTGTGTTAGTTTCTGCTTTATACCAAAGTGAATCAGCTATACATATACATATATCCCAATATCTCCTCCCTCTTGCATCTCCCTCCCACCCTCCCTATCCCACCCCTCTAGGTGGTCACAAAGCACCGAGTTGATCTCCCTGTGCTATGCAGCTGCTTCCCACTAGCTATCTATTTTACATTTGGTAGTGTATATATAAGTCCATGCCACTCACTCACTTCATCCCAGCTTACTCTTCCCCCTCCCTGTGTCCTCAAGTCATTCTCTACCTCTGCATCTTTATTCCTGTCCTGCCCCTAGGTTCTTCAGAACCTTTTTTTCTTTTTTTAGATTCCATATATATGTGTCAGCATATGGTATTTGTTTTTCTCTTTCTTTCTTTCAACATCTTTATTGGAGTATAATTGCTTTACAATGGTGTGTTAGTTTCTGCTTTATAACAAAGTAAATCAGCTATACATATATCCCCGTATATCCTCCCTCTTGTATCTCCCTCCCACCCTCCCTATCCCACCCCTCTAGGTGGTCACAAAGCGCCTAGCTGATCTCCCTGTGCCATGCAGCTGCTTCCCACTAGCTATCTGTTTTACATTTGGTAGTATATATAAGTCCATGCCACTCACTCACTTTGTTCCAGCTTGCCCTTCCCTCTCTTCATGTCCTCAAGTCCATTCTCTATGTCTGGTTCTTTATTCCTCTCCTGGCCCTAGGTTCTTCAGAACCTTTTTTTTTTTCTTAGATTCCATATATATGTGTTAGAGTATGGTATTTATTTTTCTCTTTCTGACTTACTTCACTCTGTATGACAGTCTCTAGGTCCATCAACCTCACTACAAATAACTCAATTTCGTTTCTTTTTATGGCTGAGTACTATTCCATTGTATATATGTGCCACATCTTCTTTATCCATTCATCTGTCAATGGACACTTAGGTTGCTTCCATGTCCTGGCTATTGTAAATAGAGCTGCAATGAACACTGTGGTACATGACTCTTTTTGAATTATGGTTTTCTCAGGGTATATGCCCAGTAGTGGGATTGCTGGGTCATATGGTATTTCTATCTGTAGTTTTTTAAGGAACTTCCATACTGTTCTCCATAGTGGCTGTATCAATTAACATTCCCACCAACAGTGCAAGAGAGTTCCCTTTTCTCCACACCGTCTCCGTTATTATTTTTTGGTGATGGCCATTCTGACTGGTGTGAGATGATAGATACCTCATTGTAGTTTTGATTTGCATTTCTCTAATGATTAGTGATGTTGAGCATCCTTTCATGTGTTTGTTGGCAATCTGTATATCTTCTTTGGAGAAATGTCTATTTAGGTCTTCTGCCCATTTTTGGATTGGGTTTTTTGTGTTTTTGATATTGAACTTCATGAACTGCTGGTAAATTATGGAGATTAATCCTTTGTCAGTTGCTTCATTTGCAAATATTTTCTCCCATTCTGAGGGTTGTCTTTTCATCTTGTTTATGGTTTCCTTTTCTGTACAAAAGGTTTTAGTTTCATTAGGTCCCATTTGTTTATTTTTGTTTCTATTTCCATTTCTCTAGGAGGTGGGTCAAAAAGGATCTTGCTGTGATTTATGTCATAGAGTGTTCTGCCTATGTTTTCCTCTTAGAGTTTTATGGTATCTGGCCTTACATTTAGGCCTTTAATTCATTTTGAGTTTGTTTTTGTGTATGGTGTTAGGGAGTGTTCTAATTTCATTCTTTTACATGTAGCTGTCCAGTTTTCCCAGCACCACTTATTGAACAAGTTGTCTTTTCTCCATTGTATATTCTTGCCTCCTTTATCAAAGATAAGGTGACCATATGTATGTGGGTTTACCTCTGGGCTTTCTATCCTGTTCCATTGATCTATATTTCTGTTTTTGTGCCAGTACCATACTTTCTTGATTACTGTAGTTTTGTAGTATAGTCTGAAGTCGGGGAGCCTGATTCCTCCAGCTCAATTTTTCTTTCTCAAGATTGGCTATTTGGGGTCTTTTGTGTTTCCATACAAATTGTGACATTTTTTGTTCTAGTTCTGTGAAAAATGCCAGTGGTAGTTTGATAGGGATTGCATTGAATCTGTAGATTGCTTTGGGTAGTACAGTCATTTTCACAACGTTGATTCTTCCAATCCAAGAACATGGTTGTTTTTTTCTTTCTTGTTCCACTGTATTTAATGTTACCTTTTCCTCTGGTTGCTTTAAAAAATTTCCCTTTATCTTTGGTTTTCAGAAATTTGATTATAATGTGTGTATGTGTTATCCTATTTGAGGTTCTTTGAATTTCTTATATCTGTGCTTTGTTGTTTTTAGAAAATTCTCAGTCGTTGGCTCAACATATCTCCCTCTCTCCCTCTCCCTCTCCTTCTAGGACTCCCTTTTTTGTTTCTATTTTATTTCATTTGATGTTTCTCACAGCTCTTGATGCTATGGGTTTTGTCTTGTTTTGTTTTTTTCATTTTTTTCGTCTTTGGCCTGTTTTAATGATTTCTGTTGACTTGTCTTCAAGTTTTACTGATTCCTTCCTCACCAGTCTCTTTTAAACCTGGGAAAAGAATTCATCTTTGATATTGTTTCTTTTTCATACCTAGCATTTCCATTTGACCTAAAAAAAAATCATCTCTCCCTCTCTGCTAAAATTCTCCTTCTGTTCATGCATGTTGTGCACTTTTTCCGGCACATCATTTAACTTAGTGGTCAGAGCCACTATAAAGGCCTGTTTGATAATTCTAACATCTGGGTCATTTCTTGTCTGATTTTGTTGACTGATTTATCCCTTAACAACCTATGTTCAAGTTCACTAATCCTCTATTAAGCTCTAATATATTTCTAAATCCGTCCTTTGACTACTTCATTTCAGTTGTGTTTTTCAATTCTAGAACTTTTTATAAAGTTATTTTTATAGCTTCCAGATCTCTGCCAAAATCCCCAAAATTATCTTTTCTTTTCTTGAACATATTAAACAGAGTTAGTTTAAAATTCATGTTAGAGGGGCTTCCCTGGTGGCACAGTGGTTGAGAGTCCACCTGCCAATGCAGGGGACACGGGTTCATGCCCCCATCTGGGAAGATCCCACATGCCGCGGAGTGGCTGGGCCCGTGAGCCATGGCCGCTGAGCCCGTGTGTCCGGAGCCTGTGCTCCGCAACAGGAGAGGCCACAACAGTGGGAGGCCCGCGTACCACAAAAATAAAATAAAATAAAACAAAATAAAAGTCATGTTAGTTAACCTCATTATCTGGATCATCTGTGGGTCTGCTGCTATTATCTGTGGTTTCCCTTGTTTTTTATAGAAATCATGTTGGCCCCTCTGTTTGAATTCATGCTATTTAAAAATTTATATTCCTGACATTGACATGAAATTTTTATAAGAAAATTTGAGGCTCTGGATGATGTTAGCTTTTCTAAGGAGGTTTCGCGTTTGCTTCTGGCAGGTAGGTAAGGGTGCTATCAATCCCAGATGAGCTTAATTCAAGCATAGGTTGAGATGATTCAAAGTTGGGCTTCAGAACCTGTAAGAACTGATCTATTTCTTGTTCACCCTTACTCCTAGGACACAATCCAACTCAGAACCCAAGGGATTTATCATGGCACCTCTGTCAGTGAGCTGAAACTTGAATTTGTCCTCCTAGCCCCTGGTCAGCTCTCGGCCTCCTCTTGTGGAACCACAGATTCCCCTAGGCAAACAGGGTCCTGAACACCTTGCTCTCTTCTCTGGTTTCCCTTCTTTCGAATGTTAACCAAGTAACTTCTCACAGCTCTGGTAGCTCTCCATTGCCTTCAAATTATGTATACTACATGTTTTTCCAGCTTTTGTAGTTGGTCTCAATGGAAAAAGATTTCTCCAAATTTCCATCTGTCACCACTGGAAGTAAAAGTCCATCCTCACTCTCAGAGGAAGAAACAGGCCAAACACTCTGACCCAGGGCTTGAATAGACTGGATTATTCTTAGTCCCACTTTTCTGAATTATTGGTTTGCCGGATGAACCCAAATACTGAGCTGTCTTGGACTCTGAACTCAAATTGCTTGGGATCAAATCTGGATTCTCATCAGCCCTGTGTCCTTGGGCAAGTTACTTAACTCCTTTATTCCTCTTTTTCATCACTTGCAAAACATATATAACAATGTTGCTATGAGAACTAAATAAGTATGTTATTAACATAATTAGATTATTATCTGGCATATTGTAGAAGGTCAAAACAAATTAGCTTCTAATATCCTTTACTTGATTAACCTGGGGATGACATGGCTTAAAGTATGACCTCAACTTCTTTTGTTTCCAGACCAGGTGAAAACCAGTGGCAGCTTGTGTAGTAAGAGACTCTGATTTTGAAGATTAAATATCTAAACCACAGAGAGGCAGAGAAGATGAAACTCTTTCCTCAGAGTATATGTCTTAGATTGCAGAGGAATCATTCTTGAATGGCACTGTTTAGTAGTATGATAATGACAAATTATATCCAGGGATCTCAGTGTGCTTTCTGCAAAACAAGGTTATTACAATGCCTGCTGTGCCTGCTTCCAGGGCCATTATAAAACCACACCTGTGAAAGTACTTTACAAATGATAAAGTGGGCTTCCCTGGTGGCGCAGTGGTTGGGAGTCCGCCTGCCGATGCAGGGGACGCGGGTTCGTGCCCCGGTCCGGGAGGATCCCACATGCCGCGGAGCGGCTGGGCCGGTGAGCCATGGCCGCTGAGCCTACGCGTCCGGAGCCTGTGCTCTGCAATGGGAGAGGCCACAAAGGGGAGAGGCCCGTGTACCAAAAAAAAAAAAAAAAAAAAAATGATAAAGTGCAGTGGGAATAGAAGTATTACTAATTAATGCCACTTATCAGAAAATTCCCGAACCTTCTTGTTTAAAATGGGAAGAGCAGAAGTCAAATTATAAGGAGTGTATGTACTTGGGTACACGCACACAGGCACACGTGCAGGATTTGCTTGCTGAAAAGAGAAAGAAGTATCTCTTGAATAGCTCTACCCCAGCCATCCCCGTGGCAAGCAGCTCATCCTACAGTGGCTGCAGTAGAGCGAGACGGAGTCCTAAGCTTATTGGACGCTGATGGGCCTGAAGCAGAGAAACTCAATTGTTCTAACGTTCTCAGCCGTCCCTGGGGGCCTGCAGCTGTCAGTAGAGTAATGAGAAACAGGAACAAAGATGGGAAAAGCCAAGCAGCTATTTACAAGGCTGTGGTCATCCCCGGCCCCACCCCAAACCACCTGCCGAAGGGAGCGATGTTGAAAGAACCACATCCCTCCAAGCCAGATCGGTGCCTGATGTCCACAGCCTGAGAACCGAATCGAAACAGATGTGCTCAAACAGCGGGGACCCCTCCCACGAGAGACACCCCTACCTCTGTCCCCCGCAGTCTCTCTCCACCAGGGGTCCGGTCAGGTGATGAAAACCGTGTACTGCCATCGGGGACTCCCGGGGTCTCCAGAGCCCGAGCCTCCTGGCACCCGTTATCTGCGTGCCAGGGAGCCCAGACCACTCCCCACCTGAAGTCATCAGTGAAAGGGCCCATTCAGGGACAGTAAGTTCTCATTCCCCGGATCATCCTCATTCCAGCTTCCTGTCCCCAGCTCAGCAGCTGGGTCGGAAACCTAAGTCCTGGCCACCCTCCGAGGCCTGGCCCAGCTGACCCCTCCAGAGGCTGCCTCAGCCTCCCAGGGTGAGCCTGTCACTTCCTTCTCCCAACGTGTTTGTAAAAAACCTCTACAACGACAGCCACGAGGCGGCCTCAGGGAATTTGTGAATTTCCTGAAGTTTGGTGCAGACTTTTGTACTTAGCCATGTGTACAATTTTTTCTGGGAAAAAATTAATAACTTTTTGCAGGTTTCAGAGAGGTCTGTGCCTTAAAACCATTTAAGATAAATGTGAGATGCAACAGGGAGGGGGTATGGGGATCTATGTATACGTAGAGCTGCTTCACTGTTAAGAGCAGCAAGTAAAGCAATCATACTCCGATAAAGATGTTAAAAAAAAGACATATGCACTATTCATTGCTAAAAACCATAACATAATAAACGGTTTACCAGTCTCATAAAAATTTTAAAAAAAAAGATAAATGTGAACGTGACTCTGCTACGGTGTATAACACTGATAGTGTGTGGTGTGTTGCGATGAACTGTCCTAGGCCTGCCACCCTGCTGACCCAGAGAAACCGCACAGGTGATGCCGCTGGGGCATTGCCCAGGAGATCGTGCTCCCTGAGTGTCTGTTAGATCAGGACTGGGTAAGTCACGAATCTCGGCTGTTGCAAAGGCTGGGCCCACAGGACTTGGAAGGCACGGATCTCAACCTTTTCCAGGATGAAAGGTACTTTAGCAACCTACGGACACCCCTCACCCGGGCAGACACACAGGCCTGACCGGCCACGGCACCCCCGAAGCCCCTCCCCAAATCCTCCCACAGAGCAGGACTGTCCAGGTGCCCAGCAGCTCCAGGAGGTGACCAGTCATGACCCAGAAAACGACCTACAGAACAGAGTCTCTCCCTTCCCACCTTGGCCGTTGAAGGTCTGTGTTTGCCAGCCTCCACTCCCCTCTGTCTCGACACTGCTCCCCGGCTGGCAAACTGGGCCAGAGAAAACCACAGGCCTGTGATGGGGACTCTCACCTCGGCCAGGGCGAGCGGACCCCTCACAGCATCCCACCTGCAGCACGGCTGTGTTGGAAACCTCTTCAAGGCAAGCCCCTGCCTCTTCTCTCCCCCAACCCCCCTGCCTACCGGGTAACCAGCCTCTCTAACATGAGTGTCCTCAGATTTTCCTCCAACCTGGAAATCTCTCCTCTTCCTCTGCGTCTCCTTCAGGTCAGTTTCTGAGGAAAAATGGTCTCTCCAACTTGCCAAGGCTAATCTCCCACATGCCTTTGTAACATTTAATTATTAAAAAGTTCATACATATGAAAGTAACTAGAATATTAAAATGAGTCCCCCTATTCCCAGGACCTAGATTTATCTGTCAATATTTCCCATATTTGTTTGTTCCCATTTTCCTTGCTGAAATATTATAAAGCAAAGTCTACATATCACATTGACTCTAAATGCTTTGGTCTGTGACACTAAAATGTTAAGACATTTTCTTACCCAGCTGTAATACCATACTATACAAAACAAAATTAACGGTGATTCTTTTTTTTTTGCGGTACGCGGGCCTCTCTCTGTTGTAGCCTCTCTCGTTGCGGAGCACAGGCTCCGGAAGCGCAGGCTCAGCGGCCATGGCTCACGGGCCCAGCCGCTCCGCGGCATGTGGGATTTTCCCGGACCGGGGCACGAACCCGCGTCCCCTGCATCGGCAGGCGGACTCTCAACCACTGCGCCACCAGGGAAGCCCAACGGTGATTCTTTAACATCATCTAGCACCAGTCTACATACAAATTTCCCTTATTGTCCCCCGCAAATGTTACAACTGATTGGCTTGAGACAGAATTCACACAAGGGCCACACTCTGCATTGGTTTTTATGTCTCTTAAACGTTTTTTAAATCTTAAACTGCTCAGCACCACCCCATCCCCAACCCCCGATTTCTTTCTGCAGGCCGTTGCCGGGTGGCAGGGACAGTTAGGACGTCCTCTAGAATGCTCCACTTTCTGGATTTGTCTGATTCCTCACAGTGTCATTTTAACTCATTCTTCTCTGCCCCCGTATTTTCTATAGACCAAAAGTTTGAAGAGGCTCAAACTCTGGTACATATCAAACTCACAGAGGGAACTTGGTAGAAGTCCACTTCCAGGGCCCTCACCTGCCTTGAGGCTGGGTCTCTGCTTCACTGGTTGTTCTGGGCTCTCTGGTTCCGGGGCCACAAGGGATGCTTGTGTTCCTGTCATGTTCCAGCGAGACACACGTCTCACTGTCCAACTTCAGTGACACTGATACTGACCCTGGGTCCAGGTGGTGACAGGCCGAACCCACCAATGGCACGTTTCATGTGCACCTGTGCCTGTAATCTCACCTTGTCCAGAGTTCTTCAGTACCTTTTTCCATGATTTGTTCTCATTTTCACTCATTTTTCTCAACTTCTCCTCTACCTACTTTCTCCTTCTATTAAACAAGAAGAAGAGACATCATGCTTGTTACAGCACTGTTTATAATAGTAAAGAGATGGATAAGGCTTAAATGTCCAAATAGAAAACTGGGTATACACCTTATTGAGTAAAATCATTGGCAGCCACTAAAAATTACATCACCAGAAATATATGAAGACAGGAAAGAAATTCCTAATAAAATTTTGAATTAAAAAAAGCTATAAAACAGACATAGAACAACAAAGTAGTTGTAGCCTGTACAGCTCTACGTTTTTGTCGAAACAATCTCACAAGCAACAGAACTACTATAAATGCCTATGCCTAGAAAAAAAGCACAAGATACAGTTAGTTGTGGTTTTATCTGGGTGATGAGATTATTTCCGTCTTTGGCGTTTCAGTAACTTCCGAATCTTCTAAAATGGGCACAAATTAATTTTAGAAACAAAAGCAATATGTTAATTAAAACAACAGAGAGCATTTCTCTTCTGAACCCGGTATCCCCCTCGAGTTATTACTGCCCCTTCACCCCTGCATTCCTTGAATGCGTTATCGACACTTACTGTTCCTGCATTTCGTGCTGTTCGTTCATCTGGTCTTTGTTCACTCTCTGTTTCCAGTTTAAACAGACTACGGATCCCACTCCCTGCAGGCACTGCATCTGCCATCTAGTCTCTGCTCTCACCTTGGCCTGCCCAAAGTGTTTGGAAATGCTGACATTGTTAAATTCTTCCTCTTTCTTGAGGAATCTGTGGTTCCACAAGAGGAGGCTGAGAGCTGACCAGGGGCTAGGAGGACAAATTCAAGTTTCAGCTCACTGACAGAGGTGCCATGATAAATCCCTTGGGTTCTGAGTTGGGTTGTGTCCTAGGAGTAAGGGTGAACAAGAAATAGGCACACTTGGCACCTTCTAGAAGTGGAGAGAATCGAGTGAGAAAACACCCTTTTCTGGCCCATCAAAGAACCCAGCAAAATGCTCTTCAGCGTGGAGACCATGAAGTCAGACAGAGCTCTGAGGTTTGTGGTAGAAAGCACAGGGATGATACGAAAAGAACGAAGGTGTAAATAGACGTGCTAAATCCAACCAAAGCATGTGGCAGCTGGAGGTCTGGCTGTCCGAGAGGGGTCAGCAGGATGAGGTCATGGACAAGGAAAGTGTGGGTAAGTCAGGTGGGGAGACCACCCTCTTTGGAGAGTATTGGAACAGTGACTATGAAGCTGGGATCACCTTGGCCATCAAAGTCACCAACAAAACCCAGGCAGTGTTCCAGCCAGAGATCCACTGGCCATTAAGACCCCTCAGCTAGCTGAGTGGCAACAACAAAAATCGTGTGAAAAGATAACCCAAACGTCGTTTGGAATCGACACCTTAGTAGGAGTACATCTTTCAACCACAGAAAGATTTAGATTTAAATTTAGAAATGCTGGAGAGAACCAACCCATAGGAAGACCGTCTTGCAGTTAAGGTGTTGAGGGATAGTCTTCCATCAGTTTCTCATATTTCTACACATTTGTGGACAGAAGCACGGCTGCCTTTGCTCTGGACCGCCTTTTCAAGGCTGTCTGGTGAACAGCTTAGGAAAACACTCTCCCCCAGAGTAAAGGGCAGCTTTGTTTACCGTCCAGTACAATAAAGGCAATGTCTTCCTCTACAGCAAAAGTCAAACAGGCTTGCTGCCCACTAGAAAATGTTTGGGCTCCCTAAGCTCGGGGCTCCTGCCCTGTTACCCATCGTGTGGGCTGGTGTCACCCGGCCCTCTTCACACCACCCTGTGGGGACTGGGACTCGGGGAACCGAGTCAAAGCTTGTACTCTGCCTACTACTCCTGCTGTGAGTGACAGAGCCCTCTGCCTCTGACCCAGGGGTCTCGTGTCTTTCACCGGCACCCACCAAGCCTGTGATTTTGAAAGTAGGCTAAAATCTCAGACTCCCCACAATTGTTGAAATAAGCGCTCTGTTCCTGTTTAGTATTTAAGTTCTTGCAGTACTTAAGAGATTTTGGCCTATGCAAGTAAGAGAGCAGCTTTGTGATTCCAGATTAAAATTAAGTGATTTATACTTATGGTTTTTAATTTGAAATTTACTGTAACAGTAAACAGTATAGGAACATTTAAGAAGATCTAGAGGAATCCTGTTTATAATTGTAATTAATTAGATTTTATGAAAATTACCTGAAGACCCCAGAAAGGTTTGATTTATCCATTAGATCATTGAGGTATCTTAAAAAGGAAATAAAATATATGACATTTATAAATCCTATTTTAAATGTCTGAAGGAGTTCAGTAACTCCATTTGTAATTAGAACCCAAATTTTAAGATGCCTGACTTTTGCTGTTGTTGTTAAAAATCTGAGAATGATTTCCACTTCACCTAGAATGCAGAGAAATGCAGCTTCGCTCCTTCCCTAACAATACGTCAAAACAAAATGATAACTCTTCTTGGATTCACCGAAGAACAAACATCACAGGGCAACTAAGTAGCCCTCTGCCTTCTTTAAGTCTTTGAGGTGGCATCTAGCCCATAAAGAGACATTCTGATTTTCTATCTTAGCCAGGATGGGGAAGTTACAGGAGTTTCCACTTGGCTTTTCTTGACATCGTGGTTCTTACTCTGTAAGAGGGTTCTTCAAGCTGCTAAGTATGTCCATTCCAATTAGAGACTCAGGGAAATGAGCACCACGTGGGGTGTGATCCACTGGACCTCTATGAGACGGATTTGGGGCCAGCATTTCCCCACATCGACAGGAGGGCTGTGATGGTATTTTGGATCCTGTGGTATCCGGTTTCAGCTCCGAATTGTACCCACAGGTCTTCAAGGATCTGCCTCATTCCCTTTCCTCAGAAGAAGTGTCCCTAGGGCCTCTTGGTCCTAGACGAGAACAGTCACTACTGTGTAAGCTTGCTGTGACATCACAGCGTTATTCCCCCAGGACACCCAAGCTCCCCGTCAGTAGGTTGGCTCCTGGTCTGACAAGTGGCTCAGGTCTGGAAACTGGGCGAAGGATCATGATTTTCCATTGCAGCAGCTGACGTCAGCCCCTGGCTCCCCTGCTCTTGATCTTTGGTTACATAGTTCAAGCAGCATGTTCCAATCTCACTGGTGGGAACCCCTCGGCCTCTGAGTCACTGCTCCTTCAGTCTTGCAAGTAAGGGTTCAGCGCACCACTGCAACTTTCCTACTGTTACAATTATTGTCCGCCCTGCCTGTGATGGTTAACTGTTGCCAACTCTGCTGTGTTCTTCTCAAAGCCTGTCCTCCCCAAAGACACCAGGGAGCCCAGATCCACAGCAGCCTAGAAAGACCAACCATCAGGCCCTGCCTGTGATGGTTAACTGTTGCCAACTCTGCTGTGTTCTTCTCAAGGCCTGTCCTCCCCAAAGACACCAGGGAGCCCAGATCCACAGCAGCCTAGAAAGACCAACCATCAGGTCTTTCTCAGCCACGCTGGCAGCCCCTCACCGGCACATTCTTTATCCTACTAGTGAAAAGCGTGCCTCCTGGGCTCTCCCAGAGACTGGTTAGTTGCTAGACTCTCTGGTCTTAAAGAATAAATCTATTTTCTGTGCCTCTCACTGAACATTCTGCCCCTGCTGCTGCCCGAGCAGATCTGGTATCCGCATCACATTTTCTGTCTTTTTTACCTTTTTTTTTTGTTTTCCTTTTTTTTTTTTTTTTTTTGATATTGGCTATATTCTCTGCGCTGTACAGTATATCCTGAAGTTTATTTATTTGTCATCTTTACTGGAGTATAATTTCTTTACAATGGTGTGTTAGTTTCTGCTGTATAACAAAGTGAATCAGCTATACGTATATCCTCATATCCCCTGCCTCTTGCGTCTCCCTCCCATCCTCCCTATCGCACCCCCCTAGGTGGTCACAAAGCACCAAGCTGATCTCCCTGTGCTATGCGGCTGCTTCCCACTAGCTATCTATTTTACGTTTGGTAGTGTATATATGTCCATGCCACTCTCTCACTTTGTCCCAGCTTCCCCTTCCCCCACTGGGTCCTCAAGTCCGTTCTTTACATCTGAGTCTTTTTCTTGAGGCAGCATCATTTCCGAGCTGCAGGGTGCGATCTGAGCAGCAGGTCGGGACTGGCTCTCGGTGTCCCTGCCGGGATGCAAATCCTGAGTCCTGGGAGAGCGCCTGAATAACAATGGCCTCCTTTTATCCAGGCTTCTATCTTCCTCCTCTAGTCCAGTCTGCTCAAGATTCGCTCCCAGACGTGACATCCTGGGTTATGTGGCTGCATGTGAGCAAGGTTCCGTGGCCCTTTCTGGAGCAGGCAGCCCCTCTCTTACCTGCTGTGCTGAACTATGCGAGGCCTTAGGGTTGGCCTGGAGCAGGATGGCACACTATGGCCCTTTGGTCAAATACAGCCTGTTTTTGTAAACAGAGTCTTATTGGAATCCAGCCACACTCATTTGTTTACATATTACCTGTGCTGCTTTTGGGCACAGTGGAAGAATTGAGCAGTTATGACAGAGATTGTATGGTCTGCAAGGCCTAAACTGTCTCCCATGTGTCCCTTTACAAAAAAAGTTTACAGACCTAGAAGCTGTGAGGGCTGGCGGGGGAGATCTTGAGAAGGGCAAGTATCACCCACAAGGCATCTGTCCTGGCTGAGGACCGTGCGTGGTCTCGGGGCAAAAGAATGTTGCCGCTGTCTACAGGAGGAGTGGGTCTCATCTTCAAGCCCAGAGAGGCCCAGGGATTCTGAGGATTGAGGGTTCTCAAGCACATCTACCCAGGTGTCCCCATTCTAGGTCCTCAAGGCCCATGCCTTCTTATCAGGCCCTTGACTTTGGCATGGAATATTTGCTAGGGCCATAGATTCAGTTTCCTCTGCACTTTTATCAGCGGGATGTGCCAGCCAGCCACAGCAGACAGTCCTTTGAGGTGCTGCCTCCAAGGACTTCTGGCTTCTAATTTTGTGCCTACTTGGATGCTTGGCTGACTTGAGCTGCCATTTCTTCCCCAGTGCATCCATGCACCTAACGATCCCCAGCCATCTCCACAGCCCTAATTGTTACCATGGCCACCACACCTCTCAAATGCTGGTAATACTGCATCTTCTAGCACCTGCCTCCCATCCTGTACCAGTCAGGCCCAGTCAGAGATCATAAACCACACCAGTGGTTTCTACAGAGAGAATTTAATTTAGAGAATTTTAAACCAGGTATCGAGGAACTGGACAGGTAAAAGGGGAACACTGAGACCAACCATCCTGGTTTGCCCGGAATTATGCTACTTTTAGCACTGAGAGTCCCGCATTCTGGGAAAGTGCTTAGTCCCAGGCAAACCAGGCCTGTTGGCCATCCTGACTGAGGTACCACAGAAGTAGTAGTCGCAGGAGGCATCTAAGACCCCAGGACTGGGGAGTTCTACCCGAGTAGAGGGTACCAGTTAGCTGGTACTGGTATCCCTGGGGGATGCCATGAAACTCGTTCTGGGAAAAGCCATTAACTGGAACCAGCTGCTGCTTTCAGAACCAAGTTCACCGCCAGAGTGAAGAACCACTGCCGGAGTCACCCTGACACCCATGGGAAGCAAGCAGGAGGGAGCGCGTGCCTTCTCGCTTCTCCAGCCTCCAGTTTCCCTCCAGCCCTCCCACTAGCTCCCAGAGCCTAACTGGGAGGAGCTGGCAGAGGACGAATGTGGTGTCCAGATCCCAGCTGCAGCATCATGGAGCAGGGCATGGAAGAGCCGGGTACACCTTGGCACACGGTGTGGGGTTACTAGGCTGGCTCTATGCATCCCAGTGATTTACAGAAGATGAACAGCTGTGCTGTCACAGCAACCGCGCGCTATCGTCACCCACTCACCACCAGGAACCAGGTCCTGTTGCCATCCGAGCAGCAAATGATGCAACGCTGAGGGTTTGCTGCCTGGACCACTTCTCATACTAACTCTCTTAGTCTGGGCTCTCCAGAAGCTTCCCCAAGGCAAGGATCTGAGTGAGTGGTTTGTCTGGGAGGTTAGAGGGAAGCAAAGCGCGTGTCATCAGGCAGAGCCCACGTGGGTGAGTGCAGGGAAGCTCTCACTTCCAGGGCCGCAGCGAGCCCCTCCTGGGCCCTCGAGCCTGGGGAGGCATCCCAGACAGGTCACACCAAGCAGAGGGGCACACCAAGCAGGGTGCGGTGTTGGTGGCACACGGTGGCCACCACCGAAGAGGCAGGGGGAGAAAGACGTGAGGTCTGTGGTCGCCTGCGTGATGCACCCGGGCGGCCGGGTAAATAAAGAGAACATGGCAGGGGGCGGGGCCGTGTCGTGGTTCAGGTGACCCTAGAAGAGCCCCTGAGAAGACTCAAACCCAAGTTGTCTGTTTGGGAGGTGAAGGGACACATCCCTCGGGGAGCAGTGAAGGGAGCCGGGAAGGGAGGGCTGCCAGCACGGGGGGTACGACCGCAGCCCCGGGGTGACAAGTTGGCTGCGCACGGAGACGGGGACTCAGAAACTCCCTGGGGGAGGGGCTGTGGCATTGAGGCCCGCTCCCCGGCCTGCCCTCCCTGGGGCAACAGGACCTTCTGCAGCTGCAGAAAAAGACCTCAGGCAAAGACGCAGATGCTGGCAGCTGGAGCACCCTGGAGTGGCTGCCAGCAGAGGCAAAGAGAAGGGACAGTCTCTGTAAGGAGAGTAACTCCCACCCGACCGTGTCCCAGGCTCCCCGGATGCTCTGCACAGGCCACCTCCGATAATCCTTACAAGCCGTGGCACGTGGACTATTATTTTCATTTTACAGGTAAGAACACCGGGGCTCCAAGAGGTTTGACAACTTGCCCACAGCAGTGACGAAAGCAGACTTGGTCCCAGGTTCAAGAGCTGTGCTACTGCTGCCGCCCCCCTGGACCGACTTGGGCTGTTGGACATGCGCACCTCTGTCTCCCCCGGGGCGCCAGGCGTGCAGGGCAGGGGTCTGCCCCCGGCGAGGCTGTGGCACAGCATCTCCTCAATGCCTCCAGGCAGGTGGAGCTGGCTGTGCTGGGCACAAAACACCCAGACTGCCAGGGTCTTGTGAGCTTACCTTCTCTGGGCACATAGCAAGTCCAGGAAAAGAGCAAATCCTACCCCCGAATCAGATTGCCTTCGTGCTGGGGGAGGTTTATAGCGATGATGCCAGAATGCAGGGGGGAGTCACTCTGCAAGATTCCTTGGGCTCCCTAATTCCTATATTCTATAGTGTCTGATGGTGTTCACTCTACTGATTGTCGGGGGAGAGCAGGTAACACTTAATTCCCTTTAGATAAGACAACTTATTCAGTCCCTCCCTCAATACCTGTTTACAAATTGGCCCGAGGCCACCCAGTGTATAACACAGAATGGGGGTTCTCCAACCTGGTTGATCTAGAGAATGTTTCATGATTCTTTTGGTTTTCTTCTTTTCTTAATGGTCTATTATGGAATCATTAAAACATACACAAAAGCAGAGAGAACAGTAAAATTAACCCCCAGGACCTCATCACTGGGCTCTGGCCACTGTCAGCTAACGACCACTCTTGTTTCCCCCCCAACTCTCCCCGTACTCGGATTATTTAAGAGCTACTCTGAACACCATATCATTTTGACACTCTTCTAAAGGTATTGACTCCTAAGCTACTTCCCCTGAATTTTCTGATTCAATAAGTCAGGAGTGGGGTCTGAGAATTGATATGATTTTTTCAATTCCTCAGGTTTGGGGACCTATAGGGTTAAAAAAATTAGCATGGGCCTTTATAGTGAGAAAGTCATAGTTTGAGTCCTGGCTTTGCCCAAGCTATGTAATTTTGAGTGAAAACTTTAAATTTTCTGACCCTAGACTCTTTGTCTTGAAGAATTGCCACCTCTGTGAACTTGTGGTCCACTAAGACCCTCTGATATTTTTCACATTAAATAAATGCTACCAAATCTAGTGTCCCTCAGCCTTCCCTTGTCTTGGTTTGGGGGTAAGGATGAGGGCTGGGTTACTTGTGAACTCTCCTACTGTACAGTGGTGGTGTCTACAAAAATCTCCCCAACTTGCACTCTCCATCCCCCAAGCTCTATCCCCCACCAGCCTCACCACTGTGTCCCCTTCAGTCCCTTTGTAGCATCCCTCACTCTGTTTACTCCAACCCCCGCTTCCCAGTTCCTTGGGAACCGGAAGGACCAGACCTGCCCCTGAATGGTGGTCTTCAATCCACAAAATTCTTGGGCTTATATTAAAACGGCTTTTGGTCCACATTGCTGACCACTTTTTTGACCAAACCAAATCCTTAATTTCCGTGGTTGACATTCAGTGACTCAGTGTTCACGAAAAAGAAAGCAGGCTTCGCTGAATTGCAAGAACAAGAACTTTACTTGCTTTTGGTGAGCTCAGCATTTTTCTAAACGAAAATGAAATTTCCAATACATAAAGCTCTTTTGGGGGGAGAGGGTTGTTATTTAATTAAACGGGGTCCAGGGGGAAGGAAAACAGATAAATCAGACAAGCAAGCTGGGACCCACGTTTGAATCAGAATGAGGGAGGCATGATTTCCTGAGGCAGAACACCTTGTACAGTGGAGCACAGCTTCATTCTGTGCAGTGTCACCCCTGCACATTGTGTTCTCAGCTGGTGTTTGGAGAAAAAGGCAAGCTTTCACCATGACAACAAGTAGCAAGGGGAGGTCTGGGAAGTACAGGTCTGGGAGAGACTTACCTTCAGTAGGAATTTGGAAATCATCGCACGTGAGAGCTAAAAAGAACTGCAACAACCTCATTTACACCTGAAAAACAGAAGCTAAAAGGACAGTGTTACTTGCTTGGAGCCCCAGAGCTGGTTGGTAGATGAGCACAAAGCAGCATCTCGGGTCCTCACCAGTGCTTGTTCCACTGAGAGGCGTTGACGGGTGGTAGGAAGCATGGCCATAGGAGGCAACCTGCCTAAGCTCACACTCCAGCTCTGCCCCCTTGGGCTGCACGGTCTCGGGCAGATTAACCCTCATGGGGTCTATATCAGTCGGGGTTCCAGTAGGAAATGGATGACACACCCAAATTAGCATCCTTGCAGGGTCTATTTACCAAGGGGACCCCCAGGGCTAGTGCAGGGACTCAGGGCTGGCAGCAGTGGAGCTGTCACCGCCTTAGGACAGAGGGAACGAGGGCAGAGAGACGTTACTGCAGCCCAGATGGAGAGTCAGCCCCGAAAGCAGCAGTGTCCTCAGGCTGGGGACACAGACAGCCATGGCCACCTCGCACGCAGGGAGGGGCCTGGGGACTTGCCTGTGACCTTGCTCCCTCCACCCTCTGCTCTCCTGATGACGGTCCTCACCGGCTAAACTCAACCACAGGCCATGGAATATGGAAGCCTGTTGATATAGCCCATATAGACGTGGCTCCTAGGGCAGAGAGCATGGCGGAGGGAGGAAGACAAGTGGATCCGTGGGATCAGACAGTAAGTATCCGACACAGTGCCTCAGTATTCCCATTAGTAAGATGGGAGCATAATGAAACCAACGCACAGCTTGTTGTGAAGGTTGATGACAACAAAGGGATGCAAAGCTCCTAGAATAGTGGTCTCTCTCATAGATGATAGATAGATAGATAGATAGATAGATGGATGTATAGATAGGTAGATAGATAGGTAGATAGATGGATAGATAGGTAGGTAGATAGATAGATAGATGGATAGATAGGTAGATAGATAGATAGATGGATAGATAGGTCAATAGATAGAAAGAAAGATAGATACATACATACATAGATGATAGATAGTTAGATAGATGATAGATAGGTAGATAGATTGATGATGAAGATAGGTAGGTAGATACATGGAGTTGACTCTTGAACAACGGAGGGGTTAGGGGCACCCCTCTGTCATGCAGGTGGAAGTAACTTATAGTCGGCCCTCATAACCACAGTTCCTCTGTATCCGTGATTCCAAATCTGTGGAATCAACCAACTTCAGATGGTGTCGTATTTTAGTATTTACTACTGAAAAAAATCTGCATATAAGTGAACCCACACGGGTCAAGTCCTTCTGGAAGGGCTGCCAGGAATGATCGATCATTTCTTTCGCAATGTGCATCCTTCCCTCCTCAAGTGTGTTAGGCTCATTCATGCTGAAAGCCCGGAGTGTGACCCGCAGGAAGGGAGAGCATCAGGGGCGGATGGCAGCACAGACAAGCTCACAGCACCCAGAGCCCATGGAGAGGGCGGCCGGGATGGGGAGAGGAGGGCAGAAAGGCAAGAAGGGCAGAGGCCAAAGACAAACGTCTTCAACTTCAAAGTGTTGCGTGAAACATGGTTCCCTCAAAGAATAGGAAAAGAAAGGACTTCTCATGGAAGGAAAGATTGTAACTGGTCCATCTGGATTCCTGTCTGTGCTCCCTCCACCCTGTGCCCCCTTCCAACTGCCCCCAGCCCTTCCTCACCCCGTTTGAAGGCCGCTACCTATTAGTCTGCTCACCTGTGGGGTTTTCATGCTCTTTAGTTACTAGGCTCAGCTTCAGGGTCTGCCCTGGTCCCTAAGTCAGTTCTCAGAGGCTGACTCACCTGCCCATCTTCATACCTGGACATCATCTCGCTCATTTGTTTACTCTCCTTCCACCAGTCTTTCTCAACCACTGGCAGCCACGGGAGTCAGCTGGGCTGGGTCACCCCCCCGGTGCCGATGGTCCGTCTGTCCAGGTCAGTATGTGTCTGGGCATTGCCTTTCACCTGTGCTTCCTCAGGTGGTCCCTGCCCCAGGGAGTGTGTGTGTGTGTGTGTGTGTGTGTGTGTGTGTGTGTGTGTGTGTGTAGGTGGGGGTCCTCTTCTTGTCGTCGTTTTTCCCAAACTAGATGCCATCTGTCACCCAGGACCAATGACTCTGGCTGGTTCTCTAAATACCTTATCTGAGCTACATTAGAGTTTATTTTGCTATTATTATTACTGTGACCAGTGAAGTTAACCACTAAGCATAACATTATTTCTTTAGGGAAATAATGCAAGTTCCAAACAACCAACTTAAAGTGAACTTTGGAGAAGTCACCTGTGCTAAATGGATTTTTGTAAAACTCTCTCTGTGCCTATTACAAGGACGTTGGGGGTAAGTAGATGTCACCTGATGGGCCTCGGTGTTACTTTTGTTCCCATGCAGCATACAGTTAGCATTCAAGCCACACACTAATGTCGCCCAAGACCAGAAGCTGAAATATAAATACCACTCAAGCGAGGTTATTCACATCCTCAATCAGATCGACCCGATCTAAGCCAATTATTTTTCCGGCAAAGTTAATTAGAATGTGTCTAAAGTGAGTGAAATGTGGAAGGCAGCTTTCCATTACTTATTCTTTTATCAGTCGCCTTATAGCTGGAGTCTTGTCCTTAATTCCACATTACAAGTACCTTTTAGAGAGGAGCAGAATATGTGTAGCCTTTAAACATGGGAACCACAGTACGTTCCCGACTATTTCAGCTGAAATATTAAATTGGATAGATGGTTAATCACAGGGATGTAGGAAGAATTACAAGAGAGAAACAGAAATCCCAGCGAGGAGGTGAGGCTGGGGGGTGAAGAGCAGGAATCGACCTGCACGGATCTCTGCTTTCCTTTCTTAAAGCCCAAAACCTTTGAGTGGATCCAGCAGAAGTCGAGAATCTTCCGTCCTCTCAGTTTTCCATCCTGTGTCCGGCTTATGGTTTGACATTGGGGTACGTCACCCAACAAGAGGGTATAACCTGTCGCGGTCCTCAGACTTGCCACCTGTGAAATGGGAATACGCCCTCTTGAGCAGACTGGAGTTGATGGTTTATGTTGTTCTCACCTTGGAACACTTTTGACAAAAACATGAGAAATTGCTTTCAGGGCAAACAACTCATCATTTATGAAGAAGAAAAATAATGAAAGAGAGAGAAACAAAAGGCCAGATAGATAGCTCGTCTGATTTTTTTTTTTTTTTGCGGTACGCGGGCCTCTCACTGCTGTGGCCTCTCCCGTTGCGGAGCACAGGCTCTGGACGCGCAGGCTCAGTGGCCATGGCCCACGGGCCCAGTCGCTCCGCGACATGTGGGATCTTCCCGGACCGGGGCACGAACCCACGTCCCCTGCATCGGCAGGCGGACTCCCAACCACTGCGCCACCAGCGAAGCCCTGTCTACTACCTTTTGAATAAATAAACAGAGTGGTGAGTAAGGCAGATGTGGTCTTTTTTTGTGTGTGTGTGGTACGCGGGCCTCTCACTGCTGTGGCCTCTCCCGTTGCGGAGCACAGGCTCCGGACGCGCAGGCTCAGTGGCCATGGCCCACGGGCCCAGTCGCTCCGCGGCATGTGGGATCCTCCCAGACCGGGGCACGAACCCACGTCCCCTGCATCGGCAGGCGGACTCTCAACCACTGCGCCACCAGGGAAGCCCTGCGTTACATCTTAATTGCTGCACGTGGGCTTTCTCTAGTTGCAGTGAGCAGGGGCTACTCTTCGTTGTGGTGCGTGGGCTTTTCATCGCTGTGGCTTCTCTTGTCGCAGAGCACGGGCTTCCAGAGCACACAGGCTTCAGTAGTTGTGGTGCACAGTTCAGTAGTTATGGCTTGCAGGCTCTAGAGCACAGACAGCGTACAGGCTTAGTTGCTCTGCGGCATGTGGGATCTTCCCGGACCAGGGCTCGAACCTGTGTCGCCTGCATGGGCAGGCGGGCTCTCAACCACTGCACCACCAGGGAAGCCCCAGTTTAGTGCCTTTATAAATACTGTGACTTTTTGATATTTCTTGGTGTGCCTAATGATACACGTCTCTTGATTAGGTCCCTAGGAGTAGAATTTCTGGGTCATAGGGTTATAAGAAATCCACCAAGATACCATGGAGAGAACAATGTGGAGCTGGACAGATCTAAATTGAGGTCCTACCTCCCCTCTCGCTGGCCTGAGATCTTGGTCCAGATGCCTATCTGTGGAGTTTTTCCTCATTGATGAGTAGGGCATCCTTTTCAGGGCATCCCTGCAAAGGAACCCACTCCTGACCCATCTCGCCTCTTCCTTTCCCAGCAGAGCTACTTAAAGAGGCATTGGGACTTCCCTGGGGGTCCAGTGGTAAAGAATCTGCCTTACAATGCAGGGGATGCGGGTTTGATCCCTGGTCCGGGAACTATGATCCCACAAGCCGCGGGGCAACTAAGCCCATGCGCCACAACTACTGAGCTCGCATGCCTCAACTAGAGAGCCCACGTGCTGCAAACGGCAGAGCCCATGCGCTCTGGAACGTGTGTGCCACAACTAGAGAATAGAAAACCCCTCACGTCACAACTAGAGAGGAGCCCGCGTGCTGCAACGAAGAGCCCTCATGCCTCAACGAAAGATCCCACACGCCGCAACCAAGACCCGACGCAGACAAAAATAAACTAACTAACTAAATAAATAATAAAAATAAACCTTAAAAAAAAAAAAAAAAAGAGGCATCAACACACCCCGTCCCCCACGTCTCTGCTTCCACTCCGTCTCAAACTCTCCCACCCAGGCCTCTGTCCTCAGCACTGAGCATACTGCTCAGCCTCTCGGTCACCCCCGAGCCGCCCTTCTTTTGGGAGCTCTGCAGCAGGTGGGATGGATGCTGCCTTCTCTCAGCTTCCATGACGTCACGGGCCTGCTGTCCTCTGAGTTCTCCTGCCATCCCTTCTCAGACTGTTTGGCTGGTTCAGTCTCCTCTCCCCAAACCCCAGGTGTTGCCGGGGTTTCAGACCTTGGCCTTTCCCTTTGCTGCCCAGATGACCTCTTGCAGGACTGTGGTTTCCGACACTGTCCCTCTGCTGCTGACCCCCAAGTATTTCCTCCCGCCAGACCTCCTCCCTGACCTCCAAGTCTGACCCACTGATCAAGCTGCCCGCCCCACCTCTGCCCTCGGATGGCTCCAGGCACCCTCACATTTCACACGACCCAAACCGACATCCTGACCGTCCCTCCCCGGCAGCCCTGCCTCTCGGAGAAGGACAGTGCGAGGCTCCCAGCCGCTTGGACAGAAGCTCTGGAACCTCTCACCACCCCTGTCTTCTGATCCGTCCTCCATCTGGTCCAGCGGCAAATGCTCTCTCTCCACCTGCAAGACGGATGCGGCACTGCAGCACTTCCCGCGAGCGCCACGACCGTCATCCTGAAGCCTGGCCCTCGCCCTGGTGTCTGCGAGGGCTCAGGAGGCAGGCTCCCTGCCCCTGTCCTCGTCCACCCGCCGCACGACGTCAGCACCGCGGAAAGCGACCCTGGCGAGATGTCCAGTGAGCCCCCGTCTCACGCAGGGTGAGCCCACACTCTCACAATGACCGTCCCCCACCCGCTTAGCCCTTGGACCCCAGCCCCTCCTTCATCCGCTCCAGGCGTGGCTTCCGTGGAGAGCACACGCCTCTCAGGCCCTTTGCCCTCCACCTGCTGACTCTGCCTGCCCTGCTCTCCACCCCCAGAGACCCCATCGGGTCCTCCCGCATCCCTCCCCATCTTTTCTCAAAATTCGCCTCCTGGCCGCCCCACCTAAGAGGTCCCACACCCTGCACTTCCCACTGCCTCTCCTTGCTTGGTTTTTTCTCCTGACACCACTACTGCTGTGCTATAAATTTTCCTCGTTTCTCGCATGCTGTCTGTCTCTCTCCTCTGGAAGAGAAGCCCAGTGAGAGAGGAAGCCTTCTTTGTTTGGCATGCACGCACAGAGGGGGCAGATGGAACGCCTACAACAGCGTCTCACACACAAAGTAACCACTCCATAAGAATGTATTCAGTGAACGCATTACTAAATAAATGAGCAAATAGAAGAGCCCATCAGTGAATTCATGGCTATCAGGAAATAACGTTCAGGAGCAGCCCGATCCACAGCGGGTGCTCCCAGCACGGGGTGCGTCTTTTTTCTTTACATCTTTATTAGAGTATAATTGCTTTACAATGGTGTGTTAGTTTCTGCTGTATAACAAAGTGAATCAGCTGTATGTATACATATATCCCCATATCCCCTCCTTCTTGCATCTCCCTCCCACCCTCCCTATCCCACCCCTCTAGGTGGTCACAGAGCACCGAGCTGATCTCCCTGTGCTATGCGGCTGCTTCCCACTAGCGATCTATTTTACGTTTGGTAGTGTATATATGTCGATGCCACTCTCTCGCTTTGTCACAGCTTACCCTTTCCCCTCCCCATATCCTCAAGTTCATTCTCTAGTAGGTCTGTGTCTTTATTCCTGTCTTACCCCTAGGTTCTTCATGACATTTTTTTTTCATAGCTTCCATATATATGTGTTAGCATATGGTATTTGTCTCTTTCTGACTTACTTCACTCTGTATGACAGACTCGAGGTCCATCCACCTCACTACAAATAACTCAATTTCGTTTCTTTTTATGGCTGAGCAATATTCCATTATATATATGTGCCACATCTTCTTTATCCATTCATCCGATGATGGACACTTAGGTTGTTTCCATCTCCTGGCTATTGTAAATAGAGCTGCAATGAACATTTTGGTACATGGCTCTTTTTGAATTATGGTTTTCTCAGGGTATATGCCCAGTAGTGGGATTGCTGGGTCATATGGTAGTTCTATTTGTAGTTTTTTAAGGAACCTCCATACTGTTCTTCATAGTGGCTGAACCAATTCACATTCCCACCAGCAGTGCAAGAGTGTTCCATTTTCTCCACACCCTCTCCAGCATTTATTGTTTCTAGATTTTTTAATGATGGCCTTTCTGACCGGTGTGAGATGATATCTCATTGTAGTTTGGATTTGCATTTTTCTAATGATTAGTGATGTTGAGCATTCTTTCATGTGTTTGTTGGCACTCTGTACAGCTTCTTTGGAGAAATGTCTATTTAGGTCTTCTGCCCATTTTTGGATTGGGTTGTTTTTTTTTTGTTATTAAGCTGCATGAGCTGGTTGTAAATTTTGGAGATTAATCCTTTGTCAGTTGCTTCATTTGCAAATATTTTCTCCCATTCTGAGGGTTGTCTTTTGGTCTTGTTTATGGTTTCCTTTGCTGTGCAAAAGATTTGAAGTTTCATTAGGTCCCAGTTGTTTATTTTTGTTTTTATTTCCATTTCTCTAGGAGGTGGGTCAAAAAGGATCTTGCTGTGATTTATGTCATAGAGTGTTCTGCCTATGTTTTCCTCTAAGAGTTTGACAGTTTCTGGCCTTACATTTAGGTCTTTAATGCATTTTGAGCTAGTTCTTGTGTGTGGTGTTAGGGAACGTTCTAATCTCATAGTTTTACATGTACCTGTCCAATTTTCCCAGCACCACTTATTGAAGAGGCTGTCCTTTCTCCACTGTACATTCCTGCCTCCTTTATCAAAGATAAGGTGACCATATGTGCGTGGGTTCACCTCTGGGCTTTCTATCCTGTTCCATTGATCTATATTTCTGTTTTTGTGCCAGTACCATACTGTCTTGATTACTGTAGCTTTGTAGTATAGTCTGAAGTCAGGGAATCTGATTCTTCCAGCTCCGTTTTTCATTCTCAAGATTGCTTTGGCTATTCGGGGTCTTTTGTGTTTCCATACAAATTGTGAAATTTATTGTTCTAGTACCGTGAAAAATGCCAGTGGTAGTTTGATAGGGATTGCATTGAATCTGTAGATTGCTTTGGGTAGTATAGTCATTTTCACAATGTTGATTCTTCCAATTCAAGAACAAGGTATATCTCTCCACCTATTTGTATCATCCTTAATTTCTTTCATCAGTATCTTATAATTTTCTGCATACAGGTCTTTTGTCTCCTTAGGTAGTTTTATTCCTAGATATTTTATTCTTTTTGTTGCAATGGAAAATGGGGGTGTTTTCTTGATTTCACTTTCAGATTTTTCATCGTAAGTGTATAGGAATGCCAGAGATTTCTGTGCATTAATTTTGTATCCTGCTACTTTACCAAATTCATTGATTAGCTCTAGTAGTTTTCTGGTAGCATCTTTAAGATTCTCTATGTATAGTATCATGTCATCTGCAAACAGTGACAGCTTTACTTCTTCTTTTTCGATTTGGATTCCTTTTATTTCCTTTTCTTCTCTGATTGCTGTGGCTAAAACTTCCAAAATTATGTTAAATAAGAGTGGTGAGTGGGCAACCTTGTCTTGTTCCTGATCTTAGTGGAAATGCTTTCAGTTTTTCACCATTGAGGACAAGGTTGGCTGTGGGTTTGTCATATATGGCCTTTATTATATTGAGGAAAGTTCCCTCTATGCCTACTTTCTGGATGGTTTTTATCATAAATGGGTGTTGAATTTTGTCAAAAGCTTTCTCTGCATCTATTGAGATGACCATATTGTTTTTTCTCCTTCAATTTTTTAATATGGTGTATCACATTGATTGATTTGCGTATATTGAAGAATCCTTGCATTCCTGGAATAAACCCCACTTGATCATGGTGTATGATCCTTATGATGTGTTGTTGGATTCTGTTTGCTAGTATTTTGTTGAGGATTTTTGCATCTATGCTCATCAGTGATATTGGCCTGTACTTTTCTTTCTTTGTGACATCCTTGTCTGGCTTTGGTATCAGGGTGATGGTGGCCTTGTAGAATGAGTTTGGGAGTGTTCCTCCCTCTGCTATATTTTGGAAGAATTTGAGAAGGATAGGTGTTAGCTCTTCTCTAAATGTTTGATAGAATTCACCTGTGAAGCCTTCTGGGCCCGGGCTTTTGTTTGTTGGAAGATTTTTAAGCACAGTTTCAATTTCAGTGCTTGTGATTGGTCTGTTCATGTTTTCTATTTCTTCCTGATTCAGTCTTGGCAGGTTGTGCATTTCTAAGAATTTGTCCATTTCTTCCCGGTTGTCCATTTTATTGGTATAGAGTTGCTTGTAAAAATCTCTCATGATCCTTTGTATTTCTGCAGTGTCAGTTGTTACTTCTCCTTTTTCATTTCTAATTCTATTGATATGAGTCTTCTCCCTTTTTTTCTTGATGAGTCTGGCTAATGGTTTATCAATTTTGTTTATCTTCTCAAAGAACCAGCTTTTAGTTTTATTGATCTTTGCTATCATTTCCTTCATTTCTTTTTCATTTATTTCTGATCTGATCTTTATGATTTCTTTCCTTCTGCTAACTTTGGGGTTTTTTTGTTCTTCTTTCTCTAATTGCTTTAGGTGTTAGGTTAGGTTCTTTTTTTGAGATGGTTCTAGTTTATTAAGGTAGGATTGTACTGCTATAAACTTCCCTCTTAGAACTGCTTTTCCTGCATCCCATAGGTTTTGGGTCATTGTGTTTTCATTGTCATTTGTTTCTAGGTATTTTTTTATTTCCTCTTTGATTTCTTCAGTGATCTCTTGGTTATTAAGTAGTGTGTTGTTTAGCCTCCATGTGTTTGTATTTCTTACAGATTTTTTCCTGTAATTGATATCTAGTCTCATAGTGTTGTGGTTGGAAAAGATACTTGATACAATTTCGGTTTTCTTAAATTTACCAAGGCTTGATTTGTGACCCAAGATATGATCTATCCTGGAGAATGTTCCATGAGCACTTGAGAAGAATGTGTATTCTGTTGTTTTGGATGGAATATCCTATAAATATCAATTAAGTCCATCTTGTTTAATGTATCCTTTAAAGCTTGTGTTTCCTTATTTATTTTCATTTTGGATGATCTGTCCATTGGTGAAAGTGGAGTGTTAAAGTCCCCTACTATGAATGTGTTACTGTCACTTTCCCCTTTTATGGCTGTTAATATTTGCCTTATGTATTGAGGTGCTCCTCTGTTGGGTGCATAAATATTTACAATTGTTATATCTTCTTCTTGGATCGATCCCTTGATCATTATGTAGTGTCCTTCTTTGTCTCTTCTAATAGTCTTTATTTTATTTTATTTTATTTTTATTTTTTTTATTTTTTTTGATATGCGGGCCTCACACTGCTGTGGCCTCTCCTGTTGTGGAGCACAGGCTCCGGACGCGCAGGCTCAGCGGCCATGGCTCACAGGCCCAGCCACTCCGCGGCATGTGGGATCCTCCCGGACCGGGGCACGAACCTGTGTCCCCTGCATCGGCAGGCGGACTCTCAACCACTGCGCCACCAGGGAAGCCCTAATAGTCTTTATTTTAAAGTCTATTTTGTCTGATATGAGAATTGCTACTCCAGCTTTCTTTTGATTTCCATTTGCATGGAATATCTTTTTCCATCCCCTCACTTTCAGTCTGTATGTGTCTCTAGGTCTGAAGTGGGTCTCTTGTAGACAGCAATATATATGAGTCTTGTTTTTGTATCCATTCAGCCAGTCTGTGTCTTTTGGTGGGAGCATTTAATCCACTTACATTTAAGGTAATTATCGATATGTACGTTCCTGTTCCCATTTTCTTAATTGTTTTGGGTTTGTTATTATAGGTCTTTTCCTTCTCTTGTGTTTCTTGCCTAGTGAAGATCCTTTAGCATTTGTTGTAAGGTTGGTTTGGTGATGCTGAACTCTCTCAGCTTTTGCTTGTTTGTAAAGGTTTTAATTTCTCCATCAAATCTGAATGAGATCCTTGCTGGGTAGAGTAATCTTGGTTGTAGGTTTTTCTCCTTCATCACTTTAAATATGTCCTGCCGTCCCTTCTGGCTTGCAGAGTTTCTGCTGAAAGATCAGCTGTTAAGCTTATGGGGATTCCCTTGTGTGTTATTTGTTGTTTTTCCCTTGCTGCTTTTAATATGCTTTCTTTGTATTTAATTTTTGACAGTTTGATTAATATGTGTCTTGGCGTGTTTCTCCTTGGATTTATCCTGTATGGGACTCTCTGCGCTTCGTGGACTTGATTAACTATTTCCTTTCCCATATTAGGGAACTTTTCACCTATAATCTCTTCAAATATTTTCTCAATCCCTTTCTTTTTGTCTTCTTCTTCTGCAACCCCTATAATTCGAATGTTGGTGCATTTAATGTTGTCCCAGAGGTCTCTGAGACTGTCCTCGGTTCTTTTCATTCTTTTTCCTTTATTCTGCTCTGCAGTAGTTATTTCCACTATTTTATCTTCCAGGTCACTTATCCATTCTTCTGCCTCAGTTATTCTGCTATTGATCTCTTCTAGAGTATTTTTCATTTCATTTATTGTGTTGTTCATCATTGCTTGTTTCATCTTTAGTTCTTCTAGGTCCTTGTTAAATGTTTCTTGCATTTTCTCTATTCTATCTCCAAGATTTTGGATCATCTTTACTATCATTATTCTGAATTCTTTTTCAGGTAGACTGCCTATTTCCTCTTCATTTGTTAGGTCTGGTGGGTTTTTATCTTGCTCCTTTATCTGCTGTGTGTTTTTCTGTCTTCTCATTTTGCTTATCTTACTGTGTTTGGGGTCTCCTTTTTGCAGGCTGCAGGTTCGTAGTTCCCGTTGTTTTTGGTGTCTGTCTCCTGTGGCTGAAGTTGGTTCAGTGGGTTGTGTAGGCTTCCTGGTCATGGGGACTAGTGCCTGTGTTCTGGTGGATGAGGCTGGATCTTGTCTTTCTGGTGGGCAGGTCCACATCTGGTGGTGTGTTTTGGGGCATCTGTGGACTTATTATGATTTTAGGCAGCCTCTCTGCTAATGGGTGGGGTTGTGTTCCTGTCTTGCTAGTTGTTTGGCATAGGGTGTCCAGCACTGTAGCTTGATGGTCGTTGAGTGAAGCTGGGTGTGGTGTTGAGATGGAGATCTCTGGGAGATTTTCACCATTTGATATTACATGGAGCTGAGAGGTCTCTTGTGGACCAGTGTCCTGAAGTTGGCTCTCCCACCTCAGAGGCACAGCACTGACTCCTGGCTGCAGCACCAAGAGCCTTTCATACACACAGCTCAGAATACAAGGGAGAAAAAGTAGAAAGAAAGAAAGAGGATAAAAGAAACTAAAATAAAGTAAGGTAAAATAAAATAAAGTTATTAAAATAAAAAAAATTATTAAGAAAAATACTTTTTTTTAAAGTAAACAAACAAACAAACAAATGGACAGATAGAACCCTAGGACAAATGGTGAAAGCAAAGCTAAACAGACAAAACTCTCACACAGAAGCATACACATACACACTCACAAAAAGAGGAAGAGGGGAAAAAAATAATAAATCTTGCTCTGAAAGTCCACCTCCTCAATTTGGGATGATTCGTCATCTATTCAGGTATTCTACAGATGCACGGAACATCAAGTTGATTGTGGAGATTTAATCCACTGCTCCTGAGGCTGCTGGGAGAGATTTCCCTTTTTCTTCTTTGTTCTCACAGCTTCCAGGGGCTCAGCTTTGGATTTGGCCCCGCCTC
Source organism: Phocoena phocoena (assembly GCF_963924675.1). Taxonomy (NCBI): domain Eukaryota; kingdom Metazoa; phylum Chordata; class Mammalia; order Artiodactyla; family Phocoenidae; genus Phocoena; species Phocoena phocoena. Next base: position 82,277,318 of record NC_089234.1, read on the forward strand.
TGCGCGTAGGTCGCCGGAGGGCGTCTGTTCTTCGCTCAGACAGGACAGGGTTAAAGCAGTGGCTGATTCAGGGGGTCTGGCTAACTCAGGCCAGGGGGAGGGAGGGGTACAGATGCGGGGCGGGCCTGCGCTGGCAGAGGCCGGTGTGATGTTGCACCAGCCTGAGGCCCACTGTGCATTCTCCTGGGGAAGTTGTCCCTGGATCCCGGGACCCTGGCAGTGACGGGCTGCACAGGCTCCCCGGAAGGGAGGTGTGGATAGTGACCTGTGCTCGCACACAGGCTTCTTGGTGGCAGCAGCAGCAGCCTTAGCGTCTCATGCCCATCTCTGGGGTCCGCGCTGTTAGCCACGGCTCGTGCCCGTCTCTGGAGCTCCTTTAAGCAGCGCTCTTAATCCCCTCTCCTCGTGCCCCAGGAAACAAAGAGGGAAGAAAAAGTCTCTTGCCTCTTCGGCAGGTCCAGACTTTTCCCGGACTCCCTCCCGGCTAGCCGTGGCGCACTAACCCCCTGCAGGCTGCGTTCACGCCACCAACCCCAGTCCTCTCCTGGCACTCCGACCAAAGCCCGAGCCTCGGCTCCCAGCCCCACCCACCCTGGCGGGGGAGCAGACAAGCCTCTCGGGCTGGTGAGTGCTGGTCGGCACTGATCCTCTGTGCGGGAATCTCTCTGCTTTGCCCTCTGCACCCCTGTTGCTGTGTTCTCCTCCGTGGCTCCGAAGCTTCCCCCCTCCACCACCCGCAGTCTCTGCCCGTGAAGGGGCTTCTAGTGTGTGGAAACCTTTCCTCCTTCACGGCTCCCTCCCACTGGTGCAGGTCCCGTCCCTATCCTTTTGTCTCTGTTTATTCTTTTTTCTTTTGTGCTACCCAGGTACGTGGGGACTTTCTTGCCTTTTGGGAGGTCTGAGGTCTTCTGCCAGCGTTCAGTGGGTGTTCTGTAGGAGTTGTCCCACGTGTAGATGTATTTCTGATGTATCTGTGGGGAGGAAGGTGATCTCTGCGTCTTACTCTTCCACCATCTTCCCCCTCTCTCAAGGGGTGTTTCTTTACCATTTCCGCCGGTTGCCTGGGCTTGACCTGGAGAGTGCCATGCCTCTGCTGGGACTGCTGTTTGCAAAGGGGGCTCTGCAGGAGCCGTCACGGGCACTGTCACCATGAACACTGCCACCACGTGCACCAATAGTGTCCACAGCTGCAGCTCTGCTTCCTGGCCGTCGCTCTCAGAGTCTGGATTTTCTCAGCAAACCCTCCAGAGGTTACCATTTCAGGGGCAACTGCTCACACACACTGGCACGTGTTTCTCAGCCCTGCAGTCAGAATGGTTTTGGAGGGCAAGGAGAGTGGAGACTGAAGCTCCCTGGACGTCACTGGCGAGAACGCACGAGGTGGGTCCCAGGTGTCACTCGGCACTGGTCACTTCCTGCTTGGGCCTGGCTCTGCACCCTCCCAGGAGCAAGGGCTTCCACCTGGTCCACATCCTCCCAAGGTGAGATGTGCCCTTCCTCCCCCACCCAGAGCATGTCTGCCAGCATTCCAAGGGGAGGCTGTGTCCCACCTTCCCCTGATAGCCCCACGTGCGATATGGCCCCTTCTGTGTGTGCCGGCTGGCCCTCCTCCTGCCGGTGGTCACCACCCGCAGGTTTCACTTGCCCTGTGACATTAACTACTCACCTGGCTCTTTGCTCAGCAGGCCGAGCTCTGTGAGTGGACCCACGTCTTGCCTAGAGAATCACCTGTCCTCTGAGAAGGCATCCTAACCGCAGCATCCCATATTCATGATGCCAGAGCAGGGACAGTCATCGTGGTAACGGGAAAGCATCCACAGAGGGGGCTGGCTCCCAGGCGATGCTGGTGTTTCTGGAAGGAGGCAGCTGGCAGGTTTGGGTGGGGCCCCGTATTAGGTGACAGCCCAGGCAGCAGGCGGTGAGCGGAAGTCGAGAGCCAGCACCGTCTGTGCCCTGCACTGGCCCAGGCGAGTCTCTGCTCTCAGCTGAGGAGTGAACTTCTGGAATCTGCAGACGCCCAGACAGAACCTCAGACGTTCTGATCTAATGGGCAGCCAGGGCTGAGAGCTCCTGCACTACAGGACACGAGCTTCCCTCCACGTGAGCCTTCCCGAGGGGGTGCGATTCTCCAGAGAGAAATCTCGTCCGTCCTGCTCAGAGCTGGGCTGGGGGAGGGCAGGCCAGGCAGGGACATTTCAGCATCTCCTTCCTCCTCCTCTGCTCACCCCCCTCCTCTGCCCCCCAAGGCCTTGCACTGCCCCGGTCTCCATGCCCCTGCACCACCACAGGGAACCCACAGGGTTCCCCCTTTTGGACAAGCGCCCCATGCAGGTGCTTCCTTCTCTCTCCCAGCGATGATTCTCCCACCTCCAGGCCCCTTGGATTCTGCCAGGCGATTTGGGCTAATCTCAGAGTGATGTTCGGGGCTGAAATTGCCTTCTCTGTTATGGTTTGACTTGTGTTCCTCCCAAATTCCTATGTTGAAGCCCTAACTCAGCACCTCCGAATGTGACCTTATTTGTTGTTTTCGTCTGTTTCAGCTGCTATAACAAAATGCCACAGACTGGCTGGTTTATAAACAACAGAAATGTATTCCTCACAGTTCTGGACAGTGGGAAGTTCGAGATCAGGGCGCTGGCATGGTCACATTCTGGTGACAGCCATCCTCCTGGGTCACAGCGGGCACCGTTTCACTGTGTCCTCACACAGTGGAAGGGGTCTCTGTGAGGTCTCTTTTATAAAAGCACCAATCCCATCAGGAGGGTGGGACTCTCACGATCTAAGCACCTCCTAAAGGCCCTGCCTCCAAATACCATCACCTTTGGGGTTAGGATTTCAACATACGAGTTTGGGTGGGGACACAAACATTGAGACCATAGCACTTGAAGACAGGGTCTTTACAGAGATCTCAAGGTAAAATGGGGTCATTAGGGCGAGTCCTACTCCAATACGTCTGGGAACTTTGGAGATAGACACACAGGGAGGACGCCACGCAAGGATGAAGATGGCCATCTACAAGCCAAGGAGAGAGGCCTGGACCACAATCGCCCTCACAGCCTCAGAGGGAGCAGCCCTGCTGACACCCCGATCTTGGACTCGCAGGCTCCAGAGCTGTGGGACAGTGTATCTCTGCTGTTTGAGCTGCCCCGCCCGTGGTGCTTTATCACGGCCGCACCCTCGGACTGTGAGGCTGGGTCCACAGTGCCCAGCACAGGAAAGTGACATGTGATGAGCATTCAGGGGGCACCTGTTGAATTAACTAATAAAGGAATCCATCGAATTTCCCTTTACAGGGTGCCCTCTGCTCCCATGACGCAAAGGACAGACTTAAGGGCCCATCACCGTGCCATGAAGAAGGAGACTTCGTTCTCCTCAAGCCTCCAGTGGGGGAGGTGGAGGCTGCTGGGGTCTTCCCCGAGGTCCCCTCCCTCCTTGCTATTAGCACACAAAGTCACACCTGACTTGGTGTCAGGCCTCATGGGCACGGCTACTATTCGCTCCCTTACCTCGCTTAACTACTGCTGCCGCAAGACCCCCATCTGCTGTGTGGATCACAGCAGTGAGGGGGAAGATCTGAAGGCAGCTGGTCCACCAGCAAAGATGCAGGGGTTACAAAGGTGAAGGTCATGACCCTGGCCACCTGGGGGCTCACCAGGGGGCTGGCAGGGTGCTCCGTACACCAGGTTGGTGTGGTGATAGCTCATGGGCCGTGGGAACGCAAAGAGGCAGCCTTTAGCCAAAGCTTCTGGGGCTTCTGCAAGGTTGTTAAGCATTAGCTGATGGAACAAGATCTGAGGGGTCATCTAATGCAATCCCCTGGACTGAGTCTACAGCCCAGCTCAGCCTCTGAGGGTGAGGCAGGAAGAGTCAGAGGCAAGGCCAGACCAGGGTCCCGGCTCCCAGCCACGTGTGCTTCCCAGGAGCCTGTGCTCAGTGGCCGAGACCAGCGCCCACTTCTAGCGCCCAGCCTGGTGCCTCCCCGCGCACAGATCCTCATCCTCCTTCCCGTCCTCTCACTGCTTTTCTGTGTCTGGCCAGAAGTCTCCACAAATGTATGACCAAGGGCATCACAAACCCGTTCTCCTTCTGGGTAAAAGGAAACATAAAACCAGGGCCTCGGGGAGGCTCTGGGTCAGAACCACGTCTCTGGCGGCCATGAGCCAGCAACGGTCTTGCTGCTGAGTCTCAGTGCCTCCAGCAGGACACCTGGGCTCCGGTGGGTAAAATGATGACACCTCCCCAAGCGGGAGACTGTGGGAACATCCCTCCAGCCTGGACTCAGCAGACACATTGCCCTCCACCACCTTTCCTGCTCCTTCATTCTCTCCTCCTGGGACCCCCACAAGGTCGTGACGCCTGATGACAAGGGGGCACTTGGAGGACAGAGACGTGATGTCTGGAGATGTCTTCTTATTCTTTGGGCAAGGGAACGAAAAGGAGGACCGGTGTCATTAATCCCCAAGAGTCTACATAACGTATCCAAGGTCTTATTATAACTGAAAAATACACTCACCCCACTCGCTTCTCTTCCTCCTTGAAAAAACCCCTTGTCAGCCTAGACTTCGACATCCGTGAACTATAAGCCACTTTCCTGTTTTCCTGAATGCCTGAAAAAGTGATTAAATCGGACTGATCAATAGGAAAGAAGGAGGTAGAAGCAGCCAGACCCTGCACCGAGTATAAAGGGGAAGGTGGAGGTGGGGGAAGTGACCCCAGATGATCAACGCACAGCAGAGAAACTGGGGGTCACTGAAGGACACTTGGGAGCTGGGGTTGGGCTCACTTTTGACGCCGGTGGTCAATTTTTCTGATTTTGGAACTGCTGCTTTCATCGTGTCCCTCCTTTGCTTGGAGGACCCCTCGGGCTCTGCCCACTGCCTACAGGTAACAACCGTCTAGAGCTTTCCACGTGGAGACTCAGGGACCAGGAGTTTGCCTGTCTGGGGAGCCAGCCCACGCCTGCAGAGGGTCAGCGCTGCCCCTTCCCTGGGCCCCGGCACCTTCCTCTGCTCCTATGCCCTTGCTTCAAGCGATGCTTATGCGTGTCTGTCCGTCTCCACCTCAGGACCGCGAGCTCAGTGAGGACACAGACCGCGTCTTGTTTGGCTTCATAGCCCAGAGCGGGCTCTTGGCCAAGCTGCACGGATGCTCCTGAATCGCCCGCAAAGCCCGGCACCATTTAGCACGAACTCACCCGTCAGCCTTATTTCCCACTTCCTTTCCCTGCACAAACCCTTGGACCTGCCAAGCTGAGAGACTCTGTACTCCCTGAACAAGCCCCTCTAAGTTCCCCTCTGCCCTTATTCACTCCTCCTTCCTGTTCCCAGGGGCTCAGAGCCAAGCTTGTGGCCTCCTCTGCACAGTGCCCCGGGCACCCACCCCCAGGCCCTGTGTCCCCCAGCCACGGGACGTGGTGGAAGTGGCACGATCTCTGAGACAACCTCCGCAGTTTGGTTGGCACTCGGGGTCATTCGTCTCCTTGGGCACTGTTTTCCCAGCTGGGTCCTTTCTGCCCTCGCCCTCCCTACACACACCAGTGTTCTGTGTAACCTAATCGCCTAATCCATGCCTCCCAAATTTCAGACTGCCTAAGATGGCCCAGGGACCCTGGGGGTGGGGGGAAATGTAGATTCTGCCTCAGCGTATTCCAGGCAGGGCCCAGGAATCTGAATTCCCTCTGGTATTTGCTCTTCCGCAAATAATCCTGGGTCTCACTTTGAAAAACAGCCTCCCCCGAATTCCAGACGTGTTTGCGATGGACAGGTTTGTGAAGCCACACCGTCTGCCTCCCTTCCCAGCATGCCTGCCCAAAAGTCCTTTCTCCGTTTTTCAGTCCAATCTTTGGTTGGGCTTCTGTTTCCAGGCAGATGTAGTGAGAGCAAATAAAGAGCACATGCCTGCAGATCCTCCCTCAGCAAGCGAGGGGAGTGCAGGCCGGGCTGCAGCCCCCTGGGCACAGCTGTCTCCAGGCTGGGTGGGCAGTGGGCCCACAGCTGGAAGGAGCCCCTGGGGCTCCAGTCCTCAGGATCACCATTCAGCCTCTTCCCTTGGGTTCTCAGTTCTCTCTCTCTGCCTTTCCACAGGCTCCTGCCGTTCAGCCTCCAAATATCTCACATTACTCCAGCCTCTGCCTCAACCCCCATCCACCGAATTCCCAAATTCTCGATGTTCCTTTACCCCCAGTCAGGTGCGTTCCGAAGCTGTGTTCTCAGAGCTTGCCTGTGTGGTGGTCACCCCGATGGGCAGGTGTGCTCTGTCCAAGGCTAAGGCAAGAGGTCACACGGTGGCCCTCGCAGGGGGATATCAGGCTGACAGCAGGAGGGTCTGGTCCCAATGACATTACAAGTTAGGACAATTTCCTGCAAGTGGAGCTCAGGTTCCTGAGGACGACATCTCTTCCCAGTTCGCATGCTGACACCATAAGGGCCCCAGGTACCCACGAGCTGCAGGCCAACAGATCCACTGGTCCTGCCCTCTGTCCTCACCCTGGGGGAGTCATCACCAGGGTCTGCCCTCCTGGAAGCTCCCACTTCCTTTAACATCACCTCCTCCTGAACTTAGGGGTTATGAGTATCCGAGTCCCATCCTGACAATTCCTCCCACCTCGCTGGTTTCTTTCTTTTTGTTCCATCAGCGTCGGTGATGCTCGGGGCCTGACCTCAGCCTTCCTCTCCTCTCTCCAGGCACACGTTCTCTGGGTCAGTTCAACCCATCCCGTGGCTTCCCGTGGGTCCATGTACCTGAAATACAGCCCTGTGCTCCATAATTAAAATCATCGCTCCTTGCATTTATGAGGGCGAGAGTTACTGGGAAAATCTCAGAAAAGATTTTTAGAAACCTGGAACATCAGAACTGGAAAGCGCTTAGAGATTATCTGGTGAGAGGCACTCAAAGATAATAACAAAAGACGACGATAATGTTCAAGCATAGAAAGGTCCATGCACGAATCTCAGCCCCCAGACGTGTAATCTCGTTTAATCCTCACACCAACCCTCTGAAGATGGCGTATTGTTACCTCCTTTTACAGACGAGGACACGGAGCCCCAGAGATGTCCAAACGCCAAGCCCAGGCCCCTCAAATACTGCAGAGCAGAGCCAGGGGTCAAGCCCAGGGAGACCTGCTTTGCACTATAAGCGGCCTGAGGTCAGACTCTGATTGACCGCTCATCCGGATCAAGAGTCCTGACCTTGGCTTGTGGCTCCCTGCCCAGTGTGGCCCCCACCCCTACCCCTTTAGCCCCATTCGCCCCTCCAGGCTGTATTCACCTTCACTCTTCACTTCTGCTCCCACCCACCCCCGCAGCCTCTGTAAGCTTTCCACGTGTCCATGTCCCCTCCGAACACAGGGCCTTTTCACATGCCGTTCTCTGCCCGGAACATTCTTCCCCATCCTCTTTCCTCCAGGGATGTCCCTCCTTCTGGTCTGTGCTGAGTATTTTGTGCACAGGGGAGCCTCCCTGCCATCCCCCCATCGCAAGCTAGGGCAAGCCTCCCTCATACACCCGTAGCACAGTTACAAGTGTCACAGCTGTTGTGATAACTCAGCTTCTCTGGCTAGACAGCGAGTGGCAGGAAGAGGGAGTGCGGTCTGCTTACCACTGACCCTCCAGGGGCCGGCACCATGCCAGGCTCCATAGGTATCTGTTGAATAAATAACTAAATGGCAGAATGGATGGCTCTTCTGAATCCCAAACTATGCTTTCCTGGAACTGTATACTTTTTTCTTCTCCATTATAGCTGAGGAAAAGAGCCCCTGTGCTGGCAAAAAGATCCTGGTATTATATGCACTGGGTACAGAAAAAAACATCTAATGCCTTTCTTGCTGGTTTAAATTTCTTTTTATTTTCCCTGTAAATCTAGAAAAGTATTCACATTTCATTCAGGTGATTCAGATTGCATCTAAAGGAGGGTTAAATATGATTTTCTGAATTCTACCACTCTGTAATTCCTACGTCTGAAGAAAAAATAAACAGTTGAAAATGAGGTGATGGGCGAGATTTCAGGTGGAAGTTTCCACCCTGCTCATTTGCTGCAAATAATCAGATTTGCCACAGAAAGTATCTGTGTGCTTCCTGTACTTGAGCTTAATTGTGTCCTGGTGTTTCTACAGTTACATTCTAGACACTTATGACTCACTTGCCTTGGGTGGAAAAGGGGGAACGGGAGGCATGGGTTTCTGGTGCTCCCTGGAGACCCTGAATATCTTCCCAAAACTCCCGTTGAGGAGTGAGGGCAGGGTGCCCTCTGGGATCGGCAGAGGCTCTCCTCACCCAGGACCTCACTGTGATAGGCACTCAAGCCCAAGTGGTTTCGTCTGGGGACATCACTCAGGGCAGCCTGGTCCATGGCACTCAGATGACAGCTCTTGGGATGATATTAAATCTCCCTACTGGATACAAAATCTCCTGGTAAAAAGCATTCAAAATCAACCTTGGGAACAGGTGGAAGATAAATTAATGAACACAATCTTTTCCTTCAAATTGTGCTGTGGAGGAAATTAATTACTGGGCAAATGAGGAACAAAGAGGGATCCCGCCTCTTGCAGCCTCTGAGCTCTGTGCTATTTTGTTCTCCCGAAATCTAATTTCCATGAAACACTTCAGGGCAGTGCACGTTGCTAGCATAAGAATTTCTTAGCAGGCGTGCTAAAGGAACACCATCATTCCACGGTAGAGTGAGCTGAGCTCTGAAAGCCTCTGACAGGCAAGGATTATATTTCAGAGGGGCTCACGGTTGGTCCCCAGATCCTGTTAATAACCCCATACAGATTAGGTCCTGACTGAGCTGTGGGGATCAGACCCCCGGACGGTCACTGTAAATTATATTTGTAGGCACATCCATGGATAGATATGTACAAATACATAAAATCTTTATTTTCAATAACATAAATCCTATTCCTGCCTAGAATATGAATGAACTTTCCTGGCGCTCCAGTGTCCTTTGCAGAGAGTTTCCAAGGCAGAGGCCTCTGCAATGTCACCCTTGCAGCTATTTATAGCGCTCTGGAAAGTGGCTGGCGCTGTCTGATGGGGGCTGGCCTGGTGATACTCAGAGTACGGCTGCTGGCCTGCTAAATCACTCCTCTCACAGGTCCCTTCTCCCTTCCCGGCCTGGACCAGAGAAAACAGGACAGCTGCTGCTTGCTGGTGTGGGGCAGACCTGCCGGGGCTGCTCAGGCCCTGGGAGGGGAGGGATGCTCAGGCCCTGGGAGGGGAGGGATGCTCGCTGGCCTGGCCTTGAGCCACCCTGGGCTGGGAGATGCACTGTGGGTCCTCCGAACACCCATGGGCTTTGCCACTGCCATCCCTGTATGAACACGAGGAACACGAGACCAGAGGTTATACTTCTTCTTTCCAAGACAGACAGCTGGTACGTAGCTAATAGGAACCAGGTACCCCCCGACCCAAGGGCCCTACTTTCCCCAGCACTATTTTATTATTTTTTTTTTTTGTGGTACGCGGGCCTCTCACTGTTGTGGCCTCTCCCGTTGCGGAGCACAGGCTCCGGACGCGCAGGCTCAGCGGCCGTGGCTCACGGGCCCAGCCGCTCCGCGGCATGTGGGATCTTCCCGGACCAGGGCACGAACCTGCGTCCCCTGCATCGGCAGGCGGACTCTCAACCACCGCACCACCAGGGAAGCCCCTCCCCAGCACTTTTTACTGCTGTCGAGTCAGGACCTCTTGCTTTTCTTTATCCCTCTTCACTCTCAGAAGCCAGCTCTGAGCTCGGGAAGGGAGCAGGTTGTGGCCCAGGGCCCGGGGCCGCAGGGGTACCCTCCCAGGCTGCATGGCGGGGGACTCCTTCCAGCCTCCCTTTCTGCTGCCTTGTTGGTAAAGTGAGGACACTACCTTGCAGAGGCCAGGGCTGGACCCTGCCCGGCACATGGGAAGTGTCCTCCTTGCCGGCCGGCCAGGGCAGCTGCAGTGCTGGGTGCTGGTCCTGCCACCGTCACGCACAAGCCTTCTCATCTCAGATAAATCATTTCATCTGTCTCAGCTTCGGTTTCCTCACCAGTGAGGTGGGAATCATCTTCCCCACAACTTCACATGTAAAGTAGTGAAAACTGTAGGCAATACGTGTGTAATTTGAAAATCACAGATTTTCCTACTCATGTAAGCTTGTACCATGCTAGAGGGTCACAAGAAACTCAAAAATTGTAAGACACAAACTTACACCCATTAAGATGGCTATTATTAAAAAAAAAATCAACAGCGCAATAAATAACAAGCACTGGCAAAGATGTGGATAAACTGAAATTTTATACACTGTTAGTGGGAACGTACATTGGTGCAGCTACATTTCCAGTACGGGTGGAAAACAGTATGGAGGCTCCTCAGAAAATTAAACATTGAACTACCATATGATCCAGCAATCGCACTTCTGGGAATATGCCCAAAATAATTGAACCCAGGGACTTGAACAGATGTTTGTACACTCATGTTTATAGCAGCATTATTCACAATAGACAAAGGGTGGAAGAACCCAAGTGTTCACCAACTGACTAACGGATAAACCAAATGCGGTCCACCCGTACAATGGAGTATTATTCAGCCTTAAAGAGGAAGGAAACTCTGACACAGGCTATAACATGGGTGGATCTTGAGGACACGATGCTCAGTGAAATAAGCCGGTCACAGAAGAACAAATACTGTACGATTCTATTTATAGAGAGATACTGAGAGCAGGGCTGGGACTGGGGGAGGGGGAAATGGGGGAGTGATTGGGTAACAGGCACAGAGTTCCAGTTTTGCAAAATGAAAGTGTTCTGGGAACGGATGGTGGTGATGGTTGCACAGCAGGGTGAATGTTCTTCCAGCCACTGGACCTACACTTAGAGAACGGTTAAAATGGTGGCTTTCATGTTATGTGTATTTTATCACCATTAAAAATTAAAATTAAAAAGGGAGTGATGAGACACAGCCCCTGCACTCAAGGTACTCCGCGTCACTCTTTGTCTCCTTCTCACGGTCTCAGTGATTGGTTTGCCCGTGTCTCAGCCAGGCCAGCTCAGCCAGGAGAGGTTAGACAGAAAGATTGGCAATAAGGATGTTTCTAAGGACAGTTGGTGGCAGTGCGAGGGAAACAGGCTCGGGCCGAGCTGCATGGGGTCCGGGCCCCACTCCGCCCCTTCTCAGTGGTTCCCGCAGCCAAGTGCCCTCACCTGTCGGGGCAGCAGCTCTCTCACCTGCGGCTAGAGGTGCTAACGACGCACACCTGTAAGGTGTAGCTGCGTTAATACCCGGAAGTCGCAGAGCAGCGCACGCACACACTTGATCAATATCTGCGATCACTGACATTTGAAAATAAGGGGACACCTCCCTTATTTCAGCTTCCATGGAGCTGAGGTGAGCCCTGCAAGGAGCGCAGTGCGGCTGCCGGAAAAGTCTTGTGTGGTGTGCTCCAAGAACGAAGAAAAAGATAAACTCAAGGGCTTCCCTGGTGGCGCGGTGGTTGAGCGTCCGCCTGCCGATGCAGGGGACACGGGTTCGTGCCCCGGTCCGGGAGGATCCCACATGCCGCGGAGCGGCTGGGCCCGTGAGCCATGGCCGCTGAGCCTATGCGTCCGGAGCCTGTGCTCCGCAACGGGAGAGGCCACAACAGTAAGAGGCCCGCGTACCGCAAAAAAAAAAAAAAAAAAAAAAAAAAGATAAACTCAAAAGGCCAATATTGCCGGAGCAAAGCAGGACTCCCATCCCTCTGTCACAATGGGACCATTGCCATGTCCCAGAGCCCTCCCAAGCAGCATGCCCTGCCCCTTTCCCATCCCATATAAGGAAAGACATTTGCTCCGATTTTCTCCCGCTCAGCACACTGAAAGTACACATACCCTGCCCAGTCAGCAGATGACTTGCAGCTTCCCTGGCTATAAAAACAGACAAGCAACCCATGCTCAGTGTCGACTTTCCCCGGCTACCAGGAAGCCGGCCTGCCGTTCTGGCAGAGACCCTTCTCTTTAATAAAATCTACCTTCCTGGGAGCTTCCCTGGTGGCGCAGTGGTTGAGAGTCTGCCTGCCAATGCAGGAGACACGGGTTCAAGCCCTGGTCTGGGAAGATCCCACATGCCACGGAGCAGCTGGGCCCGTGAGCTACAAATACTGAGCTCTGCGCGTCTGGAGCCTGTGCTCTGCAACAAGAGAGGCCGCGACAGTGAGAGGCCCGCGCACCGCGATGAAGAGTGGCCCCCGCTTGCCACAACTAGAGAAAGCCCTCGCACAGAAACGAAGACCCAACACAGTCAAAAATAAATAAATGAATAAATAAATTTAAAAAAAAAAAAAAATCTACCTTCCTTACATTCTGCCTTGTGTCTGGAAATGCTTTAGCAACCTGTGCTCGGATCACGACATTTTGTTCACTTTTTCAGTCAGCCACGAGAACCCGCTTGGGCATCCACGTGTGACCGGCAGGACCCCCTGTCCCGAGGGCACCTGCCACCTAGAGATGCCTTGCCCAGGAGGGGCAGGCGGTGGGGGTAGGGGTCTGCTTCCCTCTCCTCGCATTAATCTCCAGGAGGTTCATGGATTCATGACACCCTGTGTCCCTCCCACCCACTCCCCCCAATCCCTCCGCTGCCACAGGGGGAATGAACTGGACTCAAAAACGACTGCCTGCAGCACACAGCACCGAGTAGTACTGGGGTCCAGGATGGCGTAGTGAGAGCCTCAGGTCTAATCACACAAATATGAAAATTGAGATTCACCTCGTAGCTGTGTTCCATCAGGAAACCCAGAAGAAAGTGTTCTACACCCGGCATAGGAAGTCCCGGTCAAAACCAAGGGTCTAAATGACAGGTGGGCTGGAAGAAACTTCTCAAAACTGCAAGCAGGTGAGGGATAGGACCTTCAGGAGTTGGTGGCAAACCATCCACCGGAAGCAGACGTTTCAGGCAGGGAACCTGAGAGGCGGATCTGGTGAAGCAGCTGTGAATGGGGTGAAGGGGGCAGGGCTGTCTCCCCAGCCTTTGCTGCTTTGGGTGAAGAGGAAGTGAACTGTGTGTTGGGTGGAGATGAATATGCTCCCTTCTGAGCAGCTGCTCACCTGAGTCAGGAACCGAGGCCTGGGGCCTGGGGACACCCCGGCTGAGCAGGGCTCACCGGACTGCCCTTAATGTCCCACACGTGGAGCATCTAAGGCAAACGACCCGGCTACAGGGGCTGGCGGATGTGCCCAACCTGCTGCAGACAGAGGGTGACCCTGTCCCCGGGGGTAGGAGGGTGTTTTCTCGGAAGGAAGTGCACATCCTAGAGAAGAGAGATTGTACAGCAGGACCCAACGGCTCTGTGCTCTGCCTGAATCTTCTGGGTCCACTTAGGCCAGCAGCCTGCCCAGGAGAGGAGTGGTCCAGGGAACCCCCCGACACACACGCAAAACACAAGGTGGGCAGTTGAGAGGCGGTCCCACAGGGTCACGGCACGAGCGGCAGAGCCGGACGGCGCGACCCAGGCGGCCTTCCCTCCTTCCCGTTCACATCCCCTCCTCGCCTGCCCCCCTGGGGTCACCAAGGACTTGTCTCAGGCTCTGCTTTCCAGAAGCCCAGGCAGAAACACAGGGAGGAGGGGGCGAGGGGGCCCCTGCCCCTCTGGAGCCTCACGGCTCTCGCTAGATTCAGAAGGGCTGTCCCCTGACACTCGGAGGTAGCCCCGGAGCTGGGCCGCGAAGGGTGGGAACGTCTCTGGTGACTTAACGTCATACCTGGCAGCACTGGGGAGCCTCCATCATCCCCGAGTCTCCTGGTGAGATATCACGACCAGGCACCAGCATGGCGTGGGGTTGAGAGTATACAGCCAGGGGCAAAGTCCTGCCCTGCCACCAGCTAACTTACAACGTTGGGCAAATGACTAAACCTCAGCTCATCTGGAAAATGGAGGTGATGCTCCTTTATTACCTGGTACAATGAAGTAATTGTGTGAAGCATTTAGCCTGATACCCAGGAACTGCCTAAATTGTCCCTGTTACTATCATCTCTCTCTGACTTTGGTTCACCTGTTATGGAGGTTGAATGGGTTTTAGACTGTTCTAGAAAACAACCTGACTGAAGAAGGTTCCAATCACTGTTCCTGGAGAAAACTGTAAAGGGACCATTGACCTAAACACAGCAACCAAGAGAGCTGTTCTGTTCGTGTGTGTAACATGAATTGTCAAGCACGGGGAGGTCAAAGCTTTTTCTCTGCAGATTCCGGCCTTGGGCCTGAGTGGTGAGGGCGACAGCCCAGGGGAGATCAGAGGACCAGATGAGCGAGAGGAAAGATCTGGAAGCACAAGCGTACCCCTACGGCAGGAACCGACAAGGAGCTGGGAAAGGACCGCTACCTGGGGACACTGGATGGAGGAAGCTCGAAGGAAGACACTGGGCCTTGTTCTCCGTCTGAAATGTACGTGTGACATCGCTGTTTGCGTGGCGGCGGTTACAGAATCTGAGGATCTAGTTCATGATCAGGGGTCAATGCAGCCAGAGGCCGGCAAAGGGCGGGGTCGCTGGACACAGCCAGGCTGGTGTCGTAAGAGTTCTGCAAACTAGCGTTGCCTCTGCCCGCTGCACACAGACGATACAGCCACCAGATACAGAGGGAGGGCCTGCTGCAGGTGGAACAAAGACCCTCCCCCGTTCGTTGCTGTTACAAATTGAAGATGTGCTCATGTTAGAGATGTAAAAATGCAGATGAGAAAGCAGAGATCATCTGTGTTCTTACCAGCTAGAGACAGCTGCTTGGCTTCTCTTTTCCATTCATCTTTTCGTGCACATTTAAACTCTCTTTAGGAGATTGGGATCATGAGAGAGCGAGAGGGAGAGGGAGAGACAGAGAGAATTTTTCTGATGGGCTTTTTTTAATGGCAGTATTTATCTTTTTACTGAAATTATTATTTTTTAGTGGCTACGTGTTACTCCACTTTATGGCTCTGTATTCTTTATTTAACTAGCTCCCTATTGTTGACCATTTAGGCTTGACCCAATTTTGTAACTCCAATGTCTATCTTTCCACAGCATTCTTTGTCTTCACGTAGCTTCTTAGGAGTAGAGTTACTGGCACAAGTCCCCAGAACGCAGTCGCGCTCCTCACCCCGAGCTACCAAACTGCCTTCAGTAAGTTTTACTCCCACCGTCTCCGCTATTGCTTGTGTAACCTTGTGGCCAAATCAATGTATAAGTCAGTTGATGGGGGTGGGGTGCACTCAGTGCATTGCCCTGGGCTTTGAACTTCCTGGGTGAGACTCCCCTAGTCAATAAGCTCAATGAACTTGAAATGCCCACCCTGGCCTCTTTATAGACGCACCTTCCAACCACCCGGGAGCCAGGACGGGCGGCAATGTGAGTGCCAAGCGCTTCCCCTGCCTCCTGGTGACCAGCCCCCAGAGTCCCCAGGGTGGGGCTGCTGAGGTTAGGGAACAGAGGAGCGGCCCAGCTTGTCCCAGGCAGCCTGGTCCCCCAGTCCCTGTCCCTGCTTGATGACCAGTGCAAAGCCACACTTCTGAGAGAGGCCGGAGCTAGGGTCACAGGCGGGTGCTGGGGGCTCAGTCCAGGTGGGCCAGGACACCTTGCAGGGCGCCTCCTCTCCTGTCAGCTGAGACCCTGTCCTGTCCCCTCAGGAGGGCACTGGATGGGGGGAGAAGGGCTGGGTCAGTGCTATCCCAGGGAAATTTTAAGGAGAATTGAAAACGTGGCTCTCAACAGAATGAACACACGCCCAAGATTGTATTAAGCCCATCAATTAGGGAGGGAGCCAGGAAGTCGGTAACGCTGGTTCAAATGGCATTTGAAGTACGAGAATTTATATAGTGCATGGAGGAAGACTCACTAAAATAGATCTTTAATGTTTCAGATAAATCTGCCTAAGGTCCTGCAGGGCAATAAATTGGTGGTTCTCTCTTTTCACTGAACAGGGAATCATTTCGGCTCCACTGGACAAATATCTAGAATGTAATATGGAACTTCACAGAGTCTGAGCCCTTAACTAATAGTAAATAACAGAGTCAAACAATGGTCCGTCCTCCTAAAAATGCGGCTAAGCCTTGGGTAGGCCTATAAAACAAAGCCTCCAGGTGACACTGGAAACACACGCAGGCCTCTTGGCCTTGTTTCCAGAGTTTAGATACTTTCTGTTAACAGCACAAGCTTATGACCACCCTTGCAAAAGCAACTCAAATCATACCCTCTGCTGTGCCAGCTCTTCAGAAGAGCTCTTCAGCTCTTTTTTCACCTTCGTGCGTGAAAATACCCCTAGAACTTGGAGGAAAGCCGTTAGCAGCAGTGCCAGCAGGGACTCTACCCTGAATCTCTTTCTTAAGTGAGATGCATGTGGTCCTTGACACCCTATTTTTTTGTTGTATTTATGTTTCTTGTATCTCCAACCATGTGGTAAACGTTTCTATGACAGAGCCCATGACTTATAAATCCACAGACCTCTAGAAATAGAGCTACTTTAAGCTGTTTTTGTCCAGTGTTCTTATTGATCAGATGGCCTGTGCCCCAGCTTCATTAAGGGACTTACCTAAAGCCAACTGTCTAGGGGGTGCAGAATCAGGAGAAACACAAGGCCTCTAGACCCCCACCCCATGTTTTGCCCAGTCTTCTCCCTTCACCCTCAGCGCAGCTTTGGATACACAGTGTATATGGGTGAGACGGAAGGATAGATAAATGGGTGGATGGATGAAGGGATGGGTGGATGGATGGATGAATGCATGGGTGGGTAGGTAGGTGGATGGGTGGGTGGATAGACGGATAGATGGACAGGTGGATGAATGGGTGGGTGGGTAGGTAGGTGGATGGGTGGGTGGATAGACGGATAGATGGACAGGTGGGTGAATGGGTGGGTGGGTAGGTGGATGGATGGATGGGTGGGTGGATGGATGGATGAATGCATGGGTGGATAGGTAGGTGGATGGGTGGGTGGATAGATGAATAGATGAACAGGTGGGTGGATGGGTGGGTGGACAGATGAATAGATGAACAGGTGGGTAGATGGGTGGATGGGTGGGTGGGTAGGTGGATGGGTGGGTGGATAGATGAATAGATGGACAGGTGAGTGGATGGGTGGATGGCTGGGTGGGTGGGTGGATGGGTGGAAGGATGGATGGGTGAGTGGGTGAATGAATGGATGGATAGATTTATGTTGTAAATATAATATTGTGCTTTTTCCTTTTAGAGAAGAAAGTGACTTGTGAACACCAACAGAGTTTATTCCCTTTTCTGGGAGGAGAAGAAGACATTGGTTGTGACTTTACAGCATTTCTTCCCCAGCGTCCTACTCTTACTTGTATTAAGGACCGTCAGCCTCGTAGCGGGTGGAGGAGGCGGTTAGGCCTTCATCTTTGGCCCGGCTCTCAGTCCCGGCTGCACACTGAAATTTCCTGGTACTGGTTCTCCTCCTCGGGCCAATTAAGTCGGAATCCCTAGGAATGGGGCCCCAGCGCTACCTTTGTATTACAGATCCTCCAGGTAATAATCACTGACAATCGCAGTGAGAGGATGACAAGTAAGTCTGGGGACCAAGGGCCCACTGGGCTGGCCTCTGAGTGGGAGGAGCCTCTGTGCCAGGGGGTCCCCATGATGTGACAGCTGTGTTCTGATCCTTGGGCTCAGAACTAATAGGTCCAATAAAAGCGCGCCTTGCCCAGCCACCACGGATGAGCCAGGGCAGCCAGACTTTGGTTCAGCTGAGCGAGGAGACTCCCTCTCCAGGGAAGGATGAGGGGCAGCCCATCCGATTGCTTTCGCCGGAGTCAGCCTCCCGGGAGACAGGAGCTGCATGGCCTCCGAAGAATAATCTGACTCTAGGAGAAAACTCCAGCTGGAGCCCAGCAGAGGCCCTCAGGGTTGGAGGGGGCACGGAGCACAGGCTTACCTTTTAATTTGTGCGCATGACCTTCTAAGAAAAGAAGCTTAACCTTTTATCAAGGTTTGCTGTAAGTGGCCGTACGGCAGTGCCTGGATCCTTTGTGCACCACTTTGTCCATTATGTTATTCGGTCACTTAAAAGGAGTCTTAACAACGCTTCCCCAGTAGAATGAATGACAGGAAGATGTTTCTTCCTTTGACCAAATGGGGCGATCCTTTAATGGGACAATTAGAACCATTTTTGCTGTTGTTGTTGTTGTTGTTTTTTGCGGTATGCGGGTCTCCCACTGTCGTGGCCTCTCCCGTTGCGGAGCACAGGCCCGGGACGCGCAGGCTCAGCGGCCATGGCTCACGGGCCCAGCCGCTCCACGGTGTGTGGGATCTTCCCGGACCGGGGCACGAACTCGTGTCCCCTGCATCGGCAGGCGGACTCTCAACCATTGCGCCACCAGGGAAGCCCTAGAACCATTTTTGCTTTCACATCAAGATAAACACCACTTTTACTACTAAGTTACCTCCATGCTTGCTAGCCCAGGCTTTTTGGAGAATCATTTTTAGTTCCCCGGTGCTCTGCGTCTAAACCTCAACTGCCTGGTTCTCTTGTCTTTTTCAATTGTCTTATGCTAGTGTTTAATGAGTGTCTGCGGGATGGCGGCCACTTTAAATATACTTTTCCATTGAAAATGGGCCAGAGAGCATCCTGTAAGGTGAGGACTGTCCAGGGAGCCCACACATGCCACGGTCATGCATCCCCATCTTTCAGCACCTCCCGGACCCCTCTGTCAAGGCAGCTGCCGGCTCAGAGAAGGAAGCTCAGTCCGCTCAGCATCTGTTCCTGTCCACGTCACTCACACCTTTCTCAGTGCCCTGCAGAGACCGGGCTGTACCAGGCTGCCCCGGGGCACATGCCTGAGCCCTACAGCCGGGTGCACCCTGGTCCAAGGGGCTCCGGCCACAAGGCTGGACGTGAGCTACACCAGGAATGCCAGGGCAGAGGGTAGACAGGGCTGCAAGAGCAGAGTGTCAGATACCACGCCCGAGGGCTGTCACACGGACTGACTGCAGTCACATGGCAGGCCGGCTGCAGCGCAAGGCGTAGTCAGATCTACGGTGGTTATTGTCAGACCAGTGTTGCTGGTCTGGGTACAGCTCTGGGTTTGGGCTTGATGGAGGCAATGAGTGTCCACGGGCATTAATTAGGACATTTGGTAACATTTTTAAACTTAAAAAAATTAGTCAACTCTTTAAAGATATAATCCACGTACAGTAAGCTGTGTTCATTTAAAGTGTATAATTTAATGAGCTTTGACACCACTGTCTTAGCCAAGACACAGACTGCACCGTCTCACTCCGGAACATTCCCTCCTGCCCCGTCACTGTCCAGCCCCTCTCCGCCCCTCACCTCAGGCAACCACTAACCTGCTTCTGTCTCTAAAGTTGCATTTGAATTTTCTAGAATCTTCCCTAAGTGGAACGATACAGTGTGTCGTCTCGTGTCCGGCTTCTCTCACTCAGACTGATCATCTTGAGACTCATCTGTGCTGTTGCAAGTGCCAGAGCGGTTCCTTTTCACTGCTCAGTAATATTTCACTGTATTGATAATCCTCATTTGCTTGTTGATCTGCCCATCACTCCAATCGCCATTCATGGTCAGGGCTAGGGCTGGGGCTGGGTGCCCTGCTCAGCCCTTGGAGCCACCCCGCAGGCCAGCTCCTGCGTCCCAGGTCCCCAGGCTCTGACGTGAGGCTGCTGGGAATCCGAGGGCTCTGGACTCACCCTGCAGTGACTCATGGTCTGCACCCCCTGGAACTGTCCAAAGCAGCTCAGTGTCCCTAACGGCTTCCTCTCCACCCGAGCCCAATGCTGCAGGCTCTCTGGAAGCTTCAGTCCTGTGGCTTTGCTCAGACCACAAGGAGTCTCTCCAGGGCCCTAACATTTGTTCCAACCCCCTGCGTTCTCTCACTCCCGTTCTGTTGCTTCCACCCTGGCCTTTATCGCTAAGCCCAGACATTCCCTCTGCTGACCTTGTCTACTGACCCATCTTTCCAGCTTTGCCCCTAGGCACTGTCCTTGGGACACCTTTGGTGGCATGCTTAGTACCCCACAGGGCCAATCTTGTTCACTTCCCTGAGCTCCACGTGGCCACTACAGCTCGAGACAGCCTGAGGGGGAGGAAGGACAGTGGCCCCACATTGCCACATACCACACACTGCAGGGCACCTTGGCACCATGCTTGCCTGGACCGCTGTTGATGGATTAACCTTGCCCTCTGACCCCCAGCCTCGCTCTGTCCCACTACTCTGGGCAAGGGCATCTGTGTCCAGAGGTTCCTCCAGCCCCTCTTCTGTGCCCTACTGCTCCCCTTTCCCGATGACCCCAGACCCCCATTATAACCAAGGGCACAAAACCCAGCTTACTCAGTCAGAAACCCATACCCGTGAAGACCACGTGAGCTCAAGACCACATAGAAACTTAGCACCTGATCAGCGATTGGCACACAAGGGCCAGATGTGAACCAAAAGTGAATGAAAGACTATTTACAAACAGTCTTCTTTTGCCAGGACTTCTGCCGAATACCCAGCTTTATGATGTACTTTCTATGGAATTTCACTTGAATGGCTCACAGTTATATACTTAACTGCCTGCAGCTTCATTTGCCACGATCAACGGTTCAGTCTGGCCAGGGCGACACCTGGCGACAGTCGTTTAGAGGAAGCTGGTGGTGGCTACATGAGAAGGCCACATCATCCCATTTGTTCACATCTTCTGATCAAATATGCAAAACACTGATTTCAACTAAATATCTTAGACAAGCCAACGCCTCAGGGCAAGGAAGCCACTTTTCT
The DNA here is from genome assembly GCF_963924675.1 of Phocoena phocoena. NCBI lineage: Eukaryota > Metazoa > Chordata > Mammalia > Artiodactyla > Phocoenidae > Phocoena > Phocoena phocoena. Next base: position 82,297,998 of record NC_089234.1, read on the forward strand.
CTGGCTGCTCACAAACCAGGATCCCTGAAACTGGACCACACCACGGTCCCGCTTCAGCCGTAAATCTGAGTGGTCCTGCATCCTCTGAGCGGCAGTACATCCTACCAGGTGGCCCGCTTTTTTGTTTTTCGGCCAGCATGATTTTAATGCATGTCTACTTAATTATACTTAATGCCCTGGTTAAACTGACTCCTTTGAAGAGGAAAAGACTAATTTGCAGGCGAATGCAAACAGAACAAATACAAGTGGTTGCTGGGGGAAGGAAGGAAGTTTTTTTTATAGGTTATCAAGATAGCAACACAGATGCCTCATGTTCTACACAGAGGTCTGCTGATATTGGAGCTTAATGTTTATAAGGCACTAAGCAATTTGCAAGGGCTCCCACACACGTGACCTCATTATACCAAGAGCACTTCAGTGACACGGCTTCCATTCCGGCGCTTAGAGAACGGGTATCAGGCAGGACTCAGGAGCCGCTCCCGCCTGCCAGGGGCTCCAAGACCAGCCCCATTCAAGCCCTGGCAAGTCTTCTCCGCTCTGTGCCTCCAGGGCAGACCCTTGGTTCTCACTCCTGTTTCCCATAGGGCCAGAGGCTGGTGAACATGTCATGTGCTGGGTGCTTTTTGGAGGAAGGGGATTTGGATCCATCACTTGAGATCTCAAGCAGACGCGTGCTCACACATGATGTGACACTGACGCGGGGTTTGCCAGAACTGAGGCTTTAAAAATAGTAAGAGAATATTATTTTTCCCGATCACCATTTACAAGTAACTAAAGCCATTTTCCACAGACTCCGCTTAAAACGCCATTACTGGGCTGAAAACAAACAGAAAATGTTTGATCCTGTTGGAAGATTTTCCCCAAATTAAAAGAATGCAACCAAGTGCTGTAGAGTGGTGGGGCCCCGACGCTCAAGCTGCAGACAACCGGGGGAGGGGAACCCTTTGTCTGACCCTCCTGTTTTCTTAATAGATTTATTTATTTATTTATTTTTGGCCACGTTGGGTCTTCGTTGCTGTGTGCGGGCTTTCTCTAGTTGCGGCGAGTGGGGGCTACTCTTCTTTGCGGTGCACGGGCTTCTCATTGCGGTGGCTTCTCTTGTTGCGGAGCACGGGCCCTAGGCGTGCGGGTTTCAGTAGTTGTGGCACACGGGCTCAGTAGTTGTGGCTCGCGGGCTCTAGAGCGCAGGCTCAGTAGTTGTGGCGCACAGGCTTAGTTGCTCCGCGGCATGTGGGATCTTCCCGGACCAGGGCTCGAACCCGTGTCCCCTGCACTGGCAGGCGGGTTCTTAACCACTGCACCACCAGGGAAGCCCTGACCCTCCTGTTTTATGGAGGAGCAGACAGAAGGCCAGACACGGAGACGGACCGGCTGCCCGGGCAATGCCTGTGGCGTGTGTGGCAGAGCCAGGGCCACACTCTGGGCCCCCTAACTCCCGGGCCTGCTTCTTCCCACCAGCTGTGCTTCTAGGATGGGGCGCACACTCCCAAGGAGCCAGGAGCCACTGGCCACACCTTCTGGAGCCTAGATTTCTGCCCACCACAGTTTAGGGAAAACACTATTATTATAGCAAAACACAGGGGTCTGTCGAGGAGAAAGAAAAGCCCCCGTGAATTTCTTTTTCTTTACTATATATATATATATATATATATAAAAACATTTATTTTATATAACTGTTATTGGAGTATGACTGCTTTACAGTGGTGTGTTAGTCTCCCATGAATTTTAACGTTACACAAATTCTACAGATAAACTTTGGCCACGTGGTAGGTCAGCGTACGCTGGACCCCCCCAGGCCCTGCAGGGGTGGAGATCCCTGGTTAGGGGACTCAGGTGGGAAGGCGCTTGCCTACTCCAAGTCCAGCATGACCCAGGCTGCCTGGGGCTGGAAGGATGGGCGTCACTTAGCTGACCCTCCACTGCAGGTCAAGAGTATGACTGGAGTAGAGTGGCTGCTTCTTTCTGCTGCCAAAGCAGCGCCCAGTTGAGACAAGGATGCTCGTCAAGGAGCATCCGGCCCCCGGGCTGCCCCGAAGGACAGAGAAGGGCAGCCCCAGGGAAGCCCGTCCCGCCTGTGCATCCTGGCCTCAGCCGGGAGACCCAGGACGTTCTCCACAGACCCCACCTGGTCATCTGGCTGCTCCTAAGCCCGGGACCTGCAGCAGGAATGTCCTCCCATGTTCACATTGTGCTCCTGAGTGGTGCTGGGGCCCCTCTGATGGGGAGTGAAATAAGGGGACGGCAAAGCAGCTGGCTGGCTCTGCTGGGAGAAATGTCTAAGGAGGACCAGCCTGTTCTCTGCAGGGCAGCCAGGCCGTGTTTATAAGTCTGTGGCTTAAGAAACTGCATGTTCATCACCAACCAGTGTGAAGGGCCAAGTCATACCACGTTCATGACGGATGTGTTTACTGAAACAAACACAAGGCTCTGACTAATGCAGTGGAAGAAATGGTGTGGAAGGAAAGAGAATCCGTATGTGAGAAGGAGGGGCTGACACCGGGAGCTAAGCCTCTGTCGCCCCACCAGGGACAGACAGACACGCCACATACGTGGAGGCCTCCCTGCCAGGGCCACGGGCAGCGACGGGCCAGAACACTGTGAATGCGGCTGTGTTGTGTTCTCACAACACCTAGGACGTCTGTTCCCAGAAAAATCTTCCTCTGTCAAGGAGAGGCACGTGCTAAGGAGTTTTCAAGCAGTAGCTTGCTGTGACCCCCGCTCTCCACACACCTGCCCTCACCTCCTCAGGTGTTTGCTCAGGTGCCATTCTTAGTAAGACCTCCTGTAGCCAATCTCTTTAAAGTTGGTCCTGGCATGCTTCTGTCCCTGTTCCTGCTTTGTTTTTCTCTTGAGCACCAATCACTCTTTGTTACTCTATCTTTACTTAGTCATGGTTTTACTTTTCTGCCCTCCCCGTTAGCACACGAGCTCCATGTCCAGCACCAATCACTCTTTGTTACTCTATCTTTACTTAGTCATGGTTTTACTTTTCTGCCCTCCCCGTTAGCACACGAGCTCCATGAAGTCAGGTCGCTGTCTCTGTTGTTTACTAGATCGATCCTCGTGGCCTAGAGCTGAGCCGTCGCGCAGGCTGCACCCGGAAACTTCCATTTCCTAAAGCTCCTTTCAGGACAGAACACCTAAACATGATGGGAAATACTCAAATTCTGCCAGCCCACACTCACACAGGTTTGGAATTTAAGTTCCCACTGTACAGAATGGTGATTCGAACCCAAACAAAATCCACCTAGAGTCCATACTTTTAACCTCTACATTATACCACCACCTACAGAAGGCCCCAAAAGGGGAAATGTGAAAGGACAGATAGATCAGGTAAATATTAACAAAAGGAAAGCTGGCATAGTGACGTTATAGCAGACTTAAAGGCAAAAGGTATCATCAAAGATAAAGAAATGGAAGGCACAGTCCACTAGAAGATTTGAGACTTCCAGACTTGTATGCCCTTCAAAACATAGCTTCAAAATACATAGAGTAAAAGTTGACAGAACCACAAAAGTAAGTCAACAAATATACCATCATAATGGGACTTTTTTTTTTTTTTAATTTGTTTTTTGGCTGCTTTGGGTCTTTGTTGCTGCCCACAGGTTTTCTCTAGTTGCGGTGGTGTGTGGCCTTCTCATTGCCGTGGCTTCTCTTGTTGTGGAGCACGGGATCTAGGCGTGCGGGCTTCAGTAGTTGCAGCAAGCGGGCTCAGTAGTTGGGGCACACGGGCTTAGTTGCTCCTCAGCATGTGGAATCTTCCTGGACCAGGGATTGAACTCATGTCCCTTCATTGGCAGGCAGATTCTTAACCACTGTGCCACCAGGGAAGTTCATAATGGGATATTTTAACATACCTCAGTAGACAGAACATCAGTAAGACTTTGGAATATTTGAACAAGCTTGATCTGCTGCAGGCTAGGAAACATGGCACCCCAAAACTCAAGAATATACACTCTTTCCCATGTATATACGGTACATTCGTAAAAACTTATCACATACATCATGAAACATACACCACGAAACATCATGAACAAACTTCAGAGGATCATCAACCAAACTGCAGTTTCCGACCACAACGCAATTACCTTAGAAATCAGAGTTCAGATGAAGGGTGTGTGAGGTTCAACCAAGGAATCAGCACCACAGATGCAAAAAAGAGGGTGGCATCTGTAGGTATTTCCACTGTTGGCAAAGAAGGAGTTGACGGCATCACCAAAGTTTCTAGGTCAGGCGGCCAGGGGTTGTCAGAGCCACTAATCAAGAGGCAGGGAGAGCTGGAAGGAAGGTTTGGAGGAGAACGTAAAGCAATGTCAGTTACTGCGATGAGCTGAGTGGGACGGAGACTGGAAAACAGGACCCAGCCCCGACTTCAGGAGAGCACGGGCTGGAGGGGTCACATCCAGGCTGTGATGGTTTGAGGAACAAACGGGAGGAGGGTAAGAGTTGGTTAAGTGTGGATCTCTCTTCCAAGAAATTTAATGAGGAAAGTAAAAAGGATGCCAAGGAAGGAAGGGTTTGTCGGGTTTTGCCTATTATTTTGAATGGGAAGGACGTGAGTGAAACAAAGGTGAAGTGGCTATGAGCACAGCCCCAAAGAGTCCCAGGGGATCACCACCAGCACTTTCCTGTCACCCCTACTCATGGCCGTGTTGCTCACTGCCCACTCTGCCCATTAACACTTAAGCGACTGTGGGTCTGGAGGGGTGCAACTGTCCTCCACCATCACCATCATTCCATTGCCGGCCCCTTCCCATCAACGAATCCCTGCCATTTCCAGGGCCCAGCTGCTGGAATCAAAACTCCCAAGAAAAACAAAATTACCATTTTTAAAACTTTAAATCATGCCAAGCCAATCATGTCTGTGCCATCCAACGTTTATTATAATCATTTACTGAGTACTTGGATTGGGATAAAGGGCTTGTACTGGCTTGTACTATGCACTTTTTATTAATAAATGCATGGTATTCATTAATAGTAAAAAAAAAAAAGCACAAAACCGCACACTAGTGACAACAGCCCCCAAGTCTCAGGTATCACTTGCAAGGAAAAGAAAAGCCCAAGAGTGAGATGGGGTGTGGGGGCTATGGAGCATAAGCGTAGGGGGGAGCACACATTGATCGTTTCGGTCCCGCCTGATTGATTCTCTTTTAAACTACTACAAGATTGAATGGACTGGAGTGGGGTCGGGCAGTGAAATTCTCATTTTAAAGTATGCAGGCAGTTTGAAGACGGAATTGTGTCAGAGCCAAGTACAAAATAGAGCTGAAATTAAGGATGCATCCATTCGGTTTCCTCTTTTGTAGTAGCAGGATGTTAGGAACAAGCACGTATTCGGAGGATAATGAAACAACAGTGCTCAGATGAACCTAGAATTGTTATAATTATCCTTGTAATTATTAGTCAACTTCCTAAGGCTGGAACACAATGGAGCCAAATTCTGTTACCTTAAAGTGTGAGCTGATTCTTTTTCCACTTCTTTGTTCCATTGTGTCCTTCCCCTGCCCCATCTCTTTCTGCACCCCCAACCCCGCCCCAGGCTCCCTGAACTTGCCTGTGGCTCTCTGCCCCTGCCAAGCACATACCCTCCCCTTCTGAGCCCCTCATGTCCTTGCCTTTGTCAAGACTTTGCTCGCAGCCTGTTTGGATACTTTTTTTCTTATTAAAATTTAATATAAGTACATTGTACACATTTTATAAAATACGTACACTGTAGAAAAGCAAAAGGAAGAAAATAAGAGTCATCTGTCTTCCTCACCACCCAGAGGTATCCGCTGAAGGGTATTTTCATGTATAAAATTCTCTTCTTTCTTATGTGTACTATATACACGGATGTATATTAAACTTCATTAACCGGCTAGCACCAGAATTACTCTTAGGGAGATAACTGGCTTTGATAGGTAAGATATTTGCATAGAAACTTGAAGTAGATAAAAGTTGGGAGAGTCCCATCCCATCCCACCCCTGAGAGCCAAGGGAGAGGCTGCTTTATGTAAATATCTTAGGGCAGGGAAGGCACTGCTCCCAGAGGGGTGAGGGAGAGGGAAGGAGAAACAGCGCAAGAGAAGGGTAAAATGGCACATGGCTGCGCACCCCCCTGGGTGGCTTCTTCATGACCCCCAAGTCCTCAATAAAGCTTGTTGAATTCAAAAAAGCTCAGTGTGGGTGACTTCCATGGTGCGAAGTGAAAGAAGGGGCCGGGTGCATGTCAGTAAACAGAGGCTGGGTTGCCCTTGAGAAAGATGGAGCCACAGAAGCAAAGAAGATTCGAAGGATGTAAGACCCTGGACCAGTTTGTACCCCAGGAATGAGCAGAAATCTCAGGAGAGGATTAAGGGGTTCATGGTAATTTGGAGACAAGCTGGGACCTGGGACCTGGAACCCTTTGCTGCAGTGCTTGAACCTGGACAAGTATCTCCTCAAGCAACAGAATACAAAGAAACTATAAGGGACTAAACATGACTGCACGCACCTGCAGTTGGGGCAAATGATGGACAATAAGATACAAAAGGACTAAAAACCCAAGTGCCACTTCCAAGAGCTAGGAGCAGAAACAGAGTGTTGGGAGAAAAAGTAGGGTACTACGCATGCCCCCTGCACTCAACACCACCAAAGGGATGGGCAGATCACCTAAGCACCTCTCTGCCCGACCCCTGGACACACCCGTACCCTCATCTCGTATGAGGAATCAGCTCGACCCCTCCCCCGTGAGCAAGCTAGCAAGGGAACCTGTTACTTGTTCTGGCTCCGCCCTGCTGCAGCAGAGGCCCCAGTCAAGCCTTGCTCGAATCTCTTGTCTGTCATCTTATCAATGCCTATTGATTACAGAGGCCAAGAACACTGGTCGGTAACAATTTCCCCACTCCACAAATGGGGAGTCCACAGGCCCACTTCCCAACCACACACACACACACACACACACACACACACACACACACACACACACATCTTTTTTTTCCTGCAAAAAACAGGATCATATTACTTAGAATTTACAAACAATTACAACTGTGATGATTAGCTTTGCTTTACCTGTGTCATCCGTAACCTGTGGTCTTAGTATATGCAGCACTCCCTGCTTTGCAGCATTAAGGCTGGACTGGAAAAATGACAATGGCAGCTGAAACCGTACAAATGAGCTTAACAATCATTGAGAAAATTATGATCGTTAAGTAACTTTTTATAAATTTCATCCAAACGTTGAAAGCTCTTTTGTTGGTGGTTATACATACATAGGGAAATGAAAAACTAGTGAACGAATATTATTTAGCACACTGTAATTTAAAACATTAGAAACATTGACAGGGCGTTGCATCTCTTTGTAAAAAACTTCGTAAGAGGAACAGTGGCTGTCTCCTTGTCATAGAACTTACTACACTGAGTGAGCATCTTTTCTGTGTCTTGGCAAAGTGTCATGGTCCTTTCTAAGTTTGGATCAGCTTCCGACCTTTTATCCTTTATGCTTTCAATGTCACAAACTACCTCTTAGAGCTCCTTTAACATCAAGTTTTTTGCTGGTGTCACTCTCCTGTTCTTTGTGGGGTAGGAGATAGAAGGGCCGCAGGCTGCGCAGCTGGATCCTGTCCCCTGTGGACAGGTACTCCAAGATAAAGATAATGACAAGATCAAGGAGGAGCTGAGTCCTGCTTGGATAAAAGATAAAGAGATCACATACTTCTCATTCTTAAGGTCAAGGAGACCTCCCCAACAACACATGCAGAAAGGCTCCTCGGGGGTCAAAAGGGATGGGGTACCACCCCATAAGGGGTGCCGTCAACGTTCCCATAGGCCTCTGCACTGGAATCCATCTTGGCAAAGTGATGCACACGCATACTGGGGAGGGTCCTAGGGCAGGTCAGGTGTGGAAAAAGAAGTAAGATAATTGGCCAAAGGTACAGAAAGACCCAGAAGAACTGCCCTGTATAAATGACTTAACCGTCTCTTTACCGCACTTCTCCTCATTAGAGAGGATGCCCACACCTTTTCTCTCCGGGTGTGTATTTCTGCCTTGCTTCTGTCTTAAATAAACAAACGGTTTCTCTCTGTGCTCTCCCACATGTTGTGCTGTGTCTCTGATTATAAACTTTGTACCTGATTTTACAGTTTTGCCTCTTGGCAACATTCTTGCTTTCACATGGGGCAAGAGCCAGGGGAGCTTTTCTTCTAGCCTCTAGCCCCTGGTGGACTGGGGGCTAGGATGCCTGGTTTTCATCCAGGCTACTCAGCTCCAGTTCCTGGGCAGGGAACTGAGATCCTGCTTCAATCCACCACTCACTGCTCTCTCCACGAGATCATTTGTATTCATTGGCCTTTTCCCACATGGTTTATACCATAGACCTAGGTCTCTTCTACTGCTGCTTTGCCATCACCATTTTCACATCTTCTAGTCATAACGTCTTCATTCCCAGCATTATCGCTTTTTGTTTCTTCACTGCATTTCATCTTTGTTGGCCAATCCCCTCCTTCAATCATCCACTTTTGTAAAAAGGCACCTAGGTTAATCACTGGGAGGCAAGGAGGCAGCACAGGGACACCTTTGCTGACGGTGTATAAGCTGAAGGATGGGAGACACCAGGTGACTAGTCGGCCCCCCAGACTTGAAAGACATGGCGTGGTTGGTCACTGGTCATGATGTGCGTCTGTTAGTAGGTAGTTGTGGAGGGCTGCTTTATACAATTTCTTGTAATTAACAGATGATGGTAACTGCAGGTTGAAGCACGTTATTGAGGGACTAGTATTGTTTAACTAAACGCTATGAACAGATGAGACTTGTGCATGCTGGGACCATGCAAAGTGAGGGCTGTCTGGATAATGTGTTTCCTACCTTTAGGGCACAAGAAGGAAAACTTAACTTGGGATTCTCTGCTCTTGTTCTCACTTGGGTCTCTTCTCTTATCTCTAGGTAGTTTCTACCTTTTTCTCCCCACTTTTGTCATTTTCGTCTGTATTTTGAGTCTTGTAGTCCCTTTACCCCCAGTTCCCACTTCCTTAATTTGCTCGTCTTCCTGACTGCAGCTGGGGCACCAGGGAGTGATCAGACTCTCAGATGGACCCCCTCACTGACAGGCTGAGCAGACTGGACATGATCCCTGAAGAATGAAACAAGGGAGGCCAACTCTGAATTAGAGACACAAAGCATCGTCCAATCCAAAAAGCCAAGAGCTAGACACCATCGGGCATCGATGGGCTCTTTCCAGGAATCGTTGCTGTGTTTCTATTTGTAAACAAACACACGAAAAGGTACCACTCATCACTCTGCCGGGGAGAGTCATCACTCTGCCCTGCAGAGTCGTTCTAAACGCAGAACCAACAGGTAGAAGGCTTTGTGCCACTTGCAAACAGACACAGCCCCCAAAGCACTTTCCTTAATAGCTCCTCTCCTGCCTCCTTATAGGAGATCACGTAGATGGTTACTGCATGGACATGGAGACGGGGAGTGTATGGAAACATCTCATTCTCTCACTTGCTTGAGGTCGTGGTTCTCAGACTGTGGGCAAAATCACTGTTAGTGATGGATCTTATTAAAATTGCAGAATCCATGACTTAACCCCTGGAAATACTAAGTCAGAATACAGGGAAATAGCGTCCAGGATCTGCCCTGTAACAAGTCCCCATCCTGTTACGCTCACTAAACACTGCTCTAGGTGTTCTCTCTGAGGTCCACAGCAATGGCCAGTGCTGGGAACACTGTCACGAAACCCACGCCTGAGACCTGGACCAGTCTCATAGCTGAACTCCTCTGCTTTTAGCAACGTCTTCCTCGTATACAAGGTTGTAATGACAGCCTTTGGGCCTTGGGTCTGCTTTCTAGATATTTATCATTCAAATGTGCTTTGGTTAAAATAGTGACCCACTTGGGTGAGCCCCACCCGAGCACCCGCAGCCTGTGGCTTCTCGTGTGGAGGGAATGAACATGTATCAGTGGGACTGGGCCATTGTCCCAGAATCTGGCGCTTAACCTGGATTGTCAGGAGGCTCTTGTCCTGGTGGTAGGGTGACCAGGAGTCTCAGTTTTCTCAGGGCTGAGGGGGTTCCTGAGGCAGAGTTCTTTCCGTTTTAAAACCAGGAAAGTTCCAGGATAACTGGGATATGGTCACCCTACACGGTAGCATTACTACACTCTAGCGGAATTCACCAGAGACTGAGAAACCACCATCCAATTTATTTAATTGTCAAACATGCGTTGATCAATCCACCATGGGAAAGTCTATTTGGGAAACCGAATTACTATCAAAAGTTTGGTTGGAGAGAACAGAATCAGAGCAAAGCAAGTGGGATGACCTTAAGGGAGAGGCTGGATGACCTGTGTAGTGCTGACAACAGCAAATTCTCAGACTCCAGCTGCGTGTCCAACAAGTCAGTTCAATTCTGACACCATCCACCTGGAATCAGCACTGACTCCACAGTCAAAGGTCCGGTCTCACAAGACTGCCCCCATGTCAGACATGAGTTGCAAGTCTCAGGGGCCCTACGCACATCTGCCCAATGGGCTGTAAATTTGAGGGATTCCCAGGACCCCCCTGCAGTTTTGATAATTCACTAGAATGACTCCTAGAACTCAGGAAAGTGCGACCATCATGGTTTTATTTAAAGGCTACAACTCACAAACAGCCAAATGGAAGATACATAGGCAAGCATGGGGGGTGGCAGGCTCAGATTCCCATGTCCTCTCCTTCTGGGATCGGCATGCCACCCTCCTAGAACACCGATGTCTTAACCAACCAGGAAGCTCTCTTAGCCTCGTTGTTTCAGTGTTTTTATTAAAGTTTTATTATATGGGCACGATTGAGTAAATCATTCTCCAGGTGACTGAACTCAACCTCCAGCCCCTCTCCCAGGAATCCCGGGGGGTAAGGCTGATACTTCTAGCTCTCTAATCACGGAGTTGGTTCTCCTGGTGTCCAGCCCCCATCCAGAGGCTTTCTAGGGCAGCAGTCCCCAACATTTTTGGTGCCAGGGACCAGTTTCGTGGAAGACAGTTTTTGTACAGACGGGTGGCGGCAGGGGGTGGGGGGGGGGGAGCGGCAGATGAAGATTTTCTCGCTCACCATTCACCTCTCACTGTGCGGCCTGGTTCCCAGCAGGCCACGGACCCGTTACTGGTCCGCGGCCCCTGGGGTTGGGGACCCCTGCTCTAGGGTCTCCCTCCACACCTAGGGCCAAGAGTCACCTCATTAGCATAAGCTCGGGTGTGATCCAAGGAGCTCATTGCAAATCACAAAAGACACTCTTATCAGGAAATTCTAAGGGTTTGGGGAGCTCTGTGCCCGGAACCAAGGACAAAAAACAAATGTGCTTTTTATTATGCCACACACCTGTAACACTGTTACACCTGTAATACTACACGGGTACAAGATCACTCCTGTCTGCCAGCGAGGGCATCCTTTCCAGCGTGGTGCTGGGACAGCACTCCGACTCAGTCCCCATGTTGCACATCCCGTGTTGATGGGATGTAACAGATCTCCACCATGGCAGCTGGGAAGCATGGCCTTTGTTGCCCACCTCCCGGGCGCCCAGCTGCATGCAGCCAACAGGAACCCTGCCCTCTGTGCCCCACTGAGGCCCCCACAGGAGACAGCTCAGCCTCACAGCAGTGCTCTCAGGACATCGCTGAGTGTGGGCAATTTTTGGAAGCTGGATGTCATTGCTTTCCCTCTTGTCTCCACTCCTACTACTCCACATCCCATTTAGAGGCAATGTCTCTCTGACCTCATGCAGACCCTTCTCAGCACAGAAGTTTTCTAAATTGTAGTATTATTTATAATTGAGAAAAATTAGGAAACGAGCAAAAGGTTAAATAAGCTGTGATGAAATACCCAATAAAGTATTTTGCAGCCACTGAAGGGATGTTTAACTTTTACTGACGTGCGAAATGGTTCACAATACAGTTTGAAGTCATATGTGTACGAAAAGGGCTGCAGGGGAAGAGCTGCTATCACGGGGGTGCTGAAATAAGAGTGGATTCTTATTTTCTTCTATGCTTTTCCTTCTTTTCTCCTACAATGACCATGCACAATTTTTATAGCTAAATATCTATATATAGAGATAGATATAAAATTTCCTTATAAAAAAAGGCAATACAATTAGAAATGTTCCTGCTTTGTCCCTTGCCTGGGCCTCCTCACACGATTTTACCTCTGATCCCTGGGTTTCTGACTGCTTCTCAAGCCCCTTCCAGAGCCGTCTCCCCTGAGTGTCTGTCACCGAGGTCCCCCTCTGCCCACGACATCTCCTCCTGGCCTCACAGCGACTGTCCTTCCTCCCCTCCCTGCCCCCATCCCTATGACCAAGCTAGCAAGCTTTCCTCAGAATCTCTTTCACTAAATCCTGCCACAGCAAGGAGCGCCATCAGAAGGAAGTTAGACACTTAAGGAGACGAATAAGTTAGCAGACAAAAATCCACTATCCGCATTTCATTATAGATCCATAAGTGTGTATATGACCAGAATATCACATCACCCGCTGATAAACGATACCTTAGCAGCCCTGAGACCCACAGCAGAGTCACTTGCAAGATGACGTTATTTTCACAGGCAATTGTCGTCCTTAATTCCAGATCATGTTCAACAAGCCCTAAGTGAGCATCTATTGTGTGCCGGGCCCTGGGCCTGGAAAGAAATAATCCCATTTCATGTAATGACAGACGGTACACACTAAGTAAATGTGTGTTGAATAAGAACAGTAAGAAAATACTGACCTGAGCAGAGACAAAGGAAAGACTACTGCTGGAATCTCCTGGGTATCTGATAACCTAAACCTTTCATGAAACGTCCAACGAATGACTCAGAGGTGTCGGCCTTCCCGTCTTCCATCCAGGGAAGTCCTCCCCTCTTTCTAGCTAACTCTATGCACCAGAGTTCAGGAGATCCAGCTCTTCTGAGCCCAAGTGACTGTTCAGGGTCCTTAGCAAGATCACACACCCTGAGACTTTTAAACATATTTAACGGCCGTGTGTTCTCCTGAGCCTTCATTTCTCTAAGTCACTGGTTCTCAAACAGGGGTGACAGCGAGGGCTCATCCCCCAGGGGACACTTAGCAATGTCTGAAGATATTGTTTGTCGTCACAACTGGGGAAAAGCACGCTGTGGCATCCGGTGGGTGGAAGCCAGGGATGCCGCTAAACACCTTGCAGTGTGCAGGACGGCCCCCCAACGAAGAACAATGCAGCCCCAAGTGTCAAAAGGTCACTGCTGAGAAACTGGTCTAGGTGGCACACCCCGAGATGCCTGTGCAGTCACTCAGTTGACATATGAATTCACTCTATTTATCTAACATCCCCCGAAAATACACAGCCTAGAGCTGATCACTGTGTCCAGGGATGGTGCAATTGTAATAGGGAAGGACAAGTCTAACTCTATATTAGATCCGTTACTGTTACTTTAAACTTTGTATTCTGTTGCTTTTACTTCCAGTTAAGAATGTAAGAATGTTGCCTATAGCCTGACATATACAGAATAGCCCATTCTGAGGGCTCTGGCCTTGAAAGGTGTAACACTTCCATTCATATAGAGAGAAAAAGTTGCAGAACAGAGAATAACATTTGTCTTGTTAGAGGTTTACAGATTCATCGTGACCTGACCTATATGGACAACTGCAAGAACAAAGGATTCTGACCCCAAGAAGTCTGCAACAACCAACCACACCTCTCCCTCACCTGGCCTTCAAAAATGCTTTCCTGAAATGCTTAGGGGAGTTTGGGGCTTGGGGGGCATGAGCCACCTGTCTCCTTGCATGGTCCTGCAATAAACCTTTCTCTGCTCCACACTCCAACACTTCAGTTTGTTTGGCCCCACTGTGAGTCGGGCCCACGAATTGCATTCGGTTACATGATGAGCGCTGAGGAGAACCCTCTGCTGGCCCCGCAGTCCCCACAGCAGAAGGCCAGTCCCTGGGGCTCAAAGGCGGGCCCAAGTCCACCGTGGTCTCTGCCCCTCTCGACCTGCTACACCTTGGGGGAGCTAATGAACCTCTCTACGCTTAGTATTCTCATCTTTAAAATAGTTGTAAGTAGTGAAACATAGTGATAAAGTAGGAAATAGTACCCTCATCTTTGGAGGGATTGGGAGGATTAATGAAACGAGCTGTGGGATGCACTTCATGCACGTGCTGGGCACCTTGAGGGGCTCAGGCAGCGCTGGCCGGGGATGGTCATGCGTGGTCTACCTCAAGGGTTTAAACTTTTCTTTTAGGGGTTGTTTATTTCTAAACTCAACTACCCAAATAGAGATTTGAAGGCTTTCAAACCCTCCTCTGTGTCTCTCAGGAAGCACCTTTCTGTTTTTCTCCATTTATTCATTCTAATGTCACCAGAGTCCCTACTGGGCACCACCCCTGCCTTCACTTCCTGCCCTCCTACTACTCAGCGAGGGGGCTGCACCTGAAATCTCTTAGATCATTCACAGTCACTGAAGAGAAATTCATTTTCCCAAGCCAAAAGAGAGGAGGTAAACAAGAAAAGATACAGAATACCCTTCCTACGATAACCCTTGATGTATACACTGACTTACAGCCCACAAAGTACTTCATATCCATTATCTCATTCTGTTTGTTTTCCCCAATTGGCCTCTGGCTGCCACCGGGAGCCGCCCAGAGAGTGGATACCCTCATTCCCACCTTCACTATGACTCATCCCAGACAAACAGCAATGGCCACTCATTCATGGAGTCAATAATGCTGCCGCTGAGCCAGCCAGGAAAATGTCAAGGCTTGGAATCCCCTCTCTTTTGCAAATGATGCCCTGCTGGTCCCTCCACCTGTCAGTTGTGACAAGGAATACATGCCATGGCTGCTGCTCAGGGGCAAGTGCTCCCAGACATTTGGCCGTTTAGAGGGAACTGTCGGGCTATAGATAAAGCCAAGTGAGAACAGGGAGAGGTGGTGTCAAAGGCAGCCTGAGTCCCAAGCTTTCTATGCTAGAAAACTGAGGCTGCTGGCTGATTTCACACATGAATTGAAGGCTTAGCATGGGGTGGGTATAGGCCTGCATCTCACAGCTGCCATGACTGTGTCAGGAAGCAGGAGAGCATGCAGAGTGAGCTCAGGAGTCTGAGCTCTGAGAGGACCCTAAAAAGCAGAAGGATCCTCTCTGTGCAGTGGAGGTATAGACAGCCCAGACTGAGCCAGGACTCGGCAGGAGGGATCTCTCTCTGCGGGGTCACAAGGGGTCTGCGTGTTTTTAGAATATGATCTCCTCAAAGCAAGGTCTCCTCTGCATCTTCTACAAAAGCACCATCTCACCCACAGGGGCTGCTCCTCTCTCTCGCCCTCCCATCATCACTGACTGTGGGTGATCCCAGAAGGCATACAGGACTGAAAGTAAAGCAAAGAAGGCAAAGAAGTAACAAAAGAGGAAGAGAAATGTCGTAACTTGGCCAGACTCTTTCATGGCATGCTTAGCTGGACAGGAACAGGGCAATTACGGGCAACCCGTGATCCTGAAGTTCTGGGAGAATGGGGCCTGGGACCCTCGCTGGCTCCAGAAGAGGTGGCCAGGCAGCCCAGGGGCTACAGGCGTTGAGGGCCACAACAGTCTGTCCAAACTGGGAATGGCTGGAGCCAAAGCAACAACTCAGGGTGACAGGCTCCACTGGCGGGGGCCGGTGGGTGTGAGAAGTTACTTGAGAGCCAGAAGGGCAGGGATCATGTTCCAGGAGCTCCATCCAGATGGCACAACCCCAGTACATCCACCAGCAGGAAACGCCAGGAGGATGCCAGGACCCTATCACACAGGCTGGAGCAGAGGAGGACTCCAGTTCCGGAATGGCGGGAAAGGAGGTTCTGGATATCAGACCAAGTACTGCCTTGTCCCAGAGGGAGGGGAACCACTGCCTTCCCAGGGACCGGCTGAGAAGGGCGCCCCCGGGGAGTAATGTCCCTCCCCCTCTCTAGGGTTCTTCTCTTCCTGGCTCCGTCCCATGGGGGGAAGAGTGGTCTGTCTGGTAGAAGGAAGAGCCAGGTGTCCACTTCGGCAGGAAGAGCCCAGCTCCCACCACTCTCCCTTGGTGGTCTCTGCTCACCTATGTGTGGGGCGGTCCTGATCAGCTTAGCAACTGGCTGGGCTAGTGTCCACTCCACCACATCTACAGGTGGCCACAGATGGCAGGAAACCCCGTGTTGGCCTCAAGCGCAAGCCCCCAGAGCTGGCCTTAAACAGAGAGCGCTGAAGAAGCTCCTCTCTCGACCCCATCCAGACCCTTGTGCTCATTTCTCAGCTGGTGGGAGCCCAAAGAGAGGCGCTGAGTCCCCAGAAGCTGCAGAACCGGCTCTTCCCAGGAAGAGGGCAGCGTGGCCCGTCAGGGCTTTGTAGGGGGGCCAGCATCTCAGTCTCGCCCCAGGGACTGGCTCAGTTTGAGGGAACCAGGAGGCTTTGCCCTGAGTCTGTGCATCTGGTCCTGAGCCCTGTTGGCAGCAAAGATTTGGGCCCTGCCTCTGAGGGAGCCAGCTGTGTGGACCTGGGGACAGCAGAGGCAAACGGAATAAGCCAGAAGGAGGGAGAGAGAGAGAGAGAGAGGGAGGGAGGGAGAGAGAGGGGAAGCCAACCGAGTTCATGGGTAGGGGATGGGGCTGCCTGTCAGGGAAAGAAGGCACCGCCCCCCCCTCCTCCGCCAGCTCCCACCTCGGTTCGTGCTGCCTGAGCCCATTTGCTGAGGGGCCCAGGAGGCTTTGTCTGAACCACCATCACCACCGGTTTCGCACGCTAAACTGCCGGTTCATCACAGGACCCGGTTGGAGGAGCTGACAGCTTTGACTGAAGTTGGAACTTTTTATTATTACATATATTCTAGACTAGAGATTCGAATTTCTGAATTGAGACTGTGTTTGGAACTTAAAGTGACCACAGGACTTTTTATTATTCAAGTGTTAGCAGAAAATTCATGCCCCATCCCAAGTTTTTACCCAGGAAAAGAACTTCCACAGCCGAACAAATCTGAAGAGGAGACTGGAGTACAAATATAAAGATATCTCCTGGTTGTATCACAGGACCGCTCCTTATTCAAGGCCCATTTATGACTATAGAGTTGGTCTTTGGGGTTGGAAGAGAGTTTCTTTTCGTATTATTTGGGTTCGCACACTTTGAGGGGAGAATGGGGATGGGTGGAAGGTAAAGGCTCTAGGAGGTGAGAGAGAGGTTGCATTTTTTATTGAATCCTGCAGAAGTGCCTAGTTTGGCCTCATTTTAAAAAAAAAACAACACCTTGAGGAAACTCCCTCGTGGGGGCATTCTAGGCTTTATCAGACTCTAAGAGGTAAGGGCTCAGTTATTCCCGTTCAATAGAGAGATGCCTGACACCATGGGTGACCCTCTCAAGAAGTCAGTCCACCTTAAGGGAACCACGATGGAGGAAGGAAGTAAAAGCCACCCGGGCCCCGCCCAGGTGTCAGTCCGCCAATGTGAGCACTAAGGGCGCGGTGCTGCAGGGGCGGGGCAGGGGCGGGGCAGGCTGCACGGAGCAGCGGCTCTGGGGACCATGGGGTCAGCTCAGGCCTGTGGTCCTGGAGGCGAGCCATCGGCCAACCCACCAGGCTGATTCTGAATCCAGCCCAGCTTTCCCGGAGCCCAGCAAACTGTACATGTCATGGGCCACTAAGACCTTCTCTCGTCCCTGCTGCCGGCCCGCACCGCCGAGGGCCATCCCAGCAGCCTCAGGGTGAGGCCAGCCCAAGTGCACGGGGTCCTGGCCGCTAGTTCTTCAGCTCAGCAGGGCCACTTCCTGCAACAACTCTCCTCTCTGTGCTGTGGCTGCACAAGCAGAAACAGAGAGGCTCCCTGAGAGACAGGGATTTGTTGATTTCAGACCTCCTCTCCACCGTTCTCTGCTCCAAGTGTAGCCAAAGGGGAGCTGGCAAGCCCTCGTGATCTGGCAGCCAGAAGCCTTCTCGGGAAAGCACGGCCCCAGTGGGCTCGACCCTGCAGCTGGGTTTGCCCATAGGAACCCTGCAACCTGGAACTGGGCTCCGGCAGGGATTTACGGGACACGGGATAGCGATTTCTAAAGTCATAAGGGGCTCGCAGCAGGGGGTGGCTGGTAGGGCACAGTTCTCTGTAAATCGCAATGTAGAAAGTTGACAGAGTTGCACATCAAAGAGGGAACTATAGTTTAGTTTTGTGATACCATAATAGACATGGGACCCAGAGTCAATTCTCACTCTGTCTCTCTGTCTCTGTCTCTGTCTCTGCCTCACCCCCTGCCCCCACCAATTCAGTGTAAATAAATGTACATGGTTTTACAAGTCAAATGTTACTAAAGGCTAGTAATAGAAATCATCAGTGCCCTGCATGTCCTTCATCCTCTCCAAGCTCCCCCTCAGAAGCATGTCCTCTCAAATCATCTAGCTTTTCCCCTTTTGTTTTTTTTTTTTTGTTTTTTGCGGTACACGTGGCCTCTCCTGTTGCGGAGCACAGGCTCCGGATGCGCAGGCCCAGCGGCCATGGCTCACGGGCCCAGCTGCTCCGCGGCACGTGGGATCTTCCTGGACCGGGGCACGAACCCGTGTCCCCTGCATCGGCAGGCGGACTCCCAACCACTGCGCCACCAGGGAAGCCCTTCCCCTTGTTTTAACCTCATTTCTTTTTTTAAATTTTTTGGCCACCAGCGCGGCATGTGGGATCCTAGTTCCCTAAGCAGGGATCAAACCCATGCCCCTTGCAGTGGAAAGACGGAGTCTTGACCACTGGACCACCAGGGAATTCCCATTTTTTATTTTATTTTTTTTAACCACTTCATTTCTAAATAATCTGTCTACACTGCTGAATCCTAAATTGTCATTTGGAGACATTGCCCACTGACCCCATACTGTGGGAGCTGAAGACTTAGCTCTCCTGTTTTGTCTCAGCCCTCCTTCCCCACCTCTCCCAGCACGGTTATGGCACTATCTTTAATTAAGCCAATACACAGGGCTTACGTGACTGACTATAAAATATGATTCCCTCTTGAGACAAAAAGTTCATTATGATCACACTTTCTTCCTCCTGCAATTCTTTCTTTTCTCCCGGAGTTAATCTTTGCTCTGTTTTTTCATCTGTCAAATTTTCTATGTTCCCATAGTTACTTTTGCCCCCGAATAATCCAAAATCAGTAACAGTATCTATATACACTCAAGTACACAGGTTCTGTTCTTCACTCTTGCTGGCGAATTCCTCCCAGAAAGCTCCGACCCCTGAGCCAGTGTGGAGGCTCCTACCCAAGACGTCCCCTGGCCGCTCCCATGTAGAATCATCTGTTATCTAGGTGACGTGCCACCTTCCTCTTTCTTGATTAATTTCCTTCTTCTACTGAAGCACATATTCCTAAGGAAAGTGCATAGAAGGTAAAATATTTGAGCCTTTGGTTTTCTGAAAATGCCTTTCTCTTACAGTTTCTCTTGATTAATAGTTTGCCTGAGGATAGACTTGTGGCTGAAAGTCATTTTCCTTGAGAATATTGAAGGCATGTGTCGTTATCTTCTTTAGTTTTGCTATTCGGAAGTTCAACGCTATTCTGATTGCAAATCCTTCATCACACATGCACTCATACACACACACTCACACGCCAGCCACACCGGGAAGCTTTTAGAAGTTTTCTCTTTATTCCAGGTAATGCTACATGGCAATGTGACACTCTTCTAGAAATTCATCACAGGGGGCCCTGTGTGTTCCACTTTCAACGTAAACTTCTGCCCCTCGATTCTGGAAGATTTTTTTTAATACCACAGTTTTGATAATTTCCTCTCCACCAGCATCTCTGTGCTTTGCTCCTATAGTTTCTCTTTATCAGATGTTGAAACTTCCAGACTGTGTCTCTAGCATCTCTTTTTCCACTTGCCATGGGTTTGTTTTTGTTGTCCCTTGTCAGTTCTTCAGAATATTTCCTGAACTTTATCTTCCAACCCTGTTAATGAAGTTTCTATATTCATATTCCATTTCTCAAACCCTAGTTTTAATTTCCATGAGGTCTTTTGCAGGCCTTGGAGATATTAAGAAGTTGGGGTTTGTTGTTGTAGGGTTCCACCTCCTGCATCATCAGTGTTTTCTCTGGACCCCTTTTTTCTATTGATTTCCCTTTTTTGCTCTCTTTGATATTGACAACTTCCCTCAAACATTGGTTTCTATTAAAAATTCAGGTACCAAGAGCCACTATGGAGAACAGTACGGAGGTTCCTTAAGAAACTACAAATAGAACTACCATATGACCCAGCAATCCCACTACTGGGCATATACCCTGAGAAAACCATAATTCAAAAAGAGTCATGTACCACAATGTTCATTGCAGCTCTATTTACAATAGCCAGGAGACGGAAACAACCTAAGTGTCCATCATCAGATGAATGGATAAAGAAGATGTGGCAAATATATACAATGGAATATTACTCAGCCATAAAAGGAAACAAAATTGAGCTATTTGTAATGAGGTGGATGAACCTAGAGTCTGTCACACAGAGTGAAGTAAGTCAGAAAGAGAAAGACAAATACCGTATGCTAACACATAGATATGGAATTTAAGAAAAAAAAATGTCATGAAGAATCTAGGGGTAAGACAGGAATAAAGACACAGACCTACTAGAGAATGGACTTGAGGATATGGGGAGGGGGAAGGGTAAGCTGTGACAAAGTGAGAGAGTGGCAAGGACATATATACACTACCAAACGTAAGATAGATAGCTAGTGGGAAGCAGCCGCATAGCACAGGGATATCAGCTCGGTGCTTTGTGACCACCTAGAGGGGTGGGATAGGGAGGGTGGGAGGGAGGGAGACGCAAGAGGGAAGAGATATGGGGATAAATGTATATGTATAGCTGATTCACTTTGGTATAAAGCAGAAACTAACACACCATTGTAAACCAATTATACTCCAATAAAGATGTAAAAAAAAAAAAAGATAATCAATTTGGGGATCTTGAGTTCTATAGTAGAGACTATAGTTAATAATACCATTTTGTATACAGTAGATCTTAAATGTTCTCATTATAACAACAACAAAAAAATGGTAATTATGTGAGGTGAAGGATGTGTTAACTAACTTGATTGTGGTAATCATTTTGCATATCTAAAATCTTCACATTGTACACCTTAAACTTATTCAATGTTATATGTTAATTATATCTCAATAAAACTGGAAAAAAGATAAAGTCTAAAGCAACAACAAAAAAAATAAATAAAGTCTATTTTGTCTTATAGTATTCTAAAAAAAAAATTCAGGTACCAAAAACCTGACAGTAAGATGTGTATGTGTGGTGGGGCTTGGGCATAAGTCTGTCCACAAGGAGGGTAATGACAATCCATGTTTTCCAACGGAGGGGTCCCCAAGTGTCAGCCACTGTCTGCCTGGAGAGAGGTCTTTTCCTCTTCTCTCCTACCTAGAGATGGCAGGGGGAGCAGAGTGCAGATCCGACTGTCAGCCTTTGACCAGGAGCTGAGTGAGGGTCCACAGTTCGTTCTGCTTCCCCTACACCCCACCCTCCACTCCCCTCTCTGTCTGGGGTCCCTGGTCAGCTTTTCCAGATATAAACCCCCCATCTCTCCCTAGGTGGAGGGAGACGGGAGAGGAGGCATGGGGTTAACATGCTGTGTGCAAACTTCCTTGGAATCCCACTCCAGGCCTCACCCCTGTTTGCTTTGGGACTTTGCACTTTCCAAGTCCTGAGGCTTTTTCAGGACTTGCGCAAATCATTTCATTTTTCAAGTGTATAAGAAATCTTATAAATATGTTCATTTCTTAAGTTCTGCCTTAGACACTCAAGCTAAGGCTTCTTTTTTTTTTCTTTCTTTCTTTTTTTTTGCAGGACATGGGCCTCTCACTGCTGTGGCCTCTCCCGTTGCAGAGCACAGGCTCCGGAAGCGCAGGCTCAGCGGCCATGGCTCACGGGCCCAGCCGCTCCGCGGCACGTGGGATGTTCCCGGACCGGGGCACGAACACGTGTCCCCTGCATCGGCAGGCGGACTCTCAACCACTGTGCCACCAGGGAAGCCCAGGCTTCTTTTAATCCACTGAATCGGCAACTGCCCTGTTTTCCATCCTGGAAAAAAAATTTGTTGAAACTTAACAGCTGTTGCCTATTTTCCCAGCCTCTTTTTTTTTCTTGTAGGTTGTACTTTTTCCTTCAGAGTTTTTGGATGATGAGGAAATTGACTGTGGTTAGTCTGCTCTGATTTCGGACTCTGTCCTGAGAATCAGTCAAGGCTCTGCTATTTATTAACAGTGGGGTCTTGGGCAAGTTATTTGATACTCTAAGCCTCAGCTCCCTCCTCTGTAAAACTGTGACCAATGCCTGTCGTACACAGGTCACGGTTCTCTTCTGGTGATTAAATGAAATAATGTAAATGTATAAAAGTACTTGGCAAATCCAAGGAATCCACTAAAACTGTTAGAACCAATAAACAAGTTCAGCAAGATTGCAGAATATAAGCTCAATATACAAAAATTTGTTTTATTTCTATACACTATTAACAAACCACTCTAAAATTAAGAAAACAACTTAATTCACAATAGCATGAAAGAGAATAGAAATATGAGGGATAAATTTGATAAAAAGAAGTGCAAAACTTGTATACTGAAAACTACAAAACATTGTTGAAAGACGTTATCTAAATAGAGGAAAGGGCATGCCATGATCATAGGTTGGAAGTGCTGACATTGTTTAGATGGCAACACTCCCCAAATTGATCTATAGATTCAACACAACCCCTATCAAAATCCCAACTGGAATTTTTTTGTGAAAATTGACAAGTTGCTCCTAAAATTTTTATGGAAATACAAAGGGATTCAGAATAGCCAAAAACAGTAGTGCAAAAGAACAAGGAAGGAGGCCTTACACTTTCTGATTTCAAATTTTACTACAAAGCTACAATAACCAAGACTGAGGTACTGACATAATGATAGACATGCATACCAGTGGGATAGAACTGAGAGTCTAGAAATAAATCTTTACATTTATGGTCAATTGGTTTTTGACAAGGGTTCCAAGACCACTCAATGGGAAAAGAATAAACTTTCAACAGATAGTACAGGGACAGCTGTTTATCCACACGCAGAAGAATGAAGTTGTACCTCTTACTCACATAATGCACATAAATTAACTCAAAATGGATTATAGACCTAAAGGAAGAGTTAAAACCATTAAATTCTTAGGTGAAAATATAGGAGTAAATCTTTGTGACTTTGAGTTAGGCAGTAGTTTCTTAGATAAGACACCAAAAGCACAAGCAACAAAAGGGAACAGTAGGAGAAAAAAAAAAGAAAACAATAGATAAATTGAACTTCATAAAGATTAAAAATTCAGTGCTACAAAGAATAGCATCAAGAAAATGAACAGACAATCCATAGAATGGGGAAAGATATTGGCAAGTCTATAAAGGACATACATTCAGAATATATAAAGAACTCTTACCAAGCAATAATAAAAAGATAACTAACCCAATAAAAAATGGACAAAGGATCTAAATAGATAATTGTTCGAAAAAGGTATGCAAAAGACCAATAAGCATATGAAAAGATACTCAATATCATTAGTCATTAGGGAAATGCAAGTCAAAAGCACAATGAGATACCGCTTCACACCCACCAGGATGACTGTGGTAAGATTAAAAACCATATATTTGGTCTTTGCCCTTGATTCTTGGCATAGGGTTCCTAAACTCGTTGGAATTTCTTGAGTGGTAGGGTGCCTTTGTTACTCAAAATGAGCCCCTTTTGACCACATCTGAATCTATGTTAATAAGGTGGCTCTTTGTGGGCCCTCAGGTAGCTTCAGGATGGGGGCTTGCTGCCAGAGGAGCCAACCACATGATCAGAAACTTAGGACCATCAGCCCCAACCCTGGTTCTCTAGGGAAGGGAGATGGAGATTGAGTTCAATCACCAATGGCCATTGATTTAATCAATCGTACCTAGTCAATGAAACTTTGATAAAAACACTGAAACAAAGAGGCTAAGAGAGCTCTGGAGTGTGGACCATGCTAACACGCTGGGGGTGTAGCACACCTGGAGGGGGCAGGAAGCATTGCGCCCCATCCCCACCTCTTGCCCTATGCGTCTCTTCCATTTGGCTGTTCCTAAGCTGGATCCTTTAAAATAAAACTGTCATCATAAGTATAGACTTAACTTCTCCTGAGTTCTGTGTTATTTTAGCCAATTATTGCACCTGAGGTGAGGTCATGGGAAACCCTGAATTTGTATTCAGCTGAACAGAAGTGCCAGTGGCCTGGGAGCCCCATTTGCAGCTGGTGTGTGAAGGGGAGGTGGTCTTATGGGACTGAGCCTTTAAACCTGTGGGGTCTGTGCTGACCCCAGGTACTTAGTGTCAGAACGGAATTGAATGGTAGTGGAACCGAGTGGGACCCTGTGGGGCTCCTGGGCATGGAAGCCTTTCTGTGTCCCCCATTTCTTGAATACAGGAAATAGCCTTCATTCAGCCTCCATGACCTTCCCTGTGTTCTAAAGGGCAGGTTCAAACCAGTGCTAATCAGGGAAGGAAGGGGTTGCAGAGACACGGAAGAGCAGTCAGGAAACAATAGTGCAGCCTTCGGGCAGGGTCCTGGTTCCCCCTCAAGGGATTCGTGTAACAATATCTTTGAGCTGTTTTGCAGATACTGAAACCCTCACTAAATGGAAGATGTTAACTACTTGATGAAACATTCTTCACTCCAGAGAGAAGGTCACAGTTCTATAAACTCAAGAACCACAGAAGCCTACCACAACACCACCTGTTGCCAGATGATCTCTGGATTGAAGGAATGGGGACCCTGCACATACCCTGATCCTTATCAGCAACCCCAACCCTGGACTATAAGACTCCTCACAGAGCAGCTCCACCCCGCTGGGTTGAGACACACAGTGTTGAGGGCGTTAGCCTGCTATAGCCCCCTTTGCCTGGCAAAGCAATAAAGCTCTTCTTTTCTTTTCTTTCTTATGAGTTTATTTATTTTTGACTGCGTTGGGTCTTCACTGCTGCGCACGGGCTTTCTCTAGTTGCGGCGAGCGGGGGCTACTCTTCGTTGCGGTGCGCGGACCTCTCATTGCGGTGGCTTCTCTTGTTGCAGAGCATGGGGTCTAGGCGTGTGGGCTTCAGTAGTTGTGGTGCACGGGCTTCATTGCTCCAGGGCATGTGGGTTCCTCCGGGACCAGGGCTCGAACCCATGTCCCCTGCATTGGCAGGCAGGTTCTTAACCACTGTGCCACCAGGGAAACCCAAGCTATTCTTTTCTACTTCACCCAAACTCTGTCTCTGAGATTCAATTCAGTGCCAGTGTAGAGGCCGATTTTCAGTATCAGTAGGACACCCAGTTGAAGTCAGAAAATTGGAGAATTGGTTTTTTGTTTGGAAAACAATGTCTATGATTTTAAAAAAAGAATAGCAAGTGTTGGTGAGGGTGTGGAGAAATTAGAACATTTTACATTGCTGATGGGAACGTAAAATAGTACAGCCGCTTTGAGAAACAATCTGGCAGTTCCTCAAAATATTAAACACATATATGACTCAGCAATTCTGCTCCTGGGCGTATGTCCAAGAGAAATGAAAATATAGATCCACCAAAAATCTTGTACATGAATGCGTGCAGCAGCATTATTCATAATAGCCATAAAGTAGAAACAGCCCAAACGTTCATCAACTGATGAATGGACAAGTAAAATGTGGTCAATTCATTCAATGGACATTATTCAGCAATAAAAAGGAATGAATAACCGACAGGTGTTACAACATGGATGAACCTCAAAAATGCTACGCACTTACGTGAAAGAAGCCAGTTATAAAAGACCTTATACTGTATGATTCCATTTATATGTAATGTCCATAGAGATAGAAAGTAGATTAGTGGGTACCTAAGTCGGGGGATGTGGGGTGATGGGAACTGACTGCTAATAGGCATAGAGTTTATTTTTGGGGTGAAAAAATGTTCTAAAATTAGATTGTGCTGATGACTACACAACTTGGAGAATATACAAAACCATTGAGCTGTACACCTTACATGGGTGAATTGTACGGTTATGTGTTATCTGTCAACAAAACTGCTTTCAAAAAAGCAGTTTGCAAATTATAAAATTAAATATAAAACCCAATTTTTTACTTAATATTATTAGTAGTGGTAAAGCAGAATATAAACACTGGGAATCATTTCAGCCACTAGTCTTAATTATTATTTGACATTTATTTCTCAGCTGCCCTATATGTAGGTCACTGTTCAGAACTTCAGTTTCACAAATGAAAGCAGCTGGTCCTGAGGAAGCTGCTTCAAACTTTATGGATCTGCCCGGATGCAGAAAGGCTGTGATTGGGGGCGACCGACATTTAGGATCATCTGTGTATGTGGTCCCCAAAAAAGCTCCTGTTTGAACCAAATTTGATGTCTTTAACGGTCCGAGAAAACCCTCTACTGAGTAGAACAACGTTGTTTCACATCTCAGAAATCAAAGGCTCGAGTTCCAGTAGAAATGCTGTTCTCAGAGCCACTTGCCATTAAACTTTCAGCTCAATTTCCTGAAGAATCATCAGAGCCACAGGATGGAGAAAGTAATCATTCTTCTAGAGTCACGGCAGTAATAGGCAGGAAGGGCTGCTGCTACTAAATTCTCAAGCACGAGCCTGAAAGCATCTCGCAATAGCTCACCTGCTTGATGATTAAAATTTGAAGTGGAGTTGGATGGAGGAAAGGAGTGGGTCAGTGTGAGCTCGGGGCATTGATGTTCTGCAGCCTTGTAGGAAACACAGGCAAGCAAAATGAGCAAAAGGCCACTTTCTTCACATGTGGCTGACATGCTTCCCGTATATATGTGTGTGTGTGCGTGAAAGTATATCATTTTATAAAAATGAAATACTGTGGCGAATACAGTTCTGTAGCCTGTGTTATTCACTCAGCAGTATGTTATGAAAATCTACTGACATCATTTAAAAGGAGTCAGGGGGTTGCAATGCATTCCACCGTATAACAGTACCTTCATTTTTTTTTTTTTTTTTTTCTTTCGGTACGCGGGCCTCTCACTGTTGTGGCCTCTCCCGCTGTGGAGCACAGGCCCCGGATGCACAGGCTCAGCGGCCATGGCTCACGGGCCCAGCCACTCCACGGCATGTGGGATCTTCCCGGACCGGGGCACGAACCCGTGTCTCCTGCATCGGCAGGCGGACTCTCAACCACTGCGCCATCAGGGAAGCCCTAACAGTACCTTCATTTTACCAATCTCCTCTGATCGGGTATTTAAGATTGAAGCTGGGTTTGGTCATTTACTATGATAAACAGCTCTTCCGTGGAGTGCCCCAATATTCATTCCCACAGTGGTCCCTGGTGTCCTCTGGTAGCTGTTTTTACATCATAGGAAGAAGGGTACAATTCTTCTTGCAGTGCTTAGCTGTAATAAAGTTTTGTGCTGGCATCAGACACAGACACCTGGGCAGCTGGTCAGGAATTCAGGCAAGATGTCTAAGAAATAGGCACAGGACGACATTCATTGAGAGCCAAGCATGTTTCAGACACTTTCTAAAAGGTCACATCCCAACCCCTCGCTTTATAGAGGAGGAAACTGAGGCCCAAAGTAAACTGCAGAGCTTCTCGCTTTATCTGACACCAAAGCTCAAGAAAGGATGAACATGTGAGAGCTCTGGGCAGGTGGGAGATGGACTGAGGCCCAAGGGCTAAAGGCAGCTGTGGCCAAGGAGGGGCCCCGTGATCTGCCTGGAAAAGCTAGGCCACCAGCCCTCTTGAGAGCTCACGGGTTTCCTGAGCCTTAGGCCCCTGCAAAGTGTTTACACGCTCATATGTTTGGGGAAAATTTTCCAAATTAACATAATTTTTGCTCCTTTTCTTAAAGAGACTCCCATCATTGTTTCTGCTTGAAGGCCTGCAAACTCCATGGCGGTGCTGGAGTCGAAACTGTTCACCCAACAGCGAGCAGGGCCCTCAGGCTGGGGCTGCAGGAGGGACCCCCCCCAAAGAGGCGCTTCATTCACCCTGCTGGTCCATGTCACAGTCTGAGCTTGACTATCCCGTCCCCCTCAGCAAAGGGGCTACAGACTTTCAGGTTCTGGCTTTCTATAGATTCTCCTGGCAGTTCACACCCAGCTGTAAGGACAGACTCCACACACCTTTGAAAAGACCCCAAACAGCCAGCACATCATGTTCTCAAAGGGAGCTGGGCTCCTGATCCTGAATTCAACAGTAAATTTTGGCAGAGAAAAAGGATTGAGAAGAATGTTTTTTTTTTTTTTTTTTTTTTTTTGCGGTACGTGGGCCTCTCACTGTTATGGCCTCTCCCGTTGCGGAACACAGGCTCCGGACGCGCAGGCTCAGCGGCCATGGCTCACGAGCCCAGTCGCTCCGTGGCATGTGGGATCTTCCTGGACCGGGGCACGAACCCATGTCCCCTGCATCGACAGGCGGACTCCCAACCACTGCGCCACCAGGGAAGTCCAGAAAAGAATTTTTAATGTCACATTACCGAAACTCCTGGCTTCCAGATGGCTGATGCTCACAGGTAAAGTCCATCCAGGTGGCCACCTTGGGGAGTTCTTCCCTTGAGAAACACAGGACATCTCTATGGCCCTCCTTAACTGGGCATGAAAAAGTTGCCCTTTTAGCTTCTCGTAATGAGAGATTGTCATAGGTTGTTTGAGAAAAACTTTAGCTGCAGTTGGCAAAGATTTCTGAATTCAAATGAAAGTAATCACAATCGATCCTTTTGAAGACAGAGATTTTATGTTTAACCAGTATGCTTTCCCTACGTTTTACGTTTCATAACCCTAATCAACCTCCACTGTTTTAGCTCACACTCCCGTGTGGCGGCAGAAAGGCTGGGTGTTCAACAGTGCTGTACAGGCGGCGCTTCTCTCCTTGCATCTGCAGGGTGTGGGCACGTCACGGATATCAGTGCCCCCTGAGGGTCACACAGGCAAAGCGGCTCTGCTCACGCCACAGAAATGGTGTTTGTGTAATAAACAAATTAGTTAATTAATTAATTAAAGTTAAAAATTAACAAATTAAAAATTTTTTTAATTTTAAAAACCCACAACATTGTAAATCAACTCTACTTCAATAAAAAAATGAGGGACAGGCTTCCCTGGTGGCGCAGCGGTTGAGAGTCCGCCTGCCAATGCAGGGGACACGGGTTCGTGCCCCGGTCCGGGAAGATCCCACATGCCGCGGAGCGGCTGGGCCCGTGAGCCATGGCCGCTGAGCCTGCGCGTCCGGAGCCTGTGCTCCGCAGCGGGAGAGGCCACGACAGTGACAGGCCCGCGTACCACAAAAAAAAAAAAAAAAAAAGAGGGACTTCCCTGGTGGTCCAGTGGGTAAGACTCCGCACTCCCAATGCAGGGGACCTGGGATCGATCCCTGGTCGAACCAGGGAACTAGATCCCACATGCCGCAACTAAGACCCAACGCAGCCAGAAACAAATAATAAAATAAATATATAAAATTTTTTAAAAATTTAACTTTTACAAATAATAAAATGAAACCCCACAACATTGTAAATCAACTATACTTCAATAAAAATAAATAATTTTTTTAAAAAAGCTATTTGTGGAAGGATGGAAGTCAGAGTCATCCACCGAAGCAGCACGAGGGCAGTGCCTGGGGCACGTGCAGGTAGGATCCAGGCCTCATGGTCCCTGTGTTCTCGTGGGGCCTGGTGGCTGCACAGCCTGGGGGCGTGGAGCCCTGAACTGGGTTCCAATGGTGGCTCGGGGCAGCGGGGGCGGGTACATCGTGACGTAGCGGGCTTTCTCACCACGGGGATCAGGAGCCGGGTGGACCCATTCAGTGTGTTGGCCCACTCAGCGGGGCAGTGAAGATGCCTTCCCTGTATCACTGTGGATGGGGAAGTCTGAGCTCAGGGCCTCAGCGCTGGAAGCTGGGGCTAAGATTCAAACCAGTTCTGCATGATTCCAAAGGCTTGCCCCGTGGCCATCTCCTCCAGCCACACGGACTGTCCTCTCAGGGAGGCCACAAGATCAACATGCATAAGCAACAGGAAACATTGACGCCCACAAGTGACAGGCCTCAGGGAAGGGAGAGCTGTGGGCCTGGACGCAGTGTGGAAGGGGCATTCACGTGGGTTTGAACGAGCAGGAAAAAGCATTCTTTCCCCCATAAGAACACAGGTCCCCCTCAACAGAGGAGCCACAGACCCACCCTAGCTGCAAGAGTGTGGGTGGGATGTGTTTGGCTTGGTGTCTGGTGACAAGAAGGATGGAAACGAAGGGGCAGAGACTGCCAGGCTCTGTGTGTTTGCTTCCTGGAGCTGCTGTAACAAAGCACCACACACCAGGGGCTCCACAACACACAGCTAGTGTCTCCCACTTCTGGAGGCTGGACGTCCGAGATCAAGGTGTCGGCAGGGCCAGTTCCTCCAGAGACCTCTCTCCTTGGTGTGTAGAGGGCTGTCTTCTCCCCATGTCCTCACACTGTCCCTCCTCTGTGCTTGTCGGTGTCCTAATCTCCTCTTCTTATAAGGACACCAGTCAGGTTGGATGAGGGTCCACTCCGATGACCTCATTTTACCTTAATCACCTCTTGAACAGCTCTGTCTCCCAACACAGTCCCATTCTGAGGTCCTGGGGGTTAGCACTGCAGCTTTCTGCTGTAACACAAAGTACAGATGGGCTCCACGAGTGGCTGATGGGGCACCAGTTCCAGGGGTCACTATCGTGGGGGACACCAAGGGCTGGAGCTCACCTGTTTACCCTCTCCCGACACAAGTGTTTGTAGCTGCACATGGTGTCCTGACCCCACAGGATGCATGGGGCAGCTTTGCAGAAGGGGCCTCGCCCTGAAGGTAAACGGGGTGATGCTCTGTGCTCCAGACCTCTCTAGGCCCGGACACACCTTCCCCACCCAGCTTTCACAGGCTCCGGACTGCAGCAGAGAAGACCCAGCGATGCCCTTGGAACCTGGGTGTGGAGCCTCACTGGGCACTTGGCAGGTGTGTCTTCCATGGGAGCTGGTTTCAGGAGGTGGGGGGGAAGGAAGCCAGGGCTTCCCGGGCCACAGACCGTCCGGTGCTAGAGCACCGGCTTTCTCACTGATTCTCAGCATAGCCTGGAGAGTCAGGTCTGACCCCTGCCTTTACAGATGGGCCACAAGCACTCAGCAAGGGGACTTGCCTGCAGTCACACAGCTCATAGGGCCAGAGCTAAACTACTAAGCTTTAATGAGCCTGACTACAAAGCCTGCATCTGTCCACCCTCTTACAGTAATGAGAGCAAATCCAAGGACAGGATCGAATCCAACTTCCAGAACTTCCTCCCTCTCCTGCCCAACCACGGAGATCTGCCACCCCGCGCCGCTGGCCACTCCCACCGCCCGTGCTCGGCCGTGCTCCCCACCCACACGTGCTGCCCCCTCGTCTGCCACCCACACCCCAGCTCCACTCAGGAGTCACCCCACCCGAGGCTTCCCACAATCTCCGTGGTCCCCCTACTCCTGCGGTACTTTATGCAAACTTCTTCTCTGATGGAATCGGTCCCATTGTAATGAAACCCTTTCCCCTGGACTGTTGGTTTTGCTCATCTTTCTGTCATCAGAGTGTAGCCAGCACCTGGCACATAGTAGAAGCTCAGAGAGTTTATGGAGCTAGTATGGATTGCAGAGCCCCTGCCCGGTTTGACCACAGCCTTCCTGTCACCGGCCTCCCACTCAGCCTTCCTGAAGAGCTCAGGCAGGCCCTCAGGATCCACGTCCGGCACCAGGCCCCAGACTTGCCTTTGACCCTCTTTTCCATACTTGCCTGGGTTTTGAGGTCCCACCTTCCCAGCCTGATGCTGTTCCTGCCATCCTGGCCCATGCCTTCCACTTCTACGTCCTGGGCTCACTGAAGGGCCAGGGGGAACCCTGATTTCGGGTTTATAGACGTCACAATTTGAGGTCTCCGAAGGAAAGCTCCATTCACAAGCTAACTTCAAATAACAGCCACCCTGTTAGGGAAACAATGAGGGCTTTCCAAGTGGGTTTCCTCATCTGTGCGACATCCAACACAAACTACCACACTGCCAAGAAGCAAGGCTGCAGGAGAGTTGCATGGAAAGGGTTTATAATATAACGTCATGATAGAAGAGCAGGTGACACTACAACATATGAAGTGTGCTCCCATCTCTGTACGCACACACACACACGCACACGCACACACCCATGGCAGCACACATATACATGCAATAATGCTTGGAAAGCAACTACTCCAAACCTTAATCGTGGTTATTTCTCAGTGGTGGGATTTCAGTTCATAGTTAGCTTTTTAAAAACATAGCTGTGTAAGAGGCTAGATTTGGTGAGCTATCACGATAACATTGTTTTTAAACATCTGGAAGGTATGTATTACTTTGCAATGAGATATAAAACACTATAAAGTTACTTTTCAAATGCCAAAATAAGATGATTTTAATACATACATTTTATGGATATTGAAACTGACAGTGTTAAACGAGACTCATTATCGCATTACCGACTTTAACCTAACCTCTCTAAACTTTCTGCTTCTCAGAGTAAAGTTGAGTCATAGGAGTATATACATTTTGAGCAGCTTGTTTAGATCCTATTACATTTTGTCTAGGGCCATGCCACGGGTATCTGTAGGTGTCCCCGCTTTCTTTCTGTACCTGCCGTCTGGGAGGTGGCCCGTCTCACAGAAGGGGAACAGGTGACCCGAGGGCTGTCCTTGGCCACTCTCTGCTTCCAGCTCCTTGGATAAGGGTTCTGTCCAGAAAGATTGTAAATTGCTTTGAAAGTCCAAGGTGTGTATTAATAACCCTGTAGTGCTCCCTGGAGCTATATAAATGCTAGGTAGAACAGAAATTACTCTGGAGGGTCCTCTCACCCGAAAGATCGCCCAGATATAACTGCTTTTGATAAAGCATCAACACAACTTTTAAAATAAAGCAGCCTCAGCCCTTTCACTTCTGACCACGAGACAAAACGTATTGAACCAGAGGTTAAACGCCAATTGATTCAGGGCTTTCTCTGGCTTTTCCCTCCTCTGGACCCTCTCTTTTTTGCAGTGAATCAAGATGAGCCCCTGGGCGGCTTTTATTTAGGTGGTCACTGTGCTTGTTGGCACTGGCATCCGCCCCCGTACCTTGCACCCACCCCACTCCCCAGGTGAACAGCCCAGAATTGGCTTTTACCTACGTGACTTGAAATGCCAACTGGGTGAATAAAATATAGCCCTCACCCGCGCACGTTGCCTCTCAGAGTAAACTTGCGGTCATGAAATGTTCCAGTGAAGTTTCCAGTTGACTAAATATAAGGGTCTTATTTTTCCAACTTTAGCTGGTCATATATGGTCACTCTCTGGACTTCAGATGGTTGCATGCACTTGGCCGGAGCGATTTCGAGCTTTTGCTAACTGTATGGCAATGCCCCTCCCACCCCACATTCCTCCGGCAGCCTGCAGAGCAGATGGGCGTCTGCACAGAGTCCGTTTTGCCCTGGGCTTTCTTGTGCTCTCAACCTGGTGTTCCTCTTAACACTTCGTCCCCTTCCTTTTCACCTCCATGAATCTTCCATCTCATGCCTCATGTTCCCTGGATCCTTTCTCGTATTTCCATGGGGTCACAGACTGAAAGTGTAGCTGTTACCATAGCTCCAAGGTGCGTCTTCTCTCTTGTTCTTTTGGTACCTCATCCTGAGTCTGCACTCTTTACAATGATATCAGACTCTTCATAGTCAAACTGCTTTTTTTTCCATTCATCTCTCCTAAATTCTGTCTTGAATGGGAATGGTCATATCTTTAAATTTCATAAACTTAAAGGGAAGGAAATTTGGAATCCCTTGGCTAGTCTGGTTTATAATTTTGTGTCTCTGGAAATTGAAGATGTGGTCAGAAAAAAATGTTACCTGAGGCTTAAATCTGATCAACAAGAAAAATTGGGTCAATGAAATGGAAATGGCAAGAATCTTAAAAGGATATGATCATCTAATTTTTAATCAAAATAATGACTTTATTGTTTTTATAAAATAAACTTTGGGTTGTTATTAAAAACTAAAGCAATAAAGAAAATAGAAGAAAATAATGGATTACTCAAAATCGTAATACCCAGTAATAATCAGTGTTAACATTTGGCGGCGTCACCCCATACACATCTGCTTATAAAAGAGACAGTTTGATGGATTGATAGACAGGCGGATGGATGGTTTGAGGATGCTGTTTCCAAGATGTTACTTCCTTAAATATCTCATCACGTTGAAGAAAAATGACTACAAAACTTGTTTAAAAAGTTAGTCTTGTTTTAAACTACATGTTTCAGTTTCAGACAATATTGATTACCTGCTATGAGAGATAAGACATGCAGTATTCGTAGGCTTCCCTCCAACACCCCTTGTCCCAGCCCCCCAAGGTTTGTTCTGTGCATTATTATTGCTTGCGGAGGCCTAATGACATTCATGCTCTGATGTACGATTCTGACCCCCGAGTTGCTTAATCTTAGTTCTGCTGTTAAATGAATTCAACAGTCAGCATCTGGGTTTGCCTGGTGAACACAGCTTTTCCATTTTATTTTATTATTTTATTTTTTTTCACATCCTTACTGGAATATAATTGCTTTACAATGGTGTGTTAGTTTCTGCTATATAACAAAGTGAATCAGCTATATGTATACATATATCCTCATATCCCCTCCCTCTTGAGCCTCCCTCCCACCTTCCCTATCCCACCCCTCTAGATTCTCACAAAGCACCGAGCTGATCTCCCTGTGCTATGCAGCTGCTTCCCACTAGCTATCTATTTTACATTTGGTAGTGTATATATGTCCATGCCACTCTCTCACGTTGTCCCAAATTCCCCTTCCCACTCTGTGTCCTCAAGTCCATTCTCTACATCTGCATCTTTATTCCTGTCCTGCCCCTAGGTTCATCAGAACCTTTTTTTTTTCTTAGATTCTCTATATATGTGTTACCATATGGTATTTGTTTTTCCCTTTCTGACTTACTTCACTCTGTATGACAGACTCTAGGTCCATCCACATCTCTGCAAATGACACAATTTCATTCTTTTTTATGGCTGAGTAATATTCCATTGTATATGTGTACCACATCTTCTTTGTCCATTCATCTGTCGATGGACACTTAGGCTGCTTCCATGTCCTGGCTATTGTAAATAGAGCTGCAGTGAACATTGTGGTACATGACTCTTTTTGAATTATGGTTTTCTCAGGGTATATGCCCAGTAGTGGGATTGCTGGGTCGTATGGTAGTTCTATTTTTAGTTTTTTAAGAAACCTTCATACCATTCTCCATAGTGGCTGTATCAATTTACATTCCCACCAACAGTGCAAGAGGGTTCCCTTTTCTCCACACCCTCTCTAGTATTTATTATTTGTAGATTTTTTGATGATGGCCATTCTGACTGGTGTGAGGTGATACCTCATTGTAGCTTTGATTTGCGTTTCTCTAATGATTAGTGATGTTGAGCATCTTTTACTGTGTTTGTTGGCCATCTGTACGTCTTCTTTGGAGAAATTTCTATTTAGGTCTTCTGCCCAGTTTTGGATTGGGTTTTTGTTTTTTTGATATTGAGCTGCATGAGCTGCTTTTATATTTTGGAGATTAATCCTTAGTCAGTTGCTTCGTTTGCAAATATTTTCTCCCATTTGAGGGTTGTCTTTTCATCTTGTTTATGGTTTCCTTTGCTGTGCAAAAGCTTTTAAGTTTCATTAGGTCCCATTTGTTTATTTTTGTTTTTATTTCCATTACTCTAGGAGCTGGGTCAAAAAGGATCTTGCTGTGATTTATGTCATAGAGTGTTCTGCCTGTGTTTTCCTCTAAGATTTTTTATAGTGTCTGGCCTTACATTTAAGTCTTTAAACCATTTTGAGTTTACTTTGTGTATGGTGTTAGGGAGTGTTCTAATTTCATTCTTTTACCTGTCCATTTTCCCCAGCAACACTTATTGAAGAGGCTGTCTTTTCTCCATTGTATATCCTTGCCTTCTTTGTCAAAGATAAAGTGACCATATGTGTGTGAGTTTATCTCTGGGCTTTCTATCCTGTTCCATTGATCTATAGTTCTGTTTTTGTGCCAGTACCATACTGTCTAATTACTGTAGCTTTGTACTGTAATCTGAAATCAGGGAGCCAGATTCCTACAGCTCCATTTTTTTCCCTCAAGATTGCTTTGGCTATTTGGGGCCTTTTGTGTTTCTAAACAAACTGTTAAATTTCTTGTTTTAGTTCTGTGAAAAATGACATTGGTAGTTTGATAAGGATTGCATTGTATCTGTAGATTGCTTTCGGTAGTATAGTCATTTTCACAATATTGATTCTTCCAATCCAAGAACATGGTATATCTCTCCACCTGTTTGTATCTTCTTCTTTCATCAGTGTCTTATAGTTTTCTGCATACAGGTCTTTTACCTGCTTAGGTAGGTTTATTCCTAGGTATTTTATTCTTTATGTTGCAATGGTAAATGGGAGTGCTTCCTTCATTTCTCTTTCTGATTTTTCGTTATTAGTGTATAGGAATGCAAGAGATTTCTGTGCATTAATATTGTATCCTGCTACTTTACCAAATTCATTGATTAGATCTAGTAGTTTTCTGGTGGCATCTTTAGGATTATGTAGGTATAATATGTTATCTGCAAACAGTGACAGTTTTACGTCTTCTTTTCCAATTTGTATTCCTTTTATTTCTTTTTCTTCTCTGATTTCTGTGGCTAAAACTTCCAAAACTATGTCGAGTGCTAGTGGTGAGAGGGGGCACCCTTGTCTTGTTCCTGATCTTAGAGGAAATGCTTTCAGTTTTTCACCATTAAGAATGATGTTGGCTATGGGTTTGTCATATATGGCCTTTATTATGTTGAGGTAGGTTCCCTCTATGCCCACTTTCTGGAGAGATGTTATCATAAATCAGTGTTGAATATTGTCAGAAGCTTTTTCTGCACCTATTGAGGTTATCATATGGTTTTTCTCCTTCAATTTGTTAATATGGTGTATCACATTGATTGATTTGTGTGTATTGAAGAATCCTTGCATTCCTGGAATAAACCCCACTTGATCATGGTGTATGATCCTTTTAATGTGCTGTTGGATTCTGTTTGCTAGCATTTTGTTGAGGATTTTTGCATCTATGTTCATTAGTGATATTGGTCTGTAATTTTCTTTTTTTGTGACATCTTTGTCTGGTTTTGGTATCAGGGTGTTGGTGGCCTCATAGAATGAGTTTGGGAGTGTTCCTCCCTCTGCTTTATTTTGGAAGAGTTTGAGAAAGATAGGTGTTAGCTCTTCTCTAAATGTTTGATAGAATTCGCCTGTGAAGCCTTCTGGGCCCAGGCTTTTGTTTGTTGGAAGATTTTTAAGCACAGTTTCAATTTCAGTGCTTGTGATTGGTCTGTTCATGTTTTCTGTTTCTTCCTGGTTCAGTCTTGGAAGGTTATACTTTTCTAAGAATTTGTCCATTTCTTCCCAGTTGTCCATTTTATTGGCATAGAGTTGCTTGTAGTAATCTCTCATGATCCTTTGTATTTCTGCAGTGTCAGTTGTTACTTCTCCTTTTTCATTTCTAATTCTGTTGATTTGAGTCTTCTCCCTTTGTTTCCTGATGAGTCTCGCTAAAGGTTTATCATTTTGTTTATCTTCTCAAAGAACCAGCTTTTAGTTTTATTGATCTTTGCTATCGTTTCCTTCATTTCTGTTTCATTTATTTCTGATCTGATCTTTATGATTTCTTTCCTTCTAACTCTGGTGTTTTTTTTGTTGTTGTTCTTCTTCTTCTTTCTCTCATTGCTTTAGGTGTAAGGTTAGGTTGTTTTTTTGAGATCTTTCTTGTTTCTTGAGGTAGGATTGTATTGCTATAAACGTCCATCTTAGAACTGCTTTTGCTGCATCCCATAGGTTTTGGGTCATCATGTTTTCATTGTCATTTGTCTCTAGGTATTTTTTGATTTCCTTTTTGATTTCTTCAGTGATCCATTGGTGGTTTAGTAGCATACCGTTTAGCCTTCATGTGTTTGTATTTTTTACAATTTTTTTCCTGAAGTTGATATCTAGTCTCATAGCATTGTGGTTGGAAAAGATGTTTGATATGATTTCAATTTTCTTAAATTTATCAAGGCTTGATTTGTGAACCAGGATGTGATCTATCCTGCAGAATGTTCCATGTGCACTTGAGAAGAAAGTGTATTCTGTTGTTATTGGATGGAATGTCCTATAAATATTGATTAAGCCCATCTGGTCAAATGTATCATATAAAGCTTGTATTTCCTTATTTATTTTCTGTTTGGATGATCTGTCCATTGGTGTATGTGGGGTGTTAAAATCCCCTACTATGATTGTAAAATCCCCTACTATGATTGTGTTACTGTTGATTTCCTGTTTTATGGCTGTTAGCATTTGCCTTATGTATTGAGGCGCTCCTATGCTGGGTGCACAGATATTTACAATTGTTATATCTTCTTCTTGGATTGATCCTTTGATCATTATGTAGTGTCCTTCCTTGTCTCTTGCAATAGTTTTTTATTTTAAAGTCTGTTGTGTCTGATATGAGTATTGCTACTCCAGCTCTCTTTTGATTTCCATTTGCATGGAATATCTTTTTCCATTCCCTCACCTTCAGTCTGTATGTGTCCCTAGGTCTGAAGTGGGTCTCTTGTAGACAGGATATATATGGGTCTTGCTTTTGTATCCATTCAGCCAGTCTGTGTGTTTTGGTTGGAGCATTTACTCTATTTACATTTAAAGTAATTATTGATATGTATGTTCCTATTACCATTTTCTTAATTGTTTTGGGTTGTTTTTGTAGGTCTTTTCCTTCTCTTGTGTTTCCTGCCTAGAGGAGTTCCTTTAGCATTTATGGTAAAGCTGGTTTGGTGGTGCTGGATTCTCTTAACTTTTGCTTGTCTGTAAAGTTTTTGATTTCTCCATTGAATCTGAATGAGATCCTTGCTGGCTAGAGTGATATTGGTTGTAGGTTTTTCCCTTTCATCACTTTAAATATATCCTGCCACTCCCTTCTGGCTTGCAGAATTTCTGCTGAAAGATCAGCTGTTAACCTATGGGGATTCCCTTATATGTTATCTGTTGCTTCTCCCTTGCTGCTTTTAATTTAATTTTTTCTTTGTGTTTAAATTTTGTTAGTTTGATTAATATGTGTCTTGGCATATTTCTCTTTGGGTTTATCCTGTATGGGACTCTCTGTGCTTCTTGGACTTGATTGACTGTTTCCTTTCCCATGTTAGGGAAGTTTTCAACTATAATCTCTTCAAATATTTTCTCAGACACTTTCTTTTATTCTTTTTCTTCTAGGGTCCCTGTAGTTTGAATGCTGGTGTGTTGAATGTTGTCCCAGAGGTCTCTGAGACTGTCCTCAGTTCTTTTCATTCTTTTTTCTTTATTCTGCTCCCTGGCAGTTATTTCCACCATTCTATCTTCCATCTCACTTATCCGTTCTTCTGCCTCAGTTATTCTGCTATTGATTCCTTCTAGAGTATTTTTAATTTCAGTTATTGTGTTGTTCTTTACTGTTTGTTTGCTCTTTACTTCTTCTAGGTCCTTGTTAAACGTTTCTTGTATTTTTTCTATTCTATTTTCGAGATTTTGGATCATCTTTACTATCATTACTCTAAATTATTTTTCAGGTATTTTGCCTATTTCTTCTTCATTTATTTGGTCTTGCGGGTTTTTATCTTGCTCCTCTGCCTGTAAGATATTTCTCTGTCTTCTCATTTTGTCTAATTTACAGTATTTGAGGTCTTCTTTCCCTAGGCTGCAGGGTGTAGTTCCTCTTGCTTCTGTCCTCTGCTCCCAGTGGTGGGGTTGGTCCAGTGTCCTGCTTAGGCTTTCTGATGAGAGGGACTGGTGCCTGCGTTCTGGTGGGTGGAGCTGAGTCTTTTCCCTCTGATGAGCAGGGCCATGTCAGCTGGTGTGTTTTGGGGTGTCTGTGAGCTTAGTATGACTTTAGGTAGTCTGTATGCTGATGGGTGGGTTTGTGTTCCTGTCTTGTTTATTGTTTGGTGTGAGGTGTCCAGTGCTGGGAGTTGCAGGCAATTAGGCGGAGTCAGGTCTTGGATTCAGATAGAGGCCTCCATGAGAGCTCTCAGCGATTGATCTTCCCTGGGGCGGGGAATTCTCTAGTGGTCCAGCATCCTGGACTCAGTGCTCCCACCCCAGAGCCTCAGGCCCGACTTCCGGTTGATGAACCAAGACTCGCATGTCGCTCGTCCCAGCAATAAAGGAAATTGAAAAAAAAAAAAGACTAATAAAACCCCAGATGAATGGTAAAAAGTAAAATCAAACAAACAAAAACAGAAACAAGGAAACACACACACACAAAAGAAACAAAAACAGAACCAAATGAAACAAAAAGCAAGAGAACAACCAAAGAACCCAAGAATGAAATCAAACAATTAAAATGAAAACTAACAAAAACACAAAACCAAAAAAGAAAACCAAAGCAGAGCGCCAACTGAAGAATAAAGCAAAGAAACAAAACAAACCAACAAAAAATGATTTAAAAGAAAGAAAAAAAGAAAAGGGAAAGAAGAGAAAACAACAGAAAAGCAACGTAGAAATATTTTTTTTAATTAAAAATATATTAAAGAAAGAAGAAGAAGGAAAAAAACCAGAGAAAACTCCAGAGAAGTGGTAAAAACAAAATCAAACAGAAACAAGGAAACACACACACACATATAAAAGAAACAAAAACAGAACCAAATAAAAAGCAAGAGAGCAGCCAGACAAACAGAAGAACCCCAAAACAAAATCAAACAGTTAGAATCAGAACTAAGAAAAACAAAAAACTTAAAAATAAAACCAAAGCAGTGTGCCAACTGAAGGATAAAGCAAGGAAACAGAACAAACTGATAAAAATGATAAAATAAAATGAGAAAAACACAGAACGGAAAAGCAAAGTAGAAATGGAAATTAATAATTAAAAATATATTAAAAGGGCTTCCCTGGTGGCGCAGTGGTTGAGAGTCCACCTGCCGATGCAGGGGACACGGGTTCGTGCCCCGGTCCGGGAAGATCCCACATGCCGCGGAGCGGCTGGGCCCGTGAGCCATGGCCACTGAGCCTGTGCGTCCAGAACCTGTGCTCCGCAACGGGAGAGGCCACAACAGTGAGAGGCCCATGTAACACGAAAACAAAACAAAAAAATATATATATATTAAAGAAGAAAAAAATAAGGGAAAAGAACACAGAACAATAGAAAAGCAAAGTAAAAATAGAAATATATTAAAAAATATGTTATAAAACACGAAGATCCTAAAAGACTAAATTTTTAAAAAATTACTAAAACAACAAACAAAGGAACAAAAAAAGCCAGAACCAACAACAGAATGAATCAAAACATAATAAAGTTAATAGTAATAATTATGTTTCCCTGGGGTTTTTTACGTTTATGAATGTCCACCTGCTGTCTCTATATTTAAATAACAACTGGGAACAGTATTCTCAAGTAGCTGTTTCCTTTAGAATTCTATGGATATTGCTCCATTTCTTCTCTATGCTCTTTATTAAAATTGGTTTATGTTCTTATTCACATGTAGTTCGAAACACTCATGAGGAAGATGCTTCTGGTTTAAGGATTATATTTTCTTCCAGGCTGGATTCTTCTTCTGTATTTTGAATACAGTATAACGTTCCTCTTTTTTAGTCATGTGTGTGTGGTGGGGCATGTCTGCAGAGTTGACAGGCCATTTCTTTTCATCTTGTTCATACTGAACAAGGAGAGTTCTGGCTAAGCCTTCTATTTCTTGGTACAATAAAAGTGAATTTTCCTTAGTACACATCTTACCTTATCTGGAACCAGTTTGTTCTTTCTCCCCCCAAGAGTTACAATTTCTGGATTGGGTATTGCCTAATACCCACTCTTCTGAAGCCTGAGGGCACAGGAGTGGGGGAGGGGAGAGGTTGCTACTGGGGGGTGGAGACTCTACTCTCTCTTTCCAGATCTCATGAAACACCCTGTATTAAATGCCCACTTCATCGAGTTAGAGACGTGTCCCATTTCTGTGAGCTCTGCTCATCCCTCCTACTCAGCCCAGGTCACTGGGAAGTTTTTGAGCTCTGGCTGTCTGATCATATCATTTATACATGTTAAATGAGGAGAATGTTAGGCATTTCAGACATGGACCCTAGACCTTTTCTGTCATATTTTCATACATTCAACAAACATTTATTAGTATTTACTCTGTAAAAAGACTCCAACGGGCATGAGGAAGGTCCTCAGTTTCTGTGCTGCCTTCAACCCTAACCCCCTCTCCCATTTTTCCCCTATAT
The DNA here is from genome assembly GCF_963924675.1 of Phocoena phocoena. Classification (NCBI taxonomy): domain Eukaryota; kingdom Metazoa; phylum Chordata; class Mammalia; order Artiodactyla; family Phocoenidae; genus Phocoena; species Phocoena phocoena. The sequence goes on from NC_089234.1 coordinate 82,340,159, forward strand.
CCCCCAACCTGTGAACCTTGACTGACCAAAAAAACTGCAAGGTTTGCAAAAACAGTTCTTTAAAGTGCTGTTGTAAGGGGTACCAGGACGGGACCACACAATCCTAAGCAAGATGCATGAAAACCAGGACAGCCTCCAGGAGCAAGTTTCACAGCAGTGAAAGACAAAAACCTTTACCTGACCTGAATCACCAGAACATGCCTGCCTGTCTTTCCCTCACCCTACAGAGCTCCAGCCCTGCTGTGAATGGGGAGTTACTCAGTCTTCAGGTGTTCCCTGACCTGATGTGAACCAGCTGAATGAAACCTTTGACCTCGACTTGAGACCCTTGAATTATTTTCTTTGGACAACACATAGGAGTCCTTAATGTGAGGCACTGGACACACAAATGTGCATAAGACATTCCTCTAAGTGAGGAATACAAACACCAGTGAATAAATACAATACAGAACTGAGATACGTCTTTCCTTTTCTTGAAGAGTTGACATATGAATAAGCCAAATAATCAGGAAAATGTGACATAGTCACAAAAGAATTTCCAAAACTCACAAACTACACAGGGAAAGACATCAGAGACAAGGCCTGGGATGCAGCTCGAATCTGGGCCAGGTGATAGGCCATCCGTGGGCTAAGTCTATGGCAACCCTGTGTCCAGGCAAGGTCCCCAGAAGTGCTCCTGAATTCTGTAAGACAGTACTTCCTCATCATTAGAAAACATGATTCCTGTTTCTGTTGTACACACAGTACACCGAGAGAGAGCTTCTCTATGAAATAGCATTTCTTTCCAAGCTGTCATACCAAAGTGTCCTCAGAAAAGCAGCAGCGTTCTCCTTAGCAAGTCCATGGCCACACTTGCAGCAGGGTCTGCCATGGTGGTACACACCACCGTGCTCCTTATAGGAATTATGTACTAAGCGAGAGAATGAGACAAGGTAGATTCTTCTGAAGCCCTTGATGTATCCCAGCTGCTTATTTTATGTGTTGACTGGTTTGTTTTGATGGATGGCTCTGCTAGTGGTTGCTTACTTAATCGGACACTGCTGAGATTTGCCAAAGGGAGTGATTGGCTCATAAGAGGAACATAGTCCTATTGTGTTTGCATTGCCATTGATCTCAATAGCCAGATGCCCAGAACAGGTTGAGAGGTGCAGTTGCTTTGGGCAAAGGAACAAAATCGGATTTTCCTGTGGAGCAAGAAAATAAGCAGAATTTTACCCAAACCAACTCTCAACAAGCTCATAATAGAAGGAGCCGTAATTGCTGCAAGAGAGGCTTAGAATTCGGTGACGCAACTAATGAGTGCTCCAGCAGAGAAGAGGTGGGAGTAGAGGCTGCTTTTCTCTGACAGGAGTAATGACTTTGGCCCAATTCCTTTTCATGCAAGAACAATGGCAGCCCTCCTAGAAATATTCGGAATAGCTGTGCTAACTAATCTGCCAATGCTGGTTTCAGATTGAAAGAAAGAAAACTTAAACACGAGTGGAATTAGGACCAGCTGGTGGTTAGAGGTCAGCTGACTTCCTTTCAAAGCTAATCAGTAGCCCATCCTCATGCCTTTCAAATGCCATATAACCCACATACGTGATGAAATGAGCCCACATCCAGGAAGCCGACTCACAGAAGCTTCCTGCAAATGACTGCCTACTCTCATTTCCCTGGGTAATTCCTTGCAAAATATTAGTTATGGTGACAAACAGGGTGAAAAGGAGGTAAAAGGACTTCAGATGGGCATGTGTTATAGGGGGCTGGTACCTCTCTGGGGCTCTTACATAGTTTGTCAACACCCAAGAGAGACCCTCCAGTTCCTCAACTCATTCCAGACATTGAGTGGAAATTCACCAAGTATTTCAAGTAAGGGGGGCAGGGGTGTCCTTGAGAAGACTAAGAGAGGGCTCTGTGGGGTCCTGTCAATGTCAAGACCAGAGGGGTGTCCACATTCCCTTCAGCCCTGTGACTACAAATTGCAATATATGGGTCATTGACAACATTTTGGAGTGTGGTGTCGCAATCTATTGGCGGGGCAGTACTGCATTCTGTCTATGACCCCTTGAGATCCAGTGTCTATGATGGGAAGGAGGGGAGAGATGTGAAGAAGTCCTATGTTTGGTGTGGGAGGATGAGCACCACATCTCTGAATGGAGAAGAATGCTGCTCTCTTTATGAGCTCTAGGGTGGCGTGTGAGTTGCAGTGGAGTCCAGCTTGGAACTCTATCTGGTAAACTCAGAGATGCTCTGGTGTTTGCTCTTCTGTTGGTGGGAGATCCCTTTTATAGGCACCGTTCAAAAGTGCATTCTCCTAGACCTCTCTTTTTTTTTCTCTCTCTCTCTCTCTCTCTCTTTTTCTCCTAGACCTCTGGTTTCCTTACCTTCTTTACTTCTCTACTTCTCCACTGTCAAAAATTATGTGCTTAGTTTTATAGGAGATACCAGAAAAATACAATACATCACCCCTGTTCTTAATCTTCTTACGATCTGGTTTGGGAATCAAGAGGATACATGATTGCATAATCAGTTCAGGGGTTCAGCTTGAAGTACTACTAAATATTAGAGAAGGAAGAGGTCACCAGAAATCTGGCTGGAGAAATCTGATCACCATAACATCATAACTTGAGATGGGCACCCCCTTAACAAGCAATTTACATGTGACAGGGACTCTGCTGGATACAATGTAATTTTTAAGAAATGTACATCCTCCCAACAGCATCTAGAAATAGCTATTATGATCCTCATTTTAAAGATAAGAATATTGAGGCACATAGAGTGGGTGAACTCATCTTCGGCAAGAGAGGTTTTGCTTAGATAAAAGAGAAGGTGATGAGTCCTAGTGGGGAAACTTCTGAGCACTGCACTTACACACACACACTCACACACACACATGTCCACATACACACACATACTCCCAGGGATCGAGGGAACTAGCCTAGCAGGCCAGCTCGTGGTTTGGAGCTCAGTGGTATTGAGTTAGGGCATGGTACCGCATTAGAGAGAATCAGAGCAAAGGAACTAGAGTTAATCTCCAGCTAAAGCTCCCTGGGGACTGCTAAGGGATGAACTGGAAAGTGAAGGTCAGTTAATAAGCCCAATGTGTAAAAAAACTGGAGGAGAGACAGAAAGCAGATATAAGCCAAGATGGGATCAGAGAAAACTGGAATGACACAGGGGTGAGGTGTAAGAGACTCAACCATGAAACTCTTCAAATAGAGCGGAGGGGCAGACGCTCACCGTACAGGCCACTGGGGTGCAGTCTGCTTGGCTTGGACATGAAGGCAGCTGCAGGGGACCCCAAAGAGACAAAGGCACTAGACCAACCTGGACCTGCAGCAGACAGAATGGACTACCTGAGGTAACCTGCATGCCCACTGGGTGTGGGAACATAGAGTTAAAGGCAGGGACAGATTGGGAGGAGCCTCAAACACCAAGAGTTTGGATCCAAAGCACACAGCTATCAGAAGCCAATGGAGAGAAATACGGTTCTGGTTTCTAAACTTTAAAAAATTCATCCCGGACCTATATTTTTGACAAAGTAACCTCCAAATATGAAAACATTGCTAATACTTTCGGAATTAAGTTTGTTTTGTAATTTGATCAGTGACCATGAGAGAGACCATTTGTAGCAGGGGTCCCCAACCCCTGGGCTGTGGACCAGTATCGGTCCACGGCCTGTTAGGAACCAGGCCACACAGCAGGAGGTGAGCGGCAGGCAAGCGAATGAAGCTTCACCTGTATTTATAGCCGCTCCCCATCTTTCACATTACTGCCTGAACCATCCCTGCCCCCGTCTGTGGAACAACTGTCTTCCAAGAAACCAGTCCCTGGTGCCAAATAGGTTGGGGACTGCTGATTTATAGGCATCAAAACCCAGTTTTCCTGCGACTTACTTCCCCAAGGATTAGAGACAGTCGAGACCTGATGTTCGGATGAGACTTCCACAGCCAATCCCCTCACTTTAAAACTAATTTACTCTTGAGTGGATAAAGCTATATATGTTTTTGGACAGGAATTTAAATTGTCCAATTCTCTTCTTACGTAGTCACTCAAGAACTACTTGTTTCTAATTCCATGATGTGACCTCTAGTACTATGACCATATGCCACAGATGTCCCCAACATCCTGTCCCATTGTCCATATACTATACTCAATGCAAGAATAATATAGAAAATATTAAATGACATTCTCTCCAGGTCCTGGATGACAAATTCCGGAAAGCAAGACTATGTCCCTCGCCCAATTAACTGGCACTGCTAAGAGCTCAAAGCTACCTCTCTTACAAGGAGTCAAAAAATCTGTCCTAGGTCCCCTTGCAGAGCATTCGAGTGTATTAAGATTCATACCTTTGATCGGGAGATTTTTGGATTGTGAGAGATGTCCATGTTGGCTTACTGGAGGGAGAAATACTGCTTTGCTTCTTTTTCTCCCAAAAGAGAAATATGGAAATGTGGGCTTCATGACTGGCTGAGATCAGATGACCATTAAGCACACCAGTAACAAAGGCTCTGTGGCCCTGCGCTTCACAGCACCCTCGTCCCTACATACAGTTCTCTTTCTTCTTCCCTTCAAAGCTTTTCTTAAAATGTAGGCTTTCCATAAATCCCCTATTTTCTCACCACTTCCTTGTCTTAATTCTATTCAGTCAGACTTTTGGCCATGATTCAATTGTGCCTACAGAACTCATTAGGGACCTGTGGTAGCCATGTCACTGTGCTCCCTCCCTCCCCTCGCCTCCCCCTCCCCCTCCCAGTCCCTCCCTTTCTTCCCCTCCCCCTCCCCTTCCCCTTCCCACTTCCTCCCCTTCCTCCCTCCCTTCCTCCCCTCCCCTCCTCTCTCTGCAGCATTTGTCACTGTTCACTGCTTCTCCTTCCTGGAGCTCTCTCCTCTCCCAGCTTCCTGTACCCCCGTTTTCCCCTTGGTTCTCCTTGGGTATTCTCAATCCCACCATCCAAGGCTCCTTTACGATCTCCTTCCTTCTCCTGTCCTCATAATAGAGATATTGCCCCAAAATTTATCTCCTTGTCCTTCTTCTCTTCTTACCCCAATATCGGTCTCTGAGTGATTGAACTCCTGCCACGCCTACAGTTACTTCCTTCCATGCAGATGTCTCCTAAATCAACACCACTCGCCATCCCCACTCTCAGCAGCTTCCTACTTCCTAACTGCCTGCCACGCACCTCAATGTGATTGCCTGTGGAGCCTCGCACTCCTGACACTCAGCTTGGTCCTGGTTGCAAGATATGCAGGAAGCTCGCCTTTGGAGGAAGAAGAGCCCTTCCACAGCAACCATGGCGTGAGAGCTGGGAAGACGGGCCAGCTGAGGCAGGGATCATCCTCAGGGAGGGGAAGCAGTCCTAAACCAGATCAAAGCTGGCACAGAAGACTCAAGTCTCATCCAGACCTGGATTCCTAGCCGGGAAGCTCTGATGTAACAGATCAACATTTGGTCCGTCCAGATCCTAAACCAGGGAGAATCATTTGGAATGAAGTGATGGACCCCAGAAGCAAAGCCCAGTTCAGGGGTAAAGGGAGAGACAGGAACTCCTCCAGAGGACGAGGACTCCATGGAGAGCCAGGGCAGAAGAGCCCCAGGTACTAGAGATGAAGCTCTGTGTTCATGTAAGGACCTGGCATCCAGGCTCGGGGCGTTGGGGGGACAGATCAATTCTCGACATGGCTTGCTGGAGAGGAGTGGCTTCAAACAGACACTAATCCACTATTGATTCTCATTGTTCCAGAGCCCAGGGAGGGTGAAGCCTGCAGGGAGCAGGCATTATTTGGGCAGCTGTGATTGGCAAGTTCTGGCAGAACTCACTCTGTCTTAAAATAGAACTCATTTCAGAGTCATTTCCAGACTGGCCTGCGTCCAGATTTTCTTTTCTCTAGTGAAGGCTTGGAACATTTCTGGACCCCAAAGTCACTCTTCATTCTGTCTGTTTTCAAGTCCAATTGGTTGTTAATCTATGTCTAATCCATGTATACTTCACGTCATTCCAAAGAGGATTTGAAGTAACTTGCAAAGGTGCATACATTGAAACAAGACTTAAAAACAAGTGAGAAAAGAGGGGAAAGAAAATGAGGACAAGAAAAATAAGGTAAAGCCAGGATAGGACACAAAACGTGTGTGCCGTGATGGCCCACAATAAATTCAATCTCCAAGTTTGGTTTCAAGATGCTCGATAGCTAACGCAAAGAGGAAGCCGTGCTCAGTATCACTAATCACAATGCCCCAAAGATGGAAACTAAGACTTGCTCAAGAGAAGCACAGCCATGCCTGGTACCAAGACTTAAGAGAGTACATGCACACAAAGTTTCGGGCTGAGAGCCTGTGATGATGTGGGAAGAAATGGAAAAATCCCAAGGCTGCGTCTCATGTCCCTCGGGGTGTGTGAGCGGCGTAAGACCAGAGCGCTGCAGTGCTCTCAGAGTCTCTCTTTAAATTGTCATTTGCCTCCACCTCCACTTTTCATGACTTTCTTCCTTAAACCAGCCCCATAGCCTCCCCCAAGCCTGTCCTGCACCGGCACCAACCAGCCCCTCCTGTCCCCTGCTCCACAAACCTTGTCCCATGAGGCACAGCCTCCACCCTCTGCCCCTTTGCAGGCCTGGTCCCCCCTCCCACCTGCTCCAGCCCCTGCACGGACCACTCACTTTCCCCAGCCATGCTCACACTTTCCTGCCTTCACAAATCTACTCTCTGTGGTGGTTGATTTTATGTGTCAATGTGGCTGGGCCACAGTGCCCAGATATTTGGTCAAACATTATTCTGGATGTTTCTGTTAAAGAATTTTTTGGCTAAGATGTACATTTCAATCAGTGGACTTCGAGTAAAGCAGATTGCCCTCCATAATGTGGGTGGGCCTCCTCTAATCAGTTGAAGGCCTTAAGAAAAAGATAGGTCTCCCACTGAAAAGGGAATTCTGCAGCGGACGGCCTTTGGACATGAACGGCAGCTCCCCCGGGTCTGCAGCCTGGCGGCCTGCCCTGCAGACTTTAGACTTGTCAGCTGCCACTGTCCTATGAGCCAATTGCTGAAAATCAATCTTTCTCCATATATTTATGCACATCCTGTTGGTTCTGTTTCTGTTTCCTTCTTTCCCCAAGGCCCTCTTCCACCATTCCTATTCGTCAAAATCTGGTCTATACTTCAAGGGCTTCTATGTGGGGCACCGCAATTCCACACACGTGTGGCCAGCCCCTCTCCTCTCTCAAGCAGCAGCCATACCCTGCTCTCTTGTAGTTTTATCTGATCTGGGCTCACCACCTCCTTGGAGCATCAGCCCCATGAAGGCAGAGATTCTTGGCCTGGACTTAAGCACCCAGTGAATATATAAAGACATGGAGAATTTTCCCAGCAAGAGCCACTTCAAATTGTATCTCCCCAGAGTATACATCACTGTATCAGCCACAAATCTCCATTTTGTAAGGAAATTTAGAGTAAGATATGTACCTATAGTGAATCAGTCACAAAAATGAATACGGGAGCAGAGTTTCTGATGTCTTTTTCTTTAGCACAGGGTCATTATACACGGGGGCATTTCTTTTTTCATCAATTCGTAAAAACCTATATAGCAAGACAAAGAAAAGCTGGGACAACCCGCAGCTGACTGCTCCCACTGGCAGCCCCGTCAATGTCCTGGTGGGGTAATTACACCTCCTCGTGTGCAGCCTCCTAGTGGCCTGGGACCGCCCAGGAGGGACCCTGGGAGCGCTTGCCAGGCTGTGCCCATCACATGCAGACCTTCCACTGGAGGAGGGGAGCTGAGGCAACGCGCAGGCGCACAAGGCCCCGTGGGGCAGCGAGGCTGCAGCGGAGCCGCAGGTGGAGCCCCACGGATTCCTGCCCGGCTCCGCGCTCCTTTGGAAGCAATGACTCTGGCACTCGTGGAGTGCACCGCCTGCTGCTGAGGGCGTAAAATTAATAATGCACACTTAGCATTTAGGTACCACTGTCAGGCTGGCCCGATGAGCAGTCCTCGCATTTTCTACTTCTTCCAGGAATTGCTTCCCAGAGAGATCATGGTTGCCCTGCTGATGGTGAAGCTACCGCTGAAGAGAAGTGGCAAGGCGTGGGTCACCCTCTTATCCGGGCTTGAGACCAAACTCCAGCAGAGGTTAGCCCCAAAGACACACAGGCACGGCAACCATCGAGGCACAGAGGCCAGGCAGAAGGCTGGCAGTTCTGGTCCAGCTGCCGCTGGTCCAGCATCCTTGGGCCAGTCATGTAGTCTAAGCAGGCCTCAGCTTCTTGTCTGCAGATGAAGAGAAAGGGCCACAGCATCTCCGAGTCCCTTGCAGGCTCCTATGCGAGGGGGAGTCCTTTTGGCGCGGGCAGAGGCTACCACCCTAGGGGACTGTTTTCCATGCATGACCATCCTCAGCAGTGGGGCCGTCTTCTCCCTCAGGGCTCTGTGTGCCCGCATACAGGGGCGTGTAGAATTCTAGCACAGATGGGTGGCCTTGCACCCTTTAATTTGCTGTCCGCTTGGTAACAAAGTGAACCAATGGCTTTGGATGTTGGTCTGGTAAATGGACTCTTGATTCTTCTTTCAGGTCACTGTGCATGTCTCAGCCCCTGATGCCGAGCATGGACAGTTAACTGCAGGAGACTAGTGGCACTGAGGTTCTTTGCAGAGGGGGCTGTCTGTGATGCCCCACCTGCCACTCAGGGTAAGGTCAGACTGCACTTGCGGCTTCCACCGCCTCCCAGTGTCCAGGTGGAAACATGGAGTACCCATCTTTGACAGGTAGGACCCAGCAATCAATGTGAACACACCTAGGTGCTCAGTCCCACTGGGAGAAGGTCTGTGGAGACCTCCCCATGCAACCCTTGCCATCTGCAGCAGAGAGAGAGAGACAGTCACTACTCAACACCCACCTCCCCGACAAACTCGCACAGCACCAGGGCTGGCAGGACACCCAGCCAAAGGATGATGTGGCCAGGGCTCCCTCAGCCGGTGAGGACCGTGGTGTGGCAGGGCCGTGAGACTAAGATCAAGGAGGTGAGACTTAAATGTGTTGAGAAGGCCTGCTGGGGAGGCTACTTATGAGAGAGGCAGAGGGACAGGGAAGCTGCTCTGCCCTCTCCCCTCCGCCCGCCCCCACCCCCCACCCCGAATGCTCATGGGATGCCGGAGGTCCGGAGACAGCCTGGACCATGACGTGCCCTGAAGAATGGGAGCCACGGTGAGATGGCGGAGCTGAAGTTGCCTGGGACGCCGTTGTTGGTGACCCACGACACCAGCCCTGCTCTGTCTGCCCCTGGGCTTCTGAGAGAGGAAAATAAATTTCTTTTCTCTTTGAGAAGATTCGCGGTGCATTTGAGTCTTCTCTTAAATGTCGGCAGCGTAGCCCTACCCGCCAAGCCTCCCCACACCGCAATCCCAGTTTGGGAGCCGTGAGCTGGTCCACGTCTTCCGTGACCTGGAGTGAGTTTCAGAGGGCACATTCCGGGCTGGAGTCTGGGGCCACCTCCGTCCCGTCCTCACAGGCCAGCAGACGCTGAGCCGGAGCGGAGCCTGACCGGAGCCTGACCTTTGTGTTTTGTGTCTGTTTTGTTCTCACCAGGAGGGATGAGGGAGCTCTGCCAGCCCCTTCTACAGGCACCGGGGTCAGAGCTGGGACCGAGGGGTCCCTGAGCTGAGTAAGGAGGCCGTGACAAGGGATGAAATTGATAAATAAAGCACAGAGGTCCTTTCAAGAAAAGGCACTTGCGGATGCCAGGGGGTCAAGACTGTCACCATGGCAACGCAGGGCTGGGGCTGGGACAGCAGAGGCGCTAGCTGTGAACAAGTGGCTGGAGGGCCCAGCAGCGGTGGGAAGTCCACCTCCGGCTTGGGCGCCTCTGACCTCCAAAGAGGCAATAAACCTTTCAAAGGCAAGCAGGGCACAGGACAGCCCTGACCTGGCCCCTCCAGACCACCTGCCCCTGGGACGCCTGCTCCAGAGCCCACGGTCTGGAATCAGGTCTCCCCCTCTGTGTCAGGCAGGGAAAAGGAATCACGTTCTCCTGCCTTTCTTCGTCTCTTTCCACTTTAGTCTGTGCCAGAGCCCCTAATGAGGGAAGATTGTGTAACAGGGTGAAAACTCCCCGCATCAACCCCAAGCTCTCTGGGCGTATCAGTCAGGAATTCACTTGCCTCTAATGGAAACCTAGTTAAAGGGACTTAAAAAAACAGGTATTAATGGTTCTCACATATCATAGAGTCTGAGTCCTAGCCGTCCAGTGCTGGAGCAGCTGTTCAACAATGCTATTGGAGCCCAACCCTCATTCTACCTTCCCGTTTCACCACACCCCACACACATTGGCATTCATCCTTAAGCTGTTCCCTCTTAGTACAAGATGACTGCAGCACCTCCAGACCTCACACCCATGTTTTGGACAGCAATATGAAAGAAGAAAAAAAAGAGAAGGGAAGACATCCAAGTCAGGAAAGCAAATATTTCCAGAAACCCTCAAATAAAAACTTTTTTTTTTTTTTTTTTTTTTACAAAAGAAACATTTTTATTTGGTCCATTGGAGCCCGAGTCTGGAGACCACCCACAGAGACTCATCCTACAGGGAGGGGGACTGAAAATTGATGAAATAATCACTCTCAGAAGAATAAAAAAGAAGAGCTGGGCATATTTACAGGGTTAAAAATATTCACAGCTCAGAGTAAATGAGGATATAAAAGGGGGGCCTAAGGGGGAGAGCGTAGGGCTTCCTGGTGTTTCTCTAGCTGTAAAAACCCCCATAAGCCCCCTGGGAAGTGAGGGGCCCTGGGCTGGGCCACTGGACAGAACTGTATTGAGTGGCTGTTTCTAAATGCGAGGAATTCTGAGAAGGCACGTATTTGCAGCTGAGCACATCACTGTCCTGAACATAACTCTGGTTATGCAGTTAAAAGCGGGGGTGGGGTGGGTAGAGGGATGGGAATGAATACTGGGTAGGAACTAACATTTTCGTCCAGGCTGGGGGGTCAGGACAAGATATTTAATCTTTCTGGCCTCAGTTTCTTCAGTTATAAAATGGGTATTGGACTCGATATAAAAATTCCAAACTTTTATATCTGAGAGTAAATGATAGCCAACTCCTATTCCCAGTTCAGAGGCCCCACAAGATTTCACTGAAGTCTTGTATTTAATCATCTTCAAAACTCAAGTTTTTCGTGATAAGTCATAATATGTTTGCTTTCATATAATACCTTTTTTTAATCTACAGGTAAAATTCCTACATGTTTATCCTGTGACTTTGCACACACCCGCTCCTCGGGGTATGTGTACCCCAGTTTGAGAAACTCATAAACTCAGCGCTAAGCATGGCAGGATTTTCCAGTTGCCACCGCAGGAAGGACTTGCTGTGACATTAGGCATTGCAGGACCGAGGCAGGACGGTGAGAGCAGTGGCTGGTCCCTCTGAGGCCTGAGCTAGAGCTTCCTTTAAAGAGAGGCCAGTTGCTCCCAATGGATGCACGCTGACAGACCACAGCTGTCCTCTGAGCCCTAGAACTTGGATCTCTGCCTCTTAACCACCATCACTTTGGCTAATGCGCTGTTGGTGGGGGACTTCTTGAGTTACCACAGCAAACAGACATGGGCCAGGTCACCAGATGGTGTTGGAGGACCAAGGGGGTCCTGGGGCCTGTTCCTTCCCAATTTCCGAGGGTGATGCCCAAGAAACAGACGTGTTCAGGGATCCTCAAGCCCAGGGTCAGACACGCCAGCCTGCAGAAGCGGCCTCTGCTGACCTGGCCCACTCTCCTTAGTTCCCTCCTCTTTATCCACATATAGGGAAAGAAGAGCTAGGATCTATCTCAGGACAGAGGAGAATGTGCCCCTCCCCACCTGCATTCCTCACTGGGCATGGCTACATCAAAACTTTGTCCCCTTTCCCCAAGGCTAAGAGTTTTTTTGTGTTGTTTTTTTTTTTAATTTTTGGCTGCATTGGGTCTTTGTTGCTGCGCACGGGCTTTCTCTAGTTGTGGTGAGCGGGGGCCGCTCTTCGCTGCGGTGTGCGGGCCCCTCACTGCAGTGGCCTCTCCTGCTGCAGAGCACAGGCTCCAGGCATGTGGGCCTCAGTAGTTGCGGCTCGCAGGCTTCAGTGCACAGGCTCAGTAGTTGTGGCGCACGGGCTTAGTTGCTCCGCAGCATGTGGGATCTTCCCAGACCAGGGCTCAAACCCGTGTCCCCTGCATCGGCAGGCGGATTCTTAACCACTGTGCCACCAGAGAAGTCCCGGGCTAAGAGTTTTTAAACACCCATTTTCTCTACTGGTGATGTTAGGAAACCATTGATTTTGAGAAGAGACGTATCAATAGATAAACATTCCTCTAAACCTTGTTACACAGAACATTCTGGAGATGCTAAGTGGACGGTGGGGTGGGTGGGAGGTGCCCCGTGGAGAGAGGCAGTGTTCTGCGCCCCTCTCCAGGCAGACTCTTGGTGGGTCCCTTCCGGTTAAGACTGAGAATCCCGTAGGAAGGAGACCTATTTAACTGCATCAGGCCCAGAATCTCCTAAACACATGCATGTGGAACTGGTTTTCACTGCTTACCTGTTAACCACAGAAAGGTGTTTCCTGCAACGGAGTTTGAGGAGATGCAGCCCAGACTGGCTGCCCGGTGGGCAGTAACGCAGACACATCCACGTGGGGCTCCCACGCAGGAAACCTCCTCCACTGTCTGAGACGCGACAGGAGGAGCCAGGGGATTCTGTGACTTATTCTCAGCAGATATTCTGCTCCATGTTGCCTTGTATAAGCTATGGCTTATTTTTCCCCATCTGCAAACAGGGATGGCAATACTTACCTGCCAAGAGCGTGGTGGAAGTTACTTGTAAAGTGTTTTTAAGAAGAAAAAGCTGATCATTAATGCAAAGGACAGAGGGCATCTTGGTAGGGACAGGTCTTATTTCACTTAAACCTGTATTCTGGCTTGGACTGGACTGAAATCTAGAATGTTAAAATTTTAAAGATTTGATTTTAAATTATGTGATGTGACTGAAAATTAAGCCTGTCATTAGGAGAGAAAAAGAGAAAGAGAAGAAAAAGAAACATGAAGGGAGCAAAATGTAAAAAGCAGTGACCCAAAGAGGAGCGAAGAGCTGGGGGGGGGGGCTTCCCAAGGCTGTGGCCTCAGACACACAGGGCACGTGCAGTGGTGCATCCCTGGACGGCACATTGCCCTCCTCCCCACGACAAAAATTAAATGTGGGTGGGTTGTAATGCCTTTAACAGAAAGGAACTGAAGAGAATATCAAATGCTGATCCTGCTGTGTCAGGAAAGATTCCCCCTAAAATCCCATCTAATCAGTTGGGTGAGGGACTGAGAACTAAAATGTGGCTGCCGTATCAGTAAACAAAGGATGCTGCAGCCATCAAGCCATCGCATTACAGCTGCCCAGACGGTGAGCCCTGAGGAAACTCAGGGTGAAAGCAGGATTTGCCCCCTTCCCCCCATCTAGCAGTCAGCTGCTGCAGCTACCCCCAAGGATGCACCCTGAGGAAACTCTGGATGAGAAAACACAGGACACTGGGCCCAGAGAGCTGAGGTGCACATCAAAGGAAAGATTTCAGCGAGCCCAGACTCTCGCACCTGCCCATAGGAAAGTACTAAATTCCCAAACTTGAGATGTCTGGTTTTCCTTAATGAACAATAACCTTTTGATGTTGTGACTTCCTGCTATTCTGTCATGAAAGACTATATATCCTGTTTCCTCTCTGCCCTCTGGGGAGCATTCTCCTGGAGTTATCTGAGGTGCTGTGTCCCAGGCTGAAGTCCTCAGTTTAGTCCACCGAATAAAACATAACTCTCAACTTTTAGGTTCTGCATTTTTTTTTTTCAGTCGACAGGATGTTGTAAAAGCAGCACATAGGGCCCAGCAGCGTGTGGGGTGTAAAGGCGGTGATGGGGGTGAGGCAGGAGACAGACGGGCCCCAGCCCGTGCAGCTGGAGCCTGTCCCCTCTGGACAGGTACTCCAAGATGAAGGTAATGGCAAAATCAAGGAGGACCTGAGTCCTGCTTGGGTAAGAGATAAAGAGACCACGTATTCCTCATTCTTGTGGTCAGGAAGACCTCCCCAACTGCACATGCCCAGAAAGGCTCCTCGGGGGTCAGAGGAGGGTGAGGCTGCCAGACCATAATATGCTCTTGTTCCCAGAAACCCTTGCGCTGGAATTCATCTTGGCTAAGAGATTGCACATGTCCACAGGGGAGGACCCTGAGTTAGACCAAATACAGACTCAGACCCAGGCAAAGCAAGATGACTGGCCAGAGGAAACCCAGAAGAAATGCTCCGTATAAGCGATTTAACCACCCCTTTACCGCACTTCTCCTCATTAGGGAGGATGCCCACACCCTTTCTCTCCGGATGTGTATTTCTGCCTTGATTCCGTCTTAAATAAACAAACTGTTTCTCTGTGTGCTCTCCCACATGTTGCGCTGTGTCTCTAATTATAAACTTTGTACCTGATTTTACATTTTTTGCCTCTTTGCAACATTCTTGCTTTCACATGGGGCAAGAGCCAGGGGAGCTTTTCTTCTAGCCTCTAGCCCCTGGTGGACTGGGGGCTAGGATGCCTGGTTTTCATCCAGGCTACTCAGCTCCAGTTCCTGGGCAGGGAACTGAGATCCTGCTTCAATCCACCACTCACTGCTCTCTCCCTGAGATCGGCGGGGGGAACAGGAAGGTGCGGGAGGCAAGGGGAGCCAACGCAGGAGACAGAGACTCGGGTGATGTTGGTGGGTGGCTGCCCCCAGGAGCCCTGTTCTCCTCCTGATTTGGGGGAAAAAAAGAAAATGAAGTGCTCTTGTTCATTAAATTTAAGATAGCGAGATTCACAAAAAGGTGCGGGATAAATAATTAAACAAAAGGAACAGAAGGAGACAGAACGGAAGGGCCCGGGACTCCGGATCAGAAGACCTGGATTCAAACTCGAATCCTGACAGCCCAATCTTTACGCGCCTGGGATCCCTGGGCTTCTCAGAGCCTCAGCTTCACCATCTGTGCAAGGAGGGGGGTGCATTTCTCCCAGGCCTGTGACAAGCAGCTGCCGTCACACTGCACAGACTGTCTCCTGTCCCCCACAGTGGTAAGCGGAAGCAGAGAGCACTCGGCACCTCAGGCACCAATGCTCTTCACCCGATCGGGGTGACAAACCTAACAGGGGCTTTCAACACGGTACCCGACCAGGAGCGGTAGCTCACATCACGGCAGACTACTGTCACCCTGCTGCTGAGGGCTACAATCTTCATGCTTTTTCTGCTCTTAAACACGAATATTTTACAACAGGGAACATCACAGGCGGCCAGTTCTTTAAAGCCCCCCACCTGAGGAATGCAGCTGGTAAGAGGGTGATGATACACGAGCTGTGATAAACACTGAAACGTGATGAAGTTTCCAACAGCCTTTCATACTATACGAGC
Source organism: Phocoena phocoena (assembly GCF_963924675.1). Classification (NCBI taxonomy): domain Eukaryota; kingdom Metazoa; phylum Chordata; class Mammalia; order Artiodactyla; family Phocoenidae; genus Phocoena; species Phocoena phocoena. The sequence goes on from NC_089234.1 coordinate 82,355,552, forward strand.
CTCTGATTTTTATACTTTTAGGTCTGCTGAATGACAGGTTTCTTTTTTTGTTTTGTTTGCTTTTCATTTTTATTTTATATTGGAGCATCGTTGATTAACAATGTTGTGTTCGTTTCAGGTGTCCAGAAAAGTGATTCAATTCAACATAGACACGTATCTATTCTTTTTCAAATTCTTTTCCCATTTGGCCTATTACAGAATATTGAGCAGAGTTCCCTGTGCTCTACAGTGAGTTCTTATTGGTTATCTATTTTAAATATAGCAGTGTGACATGAATGACAGGTTTATTTTTTTAGAAAAAAGCATTACCCATTTTCAAAGATAACTAAGGTTAACATTTTGATGTATTTCTCTTTAATCAAGAACTAAAGGAGATGCCACCACTGTCCCCAGAGAGCCAGGCTCCACCCGGTCCCCAGGCCCAGGAACAACCTGCCCATCTAAGTTCAGGAAGTCTGTGTCAGGTGGGCACACTTGACAGCGAATCTCCTTGGAGACCTGCTCTTCGGGGAGTCCTGGTCCCAGCCAACAGCCCTGCCACCTGGGCCCCGCCTCCTCTTCTGGTGACCATTTCCTTCCTGCCCCACGCTCCCACTCTGTGGGCCATTTCTCCTGCGAGTCTGTCAGCTGATCCCATTGACTTGCTCCAGAGAAGGCTCTCCTCCTGCCTTCCAAGCCATTGGGTTGGTCCTTGGTGTCACCTTGTTTATCCAGTCACCTGCCTGCCTGACTCAGGCCGGGACCTGCTCCACCAGGCACATCATGCCTCCAGCATGGGCCGAGTCATCCCAGGCACTCAAAACACCTGTCGACTTATCAGGGTGCACACTTTCCTAGGACTATCAGGAAGCAGCGTTAAAGGATATGGTGCCTGTAGCTAGGAAGGGAGTTGCTAGATGGAGAAGCAAGTCCATGCGTGACCAGAGCGAAAGAGCTGGCAGCCCAGGCTGACGGATCAAAGGTGAGGAGGTCCCTTCCTTGAGAGAACCAGACTCCCTTTCCTTCGTCTTCCCCCAGTTTCTCTCTCCTCCTCCCCCTTTCCCTCCCTCTCTTTGATTCATCTCCCCTCTTTCCCTTCCAAAGCCTAAGCAGTGACACGATTATTTAGATTCACTGGAAGCCATCTGCAAGTTGAAATGAAAGTTCTGGAGACAAGCCTTCACCCAAAAAAAGAAAAAAAAAAAAAAGAAAGAAAAAGAAAAGAAAGAAGGAAAGAAGTAAGGAAGAAAGACCCAGAAAAGATATGAGAAAGATTTTTTTTAATGTATCTACTGAAGCCAGGAAGTAGGACTAGAATGAAATAAAAGCCGTTATGTCCAGCCATGGGCTTCAGTTACCACGAACGTACAGGTGATTCATGAGTTTACCTCTCCTGCCCCTCTTCTGAGCTCCTCCTGTCCACCGGCTGCCACGTAATGCCTCTATGATCTCCACTGACACGTCCAGAGTTACACTTTGCTCGTTCACGCCCAATTCTCTCCTCCTTCTGGGTTTGATTTCGGATGCAGGGAGCGATAAGCGGCAGCTTGCAGCAAGCAGCAGCGAGTGGTAGCTGGAAGAGAGATCTTGGTTCCCAGACCAGGGGTCCTAACTGCTGGACCCCAGAGGCCAGCGACTAAACCCCCAGTTCTTGCCTGCCTTGTCAAGACAGGATTCAGGCGAGGAGGCGGAGGGTAAAGAGAAAAGGACAAACTTTATGGGAAAAGCAAATTACCTGCAGAAAGACACACGGGCGAACTCAGAGAGAGTCGTGCCTTTGGGAAGTTTAAATCCCTTACGCAGTTTTCCGGGTCTTTGTCTTCCTTCTGGTCAATCATCTTGCTTTCCCCACCCCCACCCCCACCCCCACCCCCCGTGGCTAAGGGACCCTCCTCTTAGGCGCACACACACCTCTCAGCCAAGATGGATCTCAAAACAAAGGAGTCTGGGGGAAGCAAGACTGAGTATGGCCTGGCATTGTCCCCTGACTTTTGACCCCCAAGGAGCCTTTCTGCGCATGTGCAGTGTCTCCTTTGCCCCAAGGAGGGGAAATATGTGACCTCTTGGTCTTTTCCTCAAACAGGGTTTAGCCCCTCCCTGCTCCTGCCATGACTGTTACGTTAAAGCATCCACAGGAGACAAAGCCTGGCTATTTATCCTGTTTCTGTTGTTATTTCCATTTCGGAGAGCAAACAGGAGGCTGGTTGTAAATATCTAGGCTGGAGCCCATCTATCTCCTGTCTCAGGTTTCCACCCTCAGGTCGTCCTCCTGTACATGCCAGAAATCAGAAAGTGCTTTTGGACCCCTTCCTCCCTTCCAGTGGGAAGCATCTTCAACCTGCAACAAAATCTCCCTGAGTTGGTTGCCTAAATAACTCTTAAAATAGCCCACCTCGCTCCACTAGTACGTATTCCACCCGGCCCAATCATTTCTCACCAGGACTGTTATAAAAGCCTCCCCGGCTTGTCTTTCTGCACCCAGTGGGGCTACCTTCCTTCCACAGTGGATAATGTAGCCACAACCATCTGTTCAGAACGTACATCTGATCACATTTTACACACACACACACACACACACACACACACACAGCCTCCGTTTAAAAAAAATTGACATGTAATTGACATATAACATTATCCTAGTTTCAGATGTACAACATAATGATTTGATATCTGTATACACTGTGAAATGATCACCACAGTAAGTGTAGGTAACATCGGTCACCATACGTAGTTACAAAAAACCATTTTTTCTTGTGATAAGAATTTTCAAGGTCTACCCTCTTAGCAATTTTTGAATGTACAATACAGTATCATTAACTATAGTCACCGGGCTGTGCATCACATCCCCAGGACTTATTTATTTCATAGCTGGAAGTTTGTACCTTTTGACTCTTCACCCATTTCACCTGCTTCTGCCCTCACCCCCATTCCCACCTCTGGCAACCACTAACCTTTCTCTGTATCTATACCTCGGTTTTTTGTTTGGGGCTTTTTTTTTTTTTTTTTTGGTTCCACATATAAGTGAGATTATATGGTATTTGTCTTCCTCTGTCTGACTTACTTCACTTAACACAATGCTCTTGAGGTCTATCCGTGTTGATGCAGTTTGGCAAGGTTTCATTTTAAGAGCCAGCTTTATTCTAATAACAATAGCTTCCGATTATCGGAAAAATCCCTAACAGGGCCTGGAGAGTTCAGTCCCTGGGGGAACAGATCCCTTCCTTGGGGTCTCCCCATCACATTGTGCCCCTTACCTTCTGCACTGCACATACTCTGAGCCCCTTTTGGCCCCTCTAACCAGGCGTGTTCATCCCTGCTCCTTCCCTGCCTATACAGGGTTCTCCCCACCCTCCCACCCTTGACTGAGGCTGCTCTTTTGTCCTACCTCAGCTTCATCCCCCCTCCTCCAGGAAGCCCTCCCCATCTCATGGAAGAGGTCAATTACCCCATTTTACTCTCTCCCAGCTCCTTGTACTTCCTTTGGTACCAATCACAGTTGTAATTCTGCATTTTACTTGAGTGCTTGTAACTAATGCCCATCTCCTCAGTAGACTGTGAACTTCCCCAGGACACAGGCCTGTGTCCTCCCTTTTTCTGCATTATATTCCTAGCACTTAGCATAGCTGCCACAGGGCAACACCAAAGGCAAGTGTTTCCAAAGGGGTTGCATGGCCTTGGGAAGATGCCTGTAGCTGGGGCTTAGTTTTTCCTTCTATAAAATAGGCATGGTAATGGTGTTTCCTGGGAGACTGCAGTCATAAAAGGTATGAGGGTCCGTTGTTAATATTTGCTTGCACAAAAGTTCACACGATGAACCTGAACCCTTTAAATATATTGTTCGTGTGTTCTGCAGTCAGTGTCTTAACTAGGCATTTTTTCCTTTTTAGCCTTATCAGTATTTCTGAGTACCAACAGTGCACCTAGAATTGTCCAAGACGTAATGACCATGATCCGTATCCGGGTAACTTATCATTGTGCGTAACTGATATTAATCCTGATGGAATCAAATAACAGTACAGGTTTTCTGAGGTGTGTACTCACTTATTACCTCTCGTGGTAAGGTCCCAACCTGGACAAGCAGCCTCCATTATCTCATCTCCCCTTTACAGATGGAGACCTGGGGGGAAAAAGATGCGGCATGGCTTGCCCGAAGGCAGAGAGCCAGGAGCGAAGGAGGGAATGATAATCATAACGATTTGCATTTGTGACGTGCTTTCCCTACTGAAAAATCCAAAGCTCTTAGCAACGCTCAGTTTAATTCATCATTTTAATAATGCTGTGAAGTTTAACAAAAAGCATTGATTTCTGCAAGAGGCAAATGTTTTGAAATATAGCTGTGTAGCTAACTTCATAACCATCCAGGTAGATTGGATTTAAAAACTCATATTTCAAAACACCCAAATATGAATTATTGAGAACTTAGTGAGGGTTCCAGGGAAAAGCAAATTACTCAGGGCATGATTCTCCCAGCTGTGTCTCTTTCTTCCTACTCCTCATGTTTAAACCAGAGCAGATGACACAGGGTGGACATTTAAGGGGATGAGTGTGAATCTGGAGTCCCTCAGACACGATTCTCATCTGTACTTACCACTGTGACCTTAGGCAAGAAACTTAACCTTGCATAAGCCTGTTTTCTCATTAGTCAAATAGGGATGATAGCTCAAATACACATGTAAATATTAAAAAGAAATCAGGTGCCCAGCATTGTGTCTGGACCAAATAGCTGTTTAATAGTGGTTGATATTAATATTTATATCTGTTAATAACAATAAATGGTTCCCTCAGCTTTTAAAAGTTGTAAATAAGTGGCCAAATTAATTAGGCAAGAAATTTTGAAGACCAAACATGTACATAGAGTTTAGTTAAAAGTGAAGAGGGGGTTGGTCGAGACTGAATAGCAGGGTCCATCCTCCCTCTGGAGTCCCAATTTTTCACTCAAGGGTCTCCCCCTTCCCCACCCCAGGTCCTATAGGACTCATGCAGGTGGATCTGGGACCAAAGTTGAGGAGGGCTTTCTCCAGGTGGGACCTCAGAGATGTGGAGCAAATGTGGAGAAAGATGGTCCCTGGGAGAATTTCTCCACCCAATCCACGAATAGGTCGAAGAACAAAGCAAGAACGAGGCAAGCTCTAACCTTGGGGATCTGCAGGGGATACGCCTAAGGGAATATTCTTGGGAAGTAAGAATGCTTTTCTGAGAACACCAAAACCAAACCTTCCTGGAAGACAACCAGGAAACTTGCACGCTGCCCAAGGTGTGGTATGCTGTCTGAAAGTCCACCTAGTAAGGAAACTCTTCTTAGGTAAACAGAATGCTTCCTCTAACTCAAGTAGACACTTGACAGTTTACTGCTTTCTGTGAAAGGGTTCAATCCCACTCTCTTGCACTAACATCCAGCTGAGAATGAAAGTTCCAGGAAGTCAAGTTCAGGAGGGAGAATCACTTTGCAAGTGACGGCACCATCTGGTGGGAGTTGATGGAGTCTGTCCACTGAGAGCATGAAGGGGGGAGGTGGTGAAAGCCCAGGAGGCTATGTCACAGACCAAAGACATCCTCAGAGCATGGAAGGCTTTCCACATAACACCTAAGCTGGAAATTGCTTTCTTCCAGAAGAATTAGACAAGAAAAAGAAATAAAATCATCCAAATCAGAAAGGAAGAAGTTAAAATGATCTCTGTCCACAGATGTTATATACAGAAAACCCTAAAGATTACACACACACACAATTGTTAGAACTCATAAATGAGTTCAGCAAAGTTGCAGGATACAAATCAATGCACAAAATCAGTTTCATTCTTACATATTAACAATGAACAATCAGAAAAAGAAATTCAGAAAAAATTCCATTTCTAATAGCATCAAAAAATGAAATACTTAGGAATAAACTTAAGCAAGGAGGCAAAAGATTTGTATGCTGAAAACTACAAAGTGTTGCTGAAAAAAATTAAAGAAGGTACAAATAGATGGAAAGGTATTCACTATTCTTGTATTGGAAGACTTAACATTGTTAATATGGCAATACTAACTAAAGTGACCTACAGATTCGAAGCAGTCACTATCAATATTCCAATGACAATTTTTGCAGATATACAGAAACCCATCCTAAAATTCACTTGGGATCACAAGGGTCAAAACAATCTTAAAAAATAAGAACAAAATTGGAGGTCTCACACTTCAAAACTTATTACAAAGCTACAGTAATCAAAACAGTGTGGTACTGGCATAAAGATAAACTCATAGATCAATGGAATGGAATAGAGAGCCCAAAAATAAACACTAGTATATATGGCCAAATGATTTTCAATAAGGGTGCCAAGACCATTCAGTGAGGAAAGGACAGTCATTTCAACAAATGGCAGTGGGAAAACTGGATCTCCACATGCAAACAAATGAAGTAGGACCCAAACCTTACACCATATACAAAAATTGACTCAAGATGGATCATAAATGATGAGCTAAAACCATAAGACTCTTAGAAGAAAACATAAGAGAAAGCTTTATGACATTGGATTTGGCAATGATTTCTTAGATATGACATCAAAAACAGAAGCAACAAAAGAAAAATAGATAAATTGGACTACACCAAATTTTAAAACGTCTGTGCATCAAAGGACGCAATCAACAAAGTGAAAAGACAGCCCTCTGAACAGGAGTAAATATTTGCAAATCATATATTTGAGAAGGGGTTAATATTCAGATATAGAGAACTTCTACAATGCAACAACAAAAAAACAAATAACCAGATTTAAAGATGGGCAATGGAATTGAATCAATCACTCTTTCTCCAACAAAGATATACAAATGGTCAATAAGCACATGAAAAGGTGATCAATGTCACTAAACACTAGGGAGAAGCAAATCAAAACTACAGTGAGATACCACTTCACACCCATTAGGATGGAGACTATTAAACACACACACACACGGAAAATAAGTGTTGGTGAGGATGTGGAGAAATTGGAACCCTCATGCATTGCTAGTAAAAATGTAAAATGGTTCGGCCACTGTGGAAAACCATTTAGTGGTTCCTTAAAAAGTTAAACATAAAATTATCACATGATTCAGCAATTCCATGTCTGGATATATAACCAAAAGAAATGAAAGCAAGAACTTGAACAGATATTTGTACACACATATTCATAGCAGCATCCTTTACAATAGCCAAAATATGGAAGCAATCCAAGTGTCCACCAATGGAGGAATGGATAAACAAATGCGGCGTATCCATACAATGGAATATTATTCAGTCCTGCAAAAGAAGGAAATGCTGACACCTGCTACAACATGGATGAAACTTGAGGACATTATGCTGAGTGAAATATGCCATCATGAAAGGACAAATACTGTATGATTCCACTGATATGAGGTACCCAGAGGAGTCAAATTCATAGAAATGGAAAATAGAAAGGTGGTTGCCAGGGGCTGGGGGGAGGGGGAAATGAGGAGCTATTTTCTAATGTGGACAGAGTTTCAGTGTGGGATGATTAAAAAGTTATCAAATTGGATAGTGGTAATAGTTACACAACATGGTGAGTGCCCTTGATGCCAAAAAAATTATACACTTAAAAATGGTAAATTTTATATTACGTGTATCTTACGACAATGTAAAAAAATTTTTAATGAAACATTTACATGTAAATCTAGCAAAACATGTACAGAACTTATATGCTGAAAACTACACAATGCTGATGAGAAATGTTTTAAAGTTCTAAATAAATGGAGAGGTGATCTCTTATCTGGGCAAAGCACAGCCTCCTCCATCCTCCTGCTTTTATAGGAGTTTTGGCTATTATGGAGTTTCTGTCCACAGGGGAGAAACTGTTCAGCCTGGGCCCATCTATCTCCTGCTTCAGTATTCTTGAGAAGGACACGCACTCACTCCCTCTTGCGATAGCACCGGAATCACAACTAACTGCTGAACAATCATCAACAGGAAGACACTGGAACTCACCAAAAAAATACCTGACATCCAAAGACAAAGGAGAAGGCACAATGAGATGGTAGGAGGGGCGCAATCACAGTAAAATCAAATCCCATAACTGCTGGTGAGTGACTCACAAACTGGAGAACACTTATGCCACAGAAGTCCACCCACTGGAGTGAAGGTTCTGAACCCCACATCAGGCTTCCCAAACTTGGGGTCCGGCAACAGGAGGAGGAATCTCCAGAGAATAAGACTTTGAAGCCTAGTGGAATTTGCTTGCAGGGCTTCAACAGGACTGAGGGAAACAGAGACTCCACTCTTGGAGGGCACACACAAAGTAGTGTGCGCATCAGGACCCAGGGGAAGGAGCAGTGACCTCATAGGAGACTGAACCACACCTACCTGCTAGTGTTGGAGGGTCTCCTGCAGAGGCAGGGAGTGGTTCTGTCTCACTGTGAGGACAAGGACACTGGCAGCAGAAGTTCTGGGTAGTACTCCTTGGCGTGAGCCCTCCCAGAGTCCACCATTAGCCCCACCAAAGAGCCTGGGTAGGCTCCAGTGTTGGGTCACCTCAGGCCAGACAACCAATAGGGAGGGAACCCAGCGCCACCCATCAGCATACAAGTGGATTAAAGTTTTACTGAGCTCTGCCCACCAGAGCAACACCCAGCTCTACCCATCACCAGTCCCTCCCATCAGGAAGCTACACAAGCCTCTTAGATAGCCTCATCCACCAGAGGGCAGACAGCAGAAGCAAGAAGAACTACAATCCTGCAGCCTGTGAAACGTAAACCACATTCACAGAAAGATAGACAAAATGAAAAGGCAGAGGACTACATACCAGATGAAGCAACAAGATAAAACCATAGAAAAACAACTAAATGAAGTGGAGATAGGCAACCTTCCAGAAAAAGAATTCAGAATAATGATAGTGAAGATGACCCAGAACCTTGGAAAAAGAATGGAGGCAAAGATCGAGAAGATGCAAGAAATGTTTAACAAAGACCTAGAAGATTTAAAGGACAAACACCTAGATGAATTAAAGAACAAACAAACAGAGATGAATAATATCAAGCATCATTTCCAACTACAACGCTATGAGATTAGAAATAAATTACAACAAAAACAAGTAATACAACAAGTAATACAACAAAAAAAAGTAAAAAACACAAACATATGGAAGCTAAATAATACGTTACTAAATAACCAAGAGATCACTGAAGAAATCAAAGAGGAAATCAAAAAATACCTACAGACAAATGACAATGAACACACGATGATCCAAAACCTATGGGATGCAGCAAAAGCAGTTCTAGGAGGGAAGTCTATAATACAATAACTGAAATGAAAAATACACTTGAAGGAATCAAGAGCAGAATAACTGAGGCAGAAGAGCGGATAAGTGACCTGGAAGACAGAATGGTGGAATTCACTGCTGTGAATTAAATACTTAGGAATAAACCTACCTAAGGAGGTAAAAGACATGTACTCAGAAAACTATAAGACACTGATGAAAGAAATCAAAGATGACACAAACAGGTGGAGAGATATACCATGTTCTTGGATTGGAAGAATCAATACTGTGAAAATGACTATACTACCCAAAGCAATCTACAGATTCAATGCAATCCCTATCAAATTACCAATGGCATTTTTCACAGAACTAGAACAAAAAATCTTTAAATTCGTATGGAGACACAAAAGACCCCAAATAGCCAATACAATCTTGAGAAAATAAAATGGAGCTGGAGGAATCAGACTCCCTGACTCACACTATACTACAAAGCTACAGTAATCAAAACAATATGGTACTGGTACAAAAACCGAAATATAGGTCAATGGAACAGGATAGAAAGCCCAGAGATAAATCCACACACCTATGGTTAACTAATCTATGACAAAGGAGGCAAGGATATACAATGGAGAAAAGACAGCCTCTTCAATAAGTGGTGCCGGGAAAACTGGACAGCTACATGTAAAAGAATGAAATTAGAACACTCCCTAACACCATACACAAAAATAAACTCAAAATGGATTAAAGGCCTAAATGTAAGACCGGACACTATAAAACTCTTAGAGGAAAACATAGGCAGAACACTGTTTGACATAAATTGCAGCAAGATCTTTTTTTAGCCACCTCCTAGAGTCATGGAAATAAAAACAAAAATAAACAAATGGGACCTAATGAAACTTAAAAGCTTTTGCACAGCAAAGGAAACTATAAGCAAGACAAAAAGACAACCCTCAGAATGGGAGAAAATATTTGCAAGCGAATCAACAAAGGATTAACCTCCAAAATATATAAACAGCTCATGCAGCTCAATATTAAAAAAACAAACAACCCATCAAAAAATGGACAGAAGACCTAAACAGACATTTCTCCAAAGAAGACATACAGATGGCCAAGAGGCACATGAAAATCTGCTCAACATCACTAATCATTAGAGAAATGCAAATCAAAGCTACAATGAGGTATCACCTCACAGCAGTCAGAATGGGCATCATCAGAAAATCTACAAACAACAAATGCTGGAGAGGCTGTGGAGAAAAGGGAACACTCTTGCACTGTTGGTGGGAATGTAAATTGATACAGCCACTATGAAGAACAGTATGGAGGTTCCTTAAAAAACTAAAAATAGAACTACCATATGACCCAGCAATCCCACTGCTGGGCATATACCCAGAGAAAACCATAATTCAAACAAACACATGAACCCCAATGTTCACTGCAGCACTATTTACAATAGCCAGGTCACGGAAGCAGCCTAAATGCCATCGACAGATGAATGTATAAAGTATGGTACATATATACAATGGAATATTACTCAGCCATAAAAAGGAACAAAATTGGGTCATTTGTAGAGACATGGATGGACCTAGAGACTGTCATACAGAGTGAAGTAAGTCAGAAAGAGAAAAACAAATATCGTATATTAATGCACATACGTAGAATCTAGAGAAATGGTACAAATGAACCAGTTTGCAAGGCAGAAATAGAAACACAGATGTAGAGCACAAACATATGGACACCCAGGGGGGCAAGCGGGGGCGGGGGGCGGCGGTGGTAGTGGTGGGATGAAATGGGAGACTGGGATTGACATATATATACTAATATGTATAAAATAGATAATAAGAACCTGCTGTATAAAATAAATAAATTAAATTAAATTTTTAAAAAGTATTCTTACCTTAAAAAAATAATAATAAATAAATAAGTAAATGGAGAGGTATACTGTGTTCATGGATTGGAAGAATCAACATAGTAAAGATGCTTGTTCCCAAATTGATATACAGATTTATCATAAGTCCTATTAAAATCCCAGCAAGATTTTTTTAAGTATAGACAAGGTTATTGTAAGCTTCATATGAAAAGGCATACAAACTTGAATAGCTAACACAATTTTGAAAAAGAAGAATAAAGTTGGAGGAGTAAGTCTACCCAACTTCAAGAATTACAGGGACTTCCCTGGTGATCCAGTGGTAAAGAATCCACTTTGGATTCTTCAGGGAAATAAGATCCCACATGCCTCGGGACAAGTAAGTCCACATGCCACAACTACTGAGCTCGCATACCTCAACTAGAGAGGCTTTGTGCCACAAACTACAGAGTGCACGAGCCCTGAAGCCTGTGCACCACAAGTAGAGAAGAGAAAACCTGCATGCCACAACTAGAGAGAAACCCGTGCACCACAACCAAGAGCCCATGCTGCAACGAAAGATCCCACATGCCTCAACGAAGATCCCGTGTGCTGCAACTAAGACCTGATGCAGCCGAAAATAAATAAATAAATTTTTAAAAAGAGAATTACAATATAGCTACAGTAATCAAGACTCTGTGGTAGTGGCAGAATAGACTTATAAACCAATGGAACAGGACAGAGAACCAGAAATAGACCCAGACAAATATGTCCAAATGAGTTTTGAAAAAGGTGCAAAAGCAGTTCAATGAGGAAAGACACCGTATTCAACAATGAATGCTTAGAGCATTTGGACTATAAGCAAAAAAACGAACCTTAACCTAAGTCTCACACCTCGTCCAAAAATTAACTCAAAATGGAACGCAGACTTACCTGTAAAGCATAAAATGATAAAACTTTTAGAAAGAAATTAAAAAATCCTCAGGACCTAGGGCCAGGCAAAGACGTCTCAGACTCAACTCTAAAAGCATGATCCATAAAAGGAAAAATTGATAATTTTTTTAAAGTTTTCATCAAAATTAAAAACTTTTGCTCTGTGAAAGATCTTGTTACAGGCAGACTTACCTGTAAAGCATAAAATGATAAAACTTTTAGAAAGAAATTAAAAAATCCTCAGGACCTAGGGCCAGGCAAAGACGTCTCAGACTCAACTCTAAAAGCATGATCCATAAAAGGAAAAATTGATAATTTTTTTAAAGTTTTCATCAAAATTAAAAACTTTTGCTCTGTGAAAGATCTTGTTATGAGGATATAAAGATGAGCTACAGCTTGGGAGAAAATATTTGCAAACCACGCATCTGTCGAACAACCAATATCTAGAATATATAAAGAGCTCTCAAACTAAACAATTAAAATAAAATAAAAAATAAACAATTCAATTAGAAAGTGATCAAAAAATATGTAGACATCTTTCACCAAAGAGGATACATAGACGGCAAATAAGCACATGAAAAGATCTTCAACATCCTTCGCAATTGGAGAAGTACAGATCAAAACAATGTGCAATCATTCCCACATTCCCAATGTGCTAGTGACTTTGTGAAAAAGAGTGATAACACCAAGTGATGGTGAGGATGTGGGGAAACTGAGTCACTCATCATTGCTGGCAAGAATGTAAAATGGCACAGCTACTCTGAAAAACAGCTGGACACTTCTCAACATCCCGGTGAGAAAAGAGTTGTCATTGGATATTGTGTGAGTGGATAGGTTAGGTTATGCCGCAGTGACAAAAAACCAGAAATGTCAGTGACCTCAACAACAAAGTAGGCTTCGTTCAAGGGAGCGAGTCAGGCACAGCGGCTGACAGAGGCCCCGTGTCAGCCCACGCTTTCCAGTCACCACGGCAAGACGCTGAGGGCTCCGCAAACTACACGGACTCCGAAAGCCTCTGCCCTGAAGTGGCCCGAGTCACTGCCGCTCACGTTTTTTGGGCCAAACAGGGATGTATCCAACTACTTCAGGGAGGGGCAGAGGAAATTTGGGGTCAGAATTCAGGTCACCATGGTGTCACCGGGCACAATTGTCTCAGCTACAAAGGAGGGGAACCGGGCTTGAAGCCGTGACCACGTCAGGCCCTCAGAGCTGAATCCTGGACTGCCCTGTCCTTGAGACCCATCTTCCCACAGGGAGGGTCTCCAAGATCAGGTTTTTGAGTCCGAAGAAAGAATGCTAACACTCCCTTGCAAAGGGCTGCAGAACGGCTCAGCTGATATCCGACTTTGAAACAAACTTGTCTTGACCAGGAAATGAAAGGATGTTGGGAAAATTGTTTTGCTTAATGCCTGTCAGATATTTCTGAGTTTTGGGCTCCCTGCTTTAGAAAACAACCAATAAATTAGAGTCTGCCAAGGAGATGGGCGTCTTCTCTGACCAGCATCTTCCAAGATGGTCTGCAGGCAAACGCAGCAAAAGGCTTTAATTCTTTCTACAAAACAGCTCTCCTAGCACCACATGCAAGGAGACACTTAGAAAGCACTTTCTGATGAACTCAGTGATGGGAAAAAGGTACAGTGGAGGGTGTGACCGTACTGCTGCCCAAGAAGACTAGCAATTCCCTAAACAACTGAATCCAGGAAACTAGAAGGCTGTTTCAGCTTTTGGTCAGATACTAAATATAGCAACCCTGGGGACTGTTCACCCCCTGGAAGGATGCTGGCCCTGCCTGTAACTGTTGCTCAAGAAGCAGCCCCTCGGTAGTCCCTCCTCCCTGCATGGCCCCTCCCACTCTGGGGGCCACGGCTAAGAGGTCCAGGTGGGCACCACCCACCACAGCAATTCTTCAGGCCAGGCTTTAATCAGAAAAGAGGAGCTGGTTCCATCCCATCACTTGTCTCAGGAATCTGAGTTAAGAAATGCTTAGGGAAAGAAGAAATTAGCAGAGGAAATAAAAACAAAAAGGTAAGGATGATGGAAGAGCTGGGGCAGCCAGAGTGGGCCATGAGCAAGCCCACGTTACTAGAGAATAAAATTCAGACAGAGCAGAGGAAGCAGGGGGCGGAGTGGGGAGAGTGGAGCAGATGGGCCGGGACGGGCGGGGGTGTGAGAGGGGCGCCCGGACCCTGGAGTTAGCGGGGAGCAAGCAGGCCGTGGGGCGGCCAGAGCAGCCTCACCGCCGGCCCACAGCCCCGGGCCCTCCTTCCACCTCTGCTGCTTTCTCATCACATCTTCCTAAGCAAAGGCAGTTCTCACCTAAGAGGAATCTGATGACAGCCGTGCACGTACGTTCCTCTTCCTTACTCTGCTGCAAATTAAAGCACAGCCTACGCTATGCCTCAGAGTCCATCAAAAGGATCTGAAATCTGCTCTGCCCACCGCCAAAGGGAACAAAAATCGATAGCCAGGGTCAATTCAGCCTGATCCCAGAGCCCACAGCCCCTTCTGATGAAGAGTGATGCCTGCTGTGATACACGGGAAGGTCTCGGTCACGTGCGCTGTGTCAGCAGACCACTGAGGCCTCGCGGGTCTCAGCCCTCTCCCCCAGTGAGGCCCATGACCTCCGCACCACACACACCAGCCAGGACAACGCAAGCCTGCCTGTAGCTCCGCCAGGGGCACAACCCCCCTAGGCCTCCATGTTTAATAGAAGCAGCTCACCTCTGACCCCTTCTTCCCGTGGGGCTGCATGTTCAGAATGCAGTTGAAGAAACACTCCCGTTGCTGAGAATGTTTGCAAACTATTCACCGTCCATCCCATCCACAGCAGAACACCTGTTATTCCACGAGCAGCTGTGTCTGCAACACTTAGCAGACCCTGTGACTTCAAGTCAAAATGTATACCCAGGGGATCTACTCCCAGAGCTGCAGAGCAGGGAGAGGGATTTCCCCTGGCCTCAGGGATGCACACCCAGGTCAACGGCAGCCATGCCCTGCGTGGTCCTTCTGCTGAGAGGAGGGCCCAGCCCAGGACTGGAGGTGGGGCTGCTAAGTTGGATTGGGCTGGTCTCACTCCAGAGACTGAGAGTTGGTTGTCTCTCCACGTGTATTGTCTTCTTCAAGAGCAGAATCCCATTACTGCAGCTCAGCACATGCCACCCGGAATGAAAGCCATTTCCCAGCCCCCTTGCAGCCACATGTGGCCGCATGACCAACGTCCAGACAATGAGACGGAAGCAGAAGTGCTGTCTGGGACTCTTGGGGAAGCTCTTTCGGCAGGGGACAGTGTCAGTAGCCATCGTATGTTATGAAGAGCCAGGCTAGAAGGGGGCCTGGGTCCCTGGTGACCTTGGAGCCACCATATCAGCCAGGACGGTACATCTAGATTCTCTCTGTGAGAGAAACATAAGCTGTTGTCTTGTTTAAACCACTGTTATTCTGAGTTTGAGGTCACGTTCAGTTTGATGCAACGTGGCGAATAATTGGTACCCTGAAGTGGCATGGTACAAGAACGTGACGGCTAAAACGTGAGCTGTCATTAATGTAACGTTATCAGATGGCAGGGGACAAGGGCTCAGACTCTAAGATGAGAAGCAGGTGAGTCTTGTTATGCAGTGACAAAACATTTGGTAAAACTGTCACCTATTGTCCCTTGGATGAGAGACCAGAAACTGAGATCTGGGTACAGAGACTTGGTGGGGAGAGTCCGGATGTTGGCAGGTGGTGACTGCAATGGCTTTGTAACCCAGGCCGGACTGCATCCCAGGACGCCCTTCCCTGCAGGTGCCCATTAGGTGGGCCACACGAGAGCTTCCCGGGAGACTCGGAGGCCGGCGGGAGCAGCAGACTTTGTGCGGATCCCCCTACCACACTCAGCATCACTTGACCTGCCGGCTCTCCTCTTTGGTGGGAAGCAGCAGTGGACCTGTCACCGCCCTGCATCCCCACAGCCTCCTTCAGATGTGTGTCCCTGGCTGCACAGGTGTGCGGCCCACGCAGGATCCCACTTCCAACAACCCTGCCCTCGATGAATGCTCTGCTGTCACCTTCTTGACATTTGGAATTTTGGAACAAGGGGCTTTGCATTTTCACTTTGCACTGGGTCCAGAATTTTAGGTAGGCAGCCCTGCCTAGTAGTTCCACATCTCCATGAACAAAGTCCTGTGAGAGAGAGAGAGAGAGAGAGAGAGCTTGAGCTCAGCACGGAGTGATCCAGCCCAAGGCAGAGAAGGAAAGGAGACAGCAGAGCTGAGAAAGGGATTGTGTGCCCACAGCCCCTGCTTTTGCACCCCCAGCAGAGCTAGAAAACTGCCATTTAGAGAAAACTTGGTGATCTTCACATAAAGGCAGTGAGCCTGCTGGCAAGGAGATTAACCTTCACGACAAAGCCCATCGTTTAGACGGCCTCAGACAGAGGTGCTAAGTTGGAGACAAAACAAACTGTAAAAGACAAAAGTCTTCAGACTTAAAAACGACATGCAGACAAGATCTTTAGTTGATTTTAAAAAATGTTTGATTTTATATTGGAGTATAGTTGATATACAATGTTGTGTTAGTTTTAGGTGTCCAGCCAAAGTGATTTAGTCACACATATTCATATATCTATTCTTTCCCATTTTAGGTTATTACAGAGTTCTGAGCAGAGTTCCCTGTGCTGTACAGTAGGTCCTTGCTGATTATCTATTTTATACAGAGTCGTGTGTATCTGTTAATCCCAACCTCCTAACTTATCCCTCCCACCCTTTCCCCTTTGGTGACCATAAGTTTGTTTTCTAAGTCTGTGAGTCTGTTTCTGTTTCGTTGATAAGGTCAGTTGTGTCATACTTTAGATCCCACACATAAGTGATATCATATGGTATTTGTCTTTCTCGGTCTGACTTACTTCACGAAGTATGATGACCCTTAGTTGGCTGTTTACACATAGAACTAGCTGAAAGAAGATAAACTAAAAGCCTACCAAGTTTTTCAGAGAAATATCATTGTAAAGAAATCCCAACCTGGCTGGCAACCGTCTGCAGGTTAAAACCCAGAAGCAGAGCATTGGGCCACAGAAGCAAAGGGACGATGAAGAGCCCCCAGAGGACAAAGTGGGTGCGAAAGCAGAAGTAGAGCTGCCTGAGGGGCTGAGGCAGGAAGCCTGGTACCCTGCCCAACAACCAACTTCAGATGCAAACTAGCTGCTGGCCTGCCGTGGGTTCCCCACTCCCCCCTTTTCTGAATACACATTTACGTTTTCCTGTTCCTTCTCCATCATTGTTGGTTTGACAAGGGCAGACACCTGTCTTTTCATTTGTGGGCAACATTTCAAGCTGACAGAACAGACTGCACCGCAATCAGAGTCCCAGGGGAAGGAGCTTATGGGTCTTCAGGGCTGCATACCTCCCGGAGACCCATGCACACTGCGAACGAGGAGAGGCCCGTGGGCATTCCGCTAGCCCTCCAACCTCCTCTTCCTTGTTAGCAACGAAATCCCACTGCCTGCTTAGCATACCGGGCCCAGAATACAAGATCACCTTTGTCAACTTTCTAGTGGGGAGGTGTGGCCACAGGACTGACGTTCTGGGCAGTGACGTGTAAGAAGAAGGGCTGTGCGGGGCCTGTGGTGTCCAGTGCTCAAGCAGCTACTTTGCACCATGAGGACACATGATAGGTTGGAGGAACAGCAAAGCAGAAGGAGTGTGGGGACCTGGGGGCTGTGGAACCCCCTCAGTAGACCTGGACAGCTGAACTCTTGACTCTTTTGTATGAGAGAAGGCTGCCTACCTGTTCAAATGACTGTTAGCTCTCTCCCAGCAGCCTGGGCTAATCCTAGCTAATATGATCCCAGTGGCCCGGAATTCTAGCTGTTCACCAGAACCCAAGCTTTCCTTGTCTGGCACATAGCCAGAATCCACCTCCCTTGCAATTAGAGATGTTTGTGGGTGATGAATTCTAGCCAGTGGGAATCTGGGTGGCTTTTAGGACACAGCAGTGACTCTCCATTTTCTTGGTCCTCTCCCCCAGCTGAATATAGACAATGATAATGCCCTAGATGATGATGGAACCACAAACTAAAAGGAGCCAGAATCCCTGAATCACTGTAGGAGCAGAACATCCTGACAAAACCAAAACCACCGCTAGGCCTAATTATGTGAAGGAGAAATAAACTTCTAGTGGGCTTGATCTGTTGTGCATTTGGAATCTATTTGTTAAGGGGGTCTAGCCTACCCTATATAGGCCACAGGAAGCAGGCTAAGATGCTAAGGTAGGGTGCCCTGGGCCCCAGGTGTGGGAGCTTGCATTTTGAGCTCTAGTTCAAGCAGAGGAATTGGAAGAGGAGCTCCAATCAGGAAACATGACCCCAAATCCCGTCCTGCAGACAGAGAATTTGCCCGGGTTGAGGGGAAGTTCCATTCAAATGGACTTTTAGATAAGTATGAGTCCCATGTTGGATTGGAAATGAATAAACAGCCTCAGGGACTGTGTTTTGGGGGTTAAGCTAGAATAAACCTGTACCTACAGGCGGGGCCGCATTTGAGCGCTAAGCATGGCCAACAAACAAATCAATATGGAAACCAGTCTACACACAACGTTTCCATTTAGAAACTTTTATATCAGAAACAAAAGCATTGTGTAGTGGTTAAGTCTCCAAAGTAGCTGCCACCGTTCTAATTCTGACCCTGTGATTCACCAGCAGGTAAGAAACCTCAGCCATACCACTTCAGTCCTCTGAGCTTTGGTTTCCTCATCTGTAAAATGGGGGTTATTACAGTACCTTCCTCAGACAGCTGATGGGTTAAAGGAAGTAATGCAGGTAAAGCGCTAGCATGAGTGAGGCACGTGGTAAGAACGCAAAATCTGTTGTGTATTAATATCAGCAAAAACGCATCGACTCCACTGCCACTGTTGGGTGGCATTAACGTTGCTTATGTCCTCTCATTTTGGACAAAGAGACCTACAGACAGCCTTTGAGACAATCTTTTTTTTTTTTTTTTTTTTTTTTTTTTTTTTTGCGGTACGCGGGCCTCTCACTGTTGTGGCCTCTCCGGTTGTGGAGCACAGGCTCCGGATGCGCAGGCTCAGGGGCCATGGCTCACGGACCCAGCCGCTCCACGGTATGTGGGATCTTCCCGGACCGGGGCACGAACTCGTGTCTCCTGCATCGGCAGGAGGACTCTCAACCACTGCGCCACCAGGGAAGCCCTGAGACAATCTTTAGTAAGTAGAGTAGCTTCTGGAATCTAGTTTACACTTGTTTATACAACAGTATTTCAGATAAATCTGCATGTTATTGGATTATAAAATGCAAGTCCTTTAAAAACCAGAGTGGGGGGCTTCCCTGGTGGCGCAATGGTTGAGAGTCCGCCTGCCGATGCAGGGGACACAGGTTCGTGCCCTGGTCTGGGAAGATCCCACACGCCGCGGAGTGGCTGGGCCCGTGAGCCATGGCCACTGAGCCTGCGCGTCCGGAGCCTGTGCTCCGCAACGGGAGAGGCCACAACAGTGAGAGGCCCGCGTACCGCAAAAAAAAATAATAATTAAAAAAAAACAAACAAAAAACCAGAGTGGGGACTTCCCTGGTGGTCCAGTGGTTAAGACTTCACCTTCCGGCGCAGGAGGTGCGGGTTCGATCCCTGGTCAGGGAGCTAAGATCCCACATGCCTCGGGGCCAAAATACCAAAACATAAAATAAAAGAAGCAATATTGTAACAAATTCAATAAAGACTTTAAAAATGGTCCACGTCAAAAAAAAAAAAAAAAACCCAAAGTGAATTTATGAACACTTGGCATTATTTCCTCAATTAATATTCATTCACTTATTCAACAGCTGTTTGTGAAGGCCCCATTAGTTGCCAGGCTCTGGGCTGGGCTCTGGGGACACAACGGAGAACAAGCCAGCAGGGCTCTTACCCTCCCAGAACTTGCATTCTAGTGGGAGCCCCCACAGGGCCACTGCTACTGTCAGGACAGGTTCCTGGACCATGTGTAGCAGTCCTGATGTTCAGAAAGTCAGGACTTTTTTATAGAAACTTTTTTCCCACCCCCTCGACTCTATCGTCCCATCAGACACTGACCAGTAATGGCCACTTGGTTCCTCAGACCATCTTTAATATCACTTTGTTTGCCTGAATCTAGATTAGGATGCTTCCTCCAAGGTCCTCACCTGTCCTGGTATGAGGGAAACTTACCCCTCAGAATCTGCAGCTCACCCTGCCCTACTGATGCTTGCTCCGTTGGACATACCTCTTCTTCTGAAAAACAAGAAATTGAAATTGTCTGCAGACCTGTTGGATCTACAATTGTTTCTTTTTCCACACTCTCCTCCTTCCAGACAGGCAGGCTCCCGAGGGTGTCTACACATCCTGAGGTCATGTCCATTGCAGGGCCAAGTACTCAGTGAACTGGAGGAAACCACGTGGAAGAAGACGTATGACATAGAAAACGGTTTTCCAGGTGTCAGAGCCAGGCAAAGCGGGAGCCAGCTATAGGGTGACATCGTGCCTTGAGGAATCAGACCATGTCACCAATTCAGCCAAGAGGTGATGATGACGATGCCAGTGTCAGAGGAACTGACATAGAGATTGTCACTTCGGGATCCCTACCTAAGGGGGAGGGAGTTCCCCCACAGAGCCAGTCTGCAAAGTACAATTGATAGAAGCTAAAGGGTCAATGGCGCTTTGCACTGGGGAAACATACAAAGCACTGACCCCCATAGGCCACCAGTTAACTGCCCATCCTTAAGGTAAAGCTTTCCTGTTTGTTAGGTCATCTTCACCCGTGTTGATCCTGCTGTTCCTGGAGCTCTTGGCACCTCCCCTTTCCAACTGTAGGGTCAGAGCTACTAATTACCTCCTACTGTGATGGTTGGTGTGTGTGTGTGTGTGTGTGTGTGTGCCGCGTGTGAGAGACAGCGAGAGAGACATGGACAAACATCCACCGAATCTGTCTACTGACCCTGAATCATTCAATGACTCCACATCTTCAAGGAACTGTCTGATTCATTTCTGGATCCCCCTACCGAGCACAGTGCTGGGTACCATGTAGCTGCCCAGTCGAGGCCGAGCCTCCGGGTGGCTCTCCATCAGATCTACCAACTCTTCCTCCTCTGCAGACGGGGTGTGGCCGGAAGGGGCCTGGCAGCTTGTGGGGTCTGCCCCGCCTCGTCAGCAGGGTTCAGGCTGTCCAGACCAAGGGTCTGAGGACCCCTCCTCTCCCAGCTAGCTGGGTATGGCCAGGACTCGCAGCAGAGGCTCCCAGCCTCTGGAAAACTGCAGTGCCATAAAGCAATCGCACTTTTTGTAATTCAGGTATTACAGTTGTGCCTACATTTAAATGACTGTGCTGTAACCGACCTGCACGGTCTCGTTGTGACTTAAAGCCTACAGACTTCAACTAATTAAAAAGACACTGGTGAGCTGAGGGAGGAAGCCTCGTCACGTGGCTCACATGTGCATGGCAGGATCAAATCTACACTTTCTCAGCGATGCACATGGACACTCCAAGAGTCTGTGCTGTCCCAGAGTCCAGAGGGGTAATTACCAGGCGTTTTAGGTCACTACTGGGCAGTTATATGTGAGGAAACTGAAGGTCTTTTCCTTAATTACCAAGCGTGTCCTCATCTACTCTGTATAGTCCCAGCGCAGTGCACACCCGGTGCCATGCAGAATGGGGTGACCTGATGAGGTAGGAGATAGATGGGCCCCGGGTTGAGCAGCTACAACCCTTCTGCTGATGCTTCGACATAAGGTACCAGCAGGAGCATTGGGCCCTGACTGGGTGGAAGGCGAAGCTACCACAACCTCCTCATTCTCGTGGTCAAAGGGATTTCCCAGCCTGACATGTGCACAGAGAAGGTCCTCAGTCTGGGGAGGGGCCAAAGGAGTGAGGGGGCACCAGCCCATAATACACCCAGCCAACCCCCCAGAAACCTTCACGCTGGAATCCATCTTGGCTGAGAGATGCATGCACCCACCAGGAAGGACACTGAGTCAGACCAGATTATAGGCACAAATGAGATGATTGGCCAGAGACAACCTGGAAGACCGCCCCCATATAAGTGACCTAACCCACCCCTATTGGATACAACTCACTCCAAGTTCACCCATGTGTTCTTCCACAGGTACTTTGCTTCCAATAAACGTTTTACCTGCTTCACAATCTCGGTCTCTTTGCTGAATTCTTTCTTCAAAGAAGACAAGGACCGAGGTCCTGCTTCCAGCCATTCCACCGCCAAAGTCACTGAGACACGGGCCTTTGTCTCTAGGGCCTCCTAGACTAGCTCAAGAGACCAAATACATACAGATACAATGATGTAAGTACTGAATTGCATGGAAATGACGGTAAATGTAGTAAAAGCTGAAAACAGAGCAAAAATAATGTTTCATGGAGAGATGTGAGAGGAAGGTGTTTGCCCACTTCACACCATTCTTCGTGGCAGAGATATCATTCCAACTCACAGCTCTTTGCAAATGGGAAATAGAAGTTAATATCAAACAAACCACCACACAGCATGGATTCAGAGGTAGGTCTTCCGGCTCTAAGATCTCTGTCCTTTCCAATATATCAATTTCATAGATGTTAGAAATTTAAATACTTGCTCTTCATTCTGTGTGGGAGGGGAAGAAAGTTTCAGCCTTCTTTGGCAGTATAGTTAGATTCATGGAATCCACATTTATTGGCCAAAAGGGTGGGCAAAGCTGGATTTGCTAACCTGTGTTAACCAGTGTCTGTGCCCACAGCGCACGTTGCAGCCCCTGCTGCTTCATCTCCGTCACCCCTGGGGGTGTCCTGGGGAGGCAGCCGCTTTACAACTCTAGACCTTCTCCGCAGTTTTCTTCTCCCTAAAGGGCTGGGTCCAGCAGTATGGGTTTCATCTTGTGTGTTCCACTTAGCCAACCACTGTATTCCTGTTTGCTCCCATTTCCTGCTGCTGCTCTGTCCCCTGGTTACCCAAAGACGTTTAGATGACCAGTGGCAGGGGCTGTGCACTCAGCGCTGGACTGGGAACATGTGGGGAAGTTGGTCGATCCCTCTGGATCTTGCTGGAAATGCTTTCGGAATCTACGGTTGCAGGCCCTGTTTTTCCCCAATGCTTTTCACCTTGTGACAGCTGAAATTTTTCCTTGCATCCAGGGGTTAAATAGAGACTCTAATTTAAACTGTTCTCACTATACAGTCAGACTTTCAACTGATTAACTTTTACAGAAGCTTATATCCAAGGGGCAATTCAAGATGTCGTGTTGGCATCGGCTCCGTGTCGGAGACTGTCTCGTTTTCCCTTATGTGTGAAATAAAAACTTTACGCTACACATTCAGAAGGGCAAAAAATAAATTACCCATAATAGGAAATTAAGAGGAATTGCCATGGAATTGCCATCATAAATTAGATAGGCCATCAGGAAAATATGACGGAAAGGGCTGCTCTAGAAAGACTTCTTTGTCTGACTGCATTTATTTTTCATGAGTTTTTACTATTCAGTAGCTTTAGATTCAATCTGTCATAGATGGCCAGGGTCTTTCCCAGGGAAGAAGAGGGGGAGGCTCCCCACTCTTCCTGAAACCACGAAGGGACTTGTAGAGGAATGTTTCAAGAAACCAAGGAAGCATTTGCCTTCGAGGACCTGAATGAACCTCCCAATAAGCCCAGATGAAATTTGAAAACTTAACAAAAACTTACAGGAAGGCTGTTAATACACATTTGTTAGACCTCCACCACGAGGTGTTCTGGGTACTTTAGACTTCTAGATTATTCCAGGTACTTTAGATTTTAAACACCACCAGCAAAGTGTTAAACCAGGATCTGAAAAAATCCTGCCAAGCCAAATAGCTGTCCCTGAGTAAACCGTGCTCCCCTCGGCAACCGTAGCCTTGTGTCTCAAAGCCTGGAGAGGCAGACAGTGGGGGTCTTCTCTCGCTGGCTTGGCTGGATTCCTCTTATGTTTTCCTGTCTCTGAAAAATTCTGTCCTGCTTGGGAGTCATGGCCACTGGGACTGGGTATCCTGTACTCAGGGAGGCTCTTCCCCTCATCTTATAGAAGAGCTATTGTTCCCAGGTCAGAAGGACTGAACTCAGAAGGCTAAAGATGGGAAAACAGGTTATCAGAGCATGACAACTCTTCCTCCTTTGATGGAAGCTGTCTAAATTACTGAGCTCATGGGAGCGGTTGTTCTCAAGTGACCTAACACCCTGATTTTCAAGATTTAAAAAAAAATTTTATAGGGCCTTGTACCTGGTGGTATTGGGACAAAAATGATAATGTTGCCACTGCCTTTTTTTTAAACCAATTTTTAAAATTGAAGTACTTCAATTATATGATTATAATAGCTGCTGTCTTTCTTTGCCTTATCTTTTTTTCCCATTAAAAACATAATAGATGCTTAATAAATATTTAATAGTAAATATTTATTGAATGAATGAATGAATGGTTAAGTCTGTTACTCCTTCTGTCATTCAGGACCCAACTCAAGGGCACGTTTGAAATTTATGTATATGGAACATTAAAACCTCCCAGAACTTATCCCAGAATTGCAGAATGAACCACTTAGCCAGGCCGGGAAGCCTGTCATGGGTGTAGTTGGGACCATCTCGCGGCACTCCTGCTTCCTAAGCCCAGTATTTCCACTCTTTTGCTCTGTCTAGTGTCATCAGGTAATTCTCCCAGGCTTAACCCACACATGAGATGCCCACACACCACAATGAGGCGTAGGCCCTGCTCACCACAACTAGAGAAAACCCGCGCACAGCAGCGAAGATCCAATGCAGCCAAAAGTAAATAAATAAGTAAATAAATTTATTTAAAAAAAAAAACTTCCTCAATTTTACATTTGTATTTCCTTTCAACCCTGCCAAAATTCTCAATTCTCAACACCACTAGCACAATTACTTTTCCTATAATAATACACACAAAAGTCTCCAAATAACAATATCAACACTACTATCTACAATATGATTACTGAAGACCGTTTCATACCTTGGGGGTTTTCTTGTTTGGTTGAGTGGTTTGGTTTGTTTTGGTTTACATGCTAAGGGTGTATTCCTAACAACGGATATACAGTTAAATGATTCTGTTTTAAAGTCAATTAGAATAATTCTAGAAAAGAACTATGTCCCACCTAGGAACAGGTTCATTTGTTTTATTTTACTTTCAGTGTTCAGTGACTGCTTTTAAAAATTTATTTAGCTTTGTTTTAGAATTCTCCATAGTATTTACATGATTCTGAAGTTAAATATAACAAATAATGTATATTCAGGTTAAGTCTAATTTCTGTCTATGCTCCTTCTACACTATTGCCTCACTCCCCTATAGATAATCATTTTTTAATGCTTTATCCTTCCATCTTTTTAAAAGTATAAGCAAGTATGTATATTTTTTGTATTTCTCGGTTTTTTTTTTTGGGTGGAAGAGCCTTCTGCACATGTCCACAAGAAAGATATACTAGGCAGTGTTTCCAAAAATTTGACCGTGAAACTCTTTTCCTATGGAGCATCCTGAAGGGTGAATATTAGGCCAAACACATTTGGAAAATGCTGCTATAATTCATAGAAGAAAAATAATCTATGGATTCCCAATAAGT
The DNA here is from genome assembly GCF_963924675.1 of Phocoena phocoena. Taxonomy (NCBI): domain Eukaryota; kingdom Metazoa; phylum Chordata; class Mammalia; order Artiodactyla; family Phocoenidae; genus Phocoena; species Phocoena phocoena. Next base: position 82,381,079 of record NC_089234.1, read on the forward strand.
TTGCATTAGGTGAAACAGTTTTTTTCTCCACAAAGCGAAGGGTTCTCTTTGTTGTTTATTTAATCAAATCACCTCCTAAATTCATCAATCCTCTCCAAGGGTAAGATTTCTGTGGCTCCTCCGAGCACACCCACCATGGAACTGTGATGGACAGTTTGCAACTGTGGTTGCAAAATCCTGCAACACTGGAGTCTCTTGACTCCCCACACAGCAGGTTTGTCCCTTCTTTAGTGCCAGTCCCCTCTGAACAGGGTCACTTCCCGGCTCCGTGAGCTGTCTTCAATCACCAAAGATCATAAGATAGGCCACGAAGACATTTCCCTGTTGTTTTACCTCTGTTCTCACCTTCCTAGTGTCATTAATTGACATGAAAGTCCAATGCTCTCTCCTTGCTCATGGGTCCAAGTGCACACCCCACTCTGAAGAAGCCACAGGGTGGGCCTGTTTGTGAGAGTATGCATTCTTTGTCCCCAAAGACTCCTCTTGTGTGGTCCCTTTATCTGCAGTTGAAAGACTTCTCTCTTTGCTCCAAGCACTAGAGGTGGTTAGTGGGTTTCGCCAGAGGATAGGAAGATTAACTCCTCACTGCTGATAGATCAAGAGAAAATTAATAAAGGATTCGGAGAAGCACTCAGTGAAACTGAATTCTTAAATGCTTGCTGAGATAGGGCTTCTAGGAACCCTGATGATCAGATAAACCCCACTTCCTCTGTTTGTACTCAGCTCTTCGATACAGCACTAAGGCAATTTGTCCTGTGTAACAACCTAGCGTGAATCACTACAAAGCTAAAACCATGTCCCTGGAGAGCTCACAGAGATGGAGATTAGTGTCTCGTGAAAAAGGCCAGACCACTGCAGAGGTAAAGGGTTCATCTAAATCAGTGTTCTTAGTTGCCAGCAAAGTGAGATTTTCTTGCTGCTTTGACTCTAGCTGTCTTCCCTCAGGGCTGCTCTTGTATTTGAGCCTTTCTGTGTGGGAGGCCTTCAGCCCCCTTTTCCTGAGGTGCACCTTCCGTACACAATCTAGGCAGCCTGCCAAGTGAAAGCAATTCTGAGACCCAATACCCCCTCTCCTGATCACACTCTCCTATCCCTTGACCTTGCATCTGGTCCTGAAGATAAGCTCCTTTCTTATTGGCCCTTTGTCACCCCATTTTTGCTCCCCTTCTAGGCTTTTACCTGTGTAGAGGCCCTGCCCATGTGCCTGAGATGGAATTCTATAGGTTCACACCAGGATACCCCAACTGGGATCCTTAGCTGGGGTTTTTCCAAGAAAGATCCACAGACCACCTGCATCAGAATCACCGTAGGGTGCCTGTTAAAAATACAAATCATGAGGTCCCACCCTAGACCTTCTGAATAGGATCTTTTGCAAGAAGCCTAGAATCTTCCCCATTAACACCCGAATGCTTCTCTTTGCATTAGTTTAAGAACCAGCCCTTGTAGATCTGGCTGTTTCTTTAGAAAACCTTTTACCTATTTGCAGAGAAACCCCACCTGCCTCACACCCGTAGACTTATAGTATTAAACACGTTGCTGTCTTTTCACTTTACCCCTCACTCTAAAATTCCCATGAACTTAGCATTTCATATCTCTATAGTTTTTTTTTAGTTCTCATCAAAAGAAAGGCATGAAAAAATAAGAGAGTCCAAAACTGCCTTCTACCATAAAAAAAAAATGTAGAAAATAGAACAAACTGCTTTCAGACAATGGACAGCAGGCAGTGCAGGACTGTGATTGCTGAGAGAAGGGGACAAGTGAAGTGAGTTATACAACCCTCCGGTCCTCCTGCCTGGAGGCAATTTCTGAACTGCCGTTTGGGCTGAGGGAGAACTCTGACCCCAGCAGTCTCATCAAATTGAGATGACAGATATCAGAGTTCAGGGAGGCCAAGCCAGCTAGAATTCAGGGCAGAGTACAGATAGGAGGAGATACATAGAGAAAGACCTCCAGAAATCTGAACGGGGTCCCCTTGCATCTTTGATTGAAAGACCAACTTCCACAGGGATAAAACTCCACAAGTGGGACAGAGAACATCCAAGAAAAGAGCATTACCAGGAGCTTCAAGCCAAAAAATTCCCAGAGCTTACACAGGGCTGGGAACCATTTGAGTATCCACCAGCCAGATAGAGGGGCCTCACTGAATACATTCAGCATAGATCCCAGAGACAGTCACATCTTAGAAATGGGACTAAACTAACCCTAAAGTAAAGGGTACTCTACAACTACTCTATAAGAGCTTTAAAACAAGCTTTGAAAGGAACAAACTAATCCACAAGGAATTTAATTGCCTGTCAAAAAACAAACAAACAAACAAACAAACAAAAACTCCAACAAACTTTAAAGGAATAAAATAATATCTAGCACTCAACAATGAAAAAAAATGCAATGTCTTACATCCAATAAGATATTACTAGATTTCCAAGAAGCAGAAAAATGTGACACATAACTAGTAGAAAAATCAGTCAATTAAAAAAGACCCAGGAAAATGTAAGTTTGTGCAGTCTCTATGGAAAACAGTATGGAGGTTACTTAAAAAACTAAAAATAGAGTTACCATATGATCCAGCAATCCCACTCCTGGGCATATATCCAGAGAAAACTATATTTTAAAAAGATACATATACCCTAATGTTCACTGCAGCACTATTTACAATAGCTAGGACATGGAAACAACCTAAATGTCTATTGACAGATGAATGGATAAAGTAGCTGTGGTATATATACAATGGAATATTACTCAGCCATAAAAAAGAATGAAATAATGCCATTTGCAGGAACATGGATACTAGATATTATCATACTAAGTGAACTATATTATCATACTAAGTGAACTAAGTCAGACAAAGACAAATATCATATGATACTGCTTATAAGTGGAATCTAAAAAACATAGTACAAATGAACTTATTTCCAAAACAGAAAGAGACACAGACATGGAAAACAAATTTATGGTAACCAAAGGGGAAATGGTGGGGGGGGAGGGATAAATTTGGAGTTTGGCATTAACAGATACACACTACTATATATAAAATAGATAAACAAAAAAGATCTACTGTATAGCACAAGCAACTATATTCAATATCTTATAATAACCTATAATGGAAAATCATCTGGAAAAGAATATATATATATAAGCGTACATATATGTATAAATGAATCACTTTGCTGTACACCTGAAACTAACACAACATTGTAAATCAACTATATTTCAATAAAAATAATTTTAAATAAAATAAATGAAATGAAAATGTAATGTTCAGAGTAAATTCTAGTTGATTGTATATGTGTAATAAAAATATAGGTAATAAATTTTCATCAAAAAATTAAGAGGACCCAGAAAAAATAGAGAAATGGAGTTGTTAAAAAACATAAAAATAGATATTATAAAGGTGTGATATGATCAAAGATTTAAAGGAAAACACATGAATAATGAGGAGAAAAGTGAACAGTGTAAAAAAGAAGCAAATGAGAAGTATAACATTGAAAATGAAATTTTTACAGAGTAGAGCTTACAGACTAGACATCTGAGAATAAAAGCAATGAGCTTGAATTCAAAATGAAACACAAAAAGAAAAAAATTACAGAAAAAAGGAAAAGAACCTTGGTGATCTTTGGGACATTATCAAGTAGTCTAGCATAAATATAATTAGAATCCAAAGAAGAAAGAGAAGGAGGATAGAAAAACAAAAAAAAAACTTGATGGGGCTTCCCTGGTGGCACAGTGGTTAAGAATCCTCCTGCCAATGCAGGGGACATGGGTTCGAGCCCTGGTCTGGGAAGATCCCACATGCCATGGGACAACTAAGCCCATGCGCTACAACTACTGAGCCTGTGTTCTAGAGCCCACAAGCCACAGCTACTGAAGCCCATGTGCCTAGAGCCCATGCTCTGCAACAAGAGAAGCCACTGCAATGAGAAGCCTGCACACTGCAACGAAGATCCAACCCAGCCAAAAATAAATAAATAAATAATTTTTTAAAAAAACCTTGAATAAATGATGCCTGAAATTTTTCCAAAACCAATGAAAACTCTAAACCCAAAGATCCAGGTATTTCCTGGTGGTCCAGTGGTTAGGACTCCACGATTGCACTGCAGGGGGCACAGGTTTGATCCCTGGTCAGGGAGCTAAGACCCCACAAGCTGTGCAGCGTGGCCAAAAAAATAATTTTTTAACTAAAAAAAAAAAACAACCCAAAGATCCAAGAATCTTAACAAACCCCAATTATCACAATAACTAACAGGGACAACTACACAAATGAACATTATAATCAAACTGATGAAAACCTGTGATAAGGAGAAAAACCTTAAAAGTAGCCAGAGGAAAATGACACATTACAGACAAAGGAAGAAAGATATGAATTACTATGACCTTCTGGATGGAAATTATGCAAGCCTGAAGACAATGGAGTGCTGAAAGGAAAAAAAAATTCTATACCCAGTGTAAAACTAAAAGCAAAATAAAAACTTTCAGATGAGAAAAAGCTGAAAGAATTTCCCAGCAGCAGACTTGCCCTAAAAGAAATGTAATTCTGAGGGGTGTCCAGATAGCAGAGTAGGAAGATCCTGGCTCACCTCCTGCCACAGAAAACCAGAACTGCAACTATTTATGCAGCAACCATCAAGGAGAATCCACAACTGAAGGTATAAAGAAGGATCATCAACAAAAGGGGTAAGAGGGGAGTGTGTAGTCAAGAACCACACCCTCAGGCAAGCAAACCACAAACGGGAGGATAGTCACAATACTAGAGGTTCTCCAAGCCCCGCATTGCATCGGGTGCGTCAGTACCAGGAAGATGAGCCCCCAGGACATTTGGCTTTAAGGCCACTGGGGCCTGTGTACAGAGGAGCCAAGGGCTGTAGGAAACAGAGACTCTGCTCTTAAGGGACACATGCAAAATCTCACACTCTCCAGGACCCAGAGCAGAGGCAGCAATTTTTAAGGAGCCTGGATCAGACCCACTTGCTGAACTTGGAGAGCTGCCCAGAGAGACAGGAGGCAGTTGGGACTCCCCCTGGGGATATTGACACTGGCGGCAGCCATTTTTGAAAGCTCATTCAACTGTGAAGACACTAGTGCTGAAAAGGGCCATTTTGGAGTCCTCCCTCTAGCCTACTTGCACCTGGGGTTTAACTGTCTACCAGCTGATCAGCACCAGCCACAGACCACTTCCCCGGCCCTCCCAGCCAGCAGCCCTAAGGTCCAGCCCCAGCCATAAGCAGGCCCAGGACCTGACCTTGCCCACAGGTAGGTTGGAACCAGCTCCAGGACACCCAAGGTCCCAGTCCCGCCCATCAGTGGGCTGGCACCAGCCTCAAAGGCCCCAGACAACAACATTAGCTACACCAGTACCCTGTCCTACCCATCAGTAGCCAGCAGCCTCCACACAAGGCAGGGCCTGGCAGCCGACGGAGTCGGGGCCCAGCCCTGTGAACCAGCATGCCCACAGTAGTTGGCCCAGCCACAACAGAAGGAACCACGCAGCCCACATAGGGGGCACCCCAAGAGCGCACAGTTCTGATGACCAGCAAGGAGTGTGCTGCTGGGCCCCATAGGACATCTCTTACATAAGGCCACTTCTCCAAGATCAGGAAATGTAACTGACATACCGAATACACAGAAATAAAAACTATGAGATTTAGGTAAAATGAGGCGATAGTGGAATAGTGGCAATGTTCCAAATGAAGGAACAAGATAAAACCCCAAAAGAACTAAGCAAGGTGGAGATAAGTAACCTACCTGATAAAGAGTTTAAGGCAAGGATCATAAAGATGCTCAATGAACTCAGAAGAATGGATGATCACAGTGAGAGCCCACACTTACACGGTCGATTCATCTATGACAAAGGAGGCAAGAATATACAACGGGGAAAAGACCACCTCTTCAATAAAGGGTGTTGGGAAAACCAGACAGCTACATGCAAAAGAATCAAACTGGAGGAGGAAGTTGCAAGGTGGAGGAGTAGAAGGACATGAGCTCACCCGTTCTTACAAAAACACCAAAATCACAACTTAATGCTGAACAACCATTGACAAAAAAACCCTGGAAACTACCAAAAAGATACCCTACATCCAAAGACAAATAAGAAGCCATGATGAGACAGTAGGGGGGGGCACAATCACAATATATCAAATCCCATACCTACCGGTTGGGTGACCCACAAACTGGAAAATAATTATACCACAGAAGTTCTCCCACAGGAGTGAAAGTCCTGAGCCACACACTAGGCTTCCAAGCCTGGGGGTCTGGCAACAGGAGGAGGAGCCCCTAGAGAAACTGGCTTTGAAGACCAGCAGGGTTTGATCACAGGAATTCCACAGGATGGGGGAAAAAGAAACTCCACTCTTGGAGGGTGCACACAGGTTCTCATGCACACTAGGACCCAGGGGAAAAAAGCAGTGACCTCATAAGAGACTGAACCAGACCTACCTGCTAGTATTGGAGGGTCTTCTGCAGGGATGGGACAACTGTGGCTCACTGTGGGGACAAAGACATTGGCAACAGCAGTTCTGGAAGTACTCATTGGTATGAGCCCTCCTGGAGGCTGCCATTTCCTCCCCAAGACCTAGCCCCCTACCCCCAACAGCCAGTAGGCTCCAGTGCTGGGATGCTTCAGGCTGAAAACCAAGAGGGCAGGAACACAGCCCCACCCACCAGCAGACAAGCTGCTTAAAGTTTTCCTGAGCACATCCCTGTCCACCAGAGGGACAAGACCCAGTTCCACCCACCAGTGGGCAAGTACCAGTCCGTCACACCAGGAAGCCTGCACAGCCACTTAGATAGCCTCATCCACCAGAGGACAGACAGCAGAAGCAAGAAAACTACAATCCTGCAGCCTACAGAAAGGAAAGTGCAATCACAGAAAGTTAGACAAAATGAGGCAGCAGAGGAATATGTCCCAGAGGAAGGAACAAGATAAAACCCCAGAAGAACAACTAAGAGAAGTAGAGATAGGCAACCTGCCAGAAAAAGAATTCACAGCAATGATCGTGAAGATGATCCAAGATCTCAGAAAAAGAATGGAGGCACAGATCGAGAAGATACAAGAAATTTTTAACAAAGAACTAGAAGAACTAAAGAACAAACAAACAGAGATGAACAATAAAATAACTGAAATGAAAAATACACTAGAAGGAATCAACAGCAGAATAACTGAGGCAGAAGAATGAATAAGTGAGCTGAAAGACAGAATGGTGAAAATTACTGCCACAAACAGAATAAAGAAAAAGGAATGAAAAGAAATGGGGACTGTCTCAGAGACCTCTGGGACAACATTAAATGCACCAACATTCACATTATAGGGGTCCCAGAAGAAGAATAAAAACAGAAATGGCCTGAGAAAATATTTAAAGAGATAATAGCTGAAAACTTCCATAACATAGGAAAGGAACTAGTCACCCAAGTCCAGGAAGTGCAGAGAGTCCCAGGCAGGATAAACCCAAAGAGGAATACACTGAAAGACATAGTAATCAAACTGACAAAAATTAAAGACAAAGAAAAAGATATTAAAAGCAGCAAGGGAAAAGCAACAAATAATATACAAGGGAACTCCCATAATGTTATCAGCTGATTTCTCAACAGAAACTCAGCAGACCAGAAGGGAGTGGCATGGTATATTTAAAGTGATGAAAGGGAAAAACCTACAACCAAGAATACTCTACTCAGCAAGGCTCTCATTAAGATTCAACAGAGAAATCAAAAGTTTTACAGACAAGCAAAAGAGAATTCAGCACCACCAGACCTGCTTTGCAACAAATGCTAAAGGAACTTCTCTTAGCAGAAAAGAAAAGGCTACTACTAGAAACAAGAAAATTACAAATGGAAAATGTCACCAGTAAAGGCAAACATACAATACAGGTAAGAAATCATCCACACACAAATATGATATCAAAACCAGCAACTGTGAGGAAAGAATAAATGCAGGATACTGGAAATGCATTTGAAATTAAAAGACCAGCAACTTAAAACAATCTTGTTTATATATAGACTGCTATATCAAAACTTCATGGTAATGGCAAACTAAAAATCTACAATACGTACACACAGACAAAAGAAAAAAGAATCCAAACACAGCACAAGTTAGTTGTCAAATCACAAGAGAAGGGACTAAAAGAGGAAGGGAAGAAAAAAAACCTGCAAAAACAATTAAGAAAATGGAAATAGGAATATACATATTGATATTTACCTTAAATGTAAGTGGATTAAATGCTCCAACCAAAAGACATAGACTGGTTGAATGGATACAAAAACAAGACCCCTATATATGCTGTCTACGAGAGATCCACTTCAGATCTAGGGACACATGCAGACTGAATGTGAGGGGATGGAAAAAGATATTCTTTGCAAATGGAAATCAAAAGAAACCTGGAGTAGCAGTACTCACATCACACAAAATAGATGTTAAAATAAAGACTGTTACAAGAGACAAAGAAGGACACTACATAATGATCAAGGGATCAATCCAAGAAGAAGATATAATAATTGTAAATATATGTGCACCCAACATAGGAGCACCCCAATATATAAGGCAAATACTAACAGCCATAAAAGGAGAAATCAACAGTAACACAATAACAGTGGGAGACTTTAATACCCCACTTTCATCAATGGACAGATCATCCAGGCAGAAGTTCAGTAAGGAAACACAGGCCTTAAAAGACACATTAGACCAGCTGGACTTCATTGATATTTATACAGCATTCCATCCCAAAGCACCAGAATACACATCCTTCTCAAGTGCACATGGAACATTCTCCAGGATTGATCATATGCTGGGCCACAAAGCGAGCCTCTGCAAATTTAACAAAATTGAAATCATATCAAGCTTCTTTTCCAACCACAATGCTATGAGATTAGAAATCGACTACAAGAACAAAAACTGTAAAAAAAAACACAAACATGTGGAGGCTAAACAATATGCTACTAAACAACCAATGGATTACTGAAGAAATCAAAGAGGAAATCAAAAAATACCTAGAGACAAATGAAAACAAAATCATGATGATCCAGAGGCTCTCCTACACTGTTGGTATACAATTGGTACAGCCAATGTACATTGGTACATTGCTATAGTCACTATGGAGAACACTGGTACATTGTTACAGCCACTATGGAGAATAGTATGGAGGTTCCTTAAAAAACTAAAAATAGAGCTACCATATGATCCAACAATCCCACTCCTGGGCATCTATATATGGAGAAAAACATAATTCAAAAAGATACTTGCACCCCAGTGTTCATTGCAGCACTATTTATAATAGCCAATTCATGGAAGCAACCTAAATGTCCATCAACAGATGAATGGATAAAGAAGATGTAGTACATATATACAATGGAATATTACTCAGACATAAAAAAATAATGAAAAAATGCCATTTGCAGCACAACGGATGGACCTAGAGATTGTTATACTGAGTTAAGTAAGTCAGACAGAGACAGACATATATGTGATATTGCTTATATGTGGAATCTAAAAAAATGGTACAAATGAACTTATTTACAAGAAAGAAAAAGAGTAACAGATGTAGAAAACAAACTTATGGTTATGAAGGGGGAAGGGAGGGAGGAATAAACTGGGAGATTGAGATTGACGTATACACTATATATAAAATAGATAACTAATAAGAACCTACTGTATAGCACAGGGAACTCTACTCAGTACTCTGTAATGACCTATTTAGGAAAAAGAATCTAAAAAAGAGTTCATATATGTATATGTATAACTAATTCACTTTACTGTACAGCAGAAACTAACACAACATTGTAAATCAACTATACTCCAGTAAAAATTAACAAAATAAAACAAACAGAAAACCCAAACTGAAAAAAACCTATGGGACATGGCAAAAGCAGTTCTAAGAGGGATGTTTATAGAAATACAATCTTACATCAGGAAGCAAGAGAAATCACAAATAAACAACATAACCTTACAGCTAAAGCAACTAGAGAAAGAAGAACAAACAAAACCCAAAGTTAGTAGAAGGAAAGAAATCAGAGCAGAAATAAATGAAATAGAAATGAAGAAAACAATAGAAAAGATTAAAGAAACTGAAAGATTGTTCTTTGAAAAGATAAACAAAATTGATAAATCTTTAGCCAGACTCATGAAGAAAAAAAAGGAAATGACAAAAAAATATTGGAAATGAAAAAGGAGACGTTACAACAGACACCACAGAAATACAAAGGATCATAAGAGACTACTACAAGCAACTGTATGCCAATAAAACAGACAACCTGGGAGAAATGGACACATTATTTGAAAGGTACAACCTTCCAAGACTGAATCAGGAAGAAATAGAAAATATGAACAGACCAATCACAGGTACTGAAATTGAAACTGTGATTTTAAAACTCTCAACAAACAAAAGTCCAGGACCAGATGGCTTCACAGGCAAATTCTACAAAACACTTAGAGAAGAGCTAACACTTATCCTTCTCAAACTTTTCCAAAAAATTGCAGAGGAAAGAATACTCCCAAACTCATTGTATGAGCCACTATCACCCTGATACCAAAAACAAAGATACCACATAAAAAGAAAATTACAGGCAAATATCACTAATGAACATAGATGCAAAAATCCTTAATAAAATACTAGCAATCCGAATCCAACAATACATTAAAAGGATCATACACCATGATCAAGTGGGATTTATTCCAGAGATGCAAGGATTTTTTTAATATCCACAAATCAATCAGTGTGATACACCACATCAACAAATTGAAGAATAAAAACCATACGATCATCTCAATAGATTCAGAAAAAGCTTTTGACAAAATTCAACACCCATTTATGATAAAAACTCTCCAGAAACTGGGCATAGAAGGAACCCACCTCAACATAGTAAAGGCCATGTACGACAAACCCACAGCAAACATCATTCTCAATGGTGAAATACTGAAAGCATTTCCTCTAAGATCAGGAACAAGACAAGGATATCCACTATTGCCACTATTATTCAACATAGTTTTGGAAGTCCTAGCCATGGTAATCAGAGAAGAAAAAGAAATAAAAGGAATACAAATTGGAAAGAAGAAGTGAAACTGTCACTGTTTGCAGATGACATGATACTACAGGTACATAATCCTAAAGATGCCACCAGAAAACTACTAAAGCTAATCAATGAATTTGGTAAAGTGGCAGGATACAAAATTAATGCACAGAAATCTCTTGCATTCCTATACACTAACAGTGAAAGATCAGAAAGATAAATTAAGGAAACAATCCCATTCACCATTACAACAAAAAGAATTAAATACTTAGGAATAAACCTACCTAAGGAGGTAAAGGACCTGTACTCAGAAAACTATAAGACACTGATGAAGGAAATCAAAGATGACACAGATGGAGAGATATACCATGTTCTTGGATTGGAAGAATCAACATTGTGAAAATGACAATACTACCCAAAGCAATCTACAGATTCAATGCAATCCCTATCAAATTACCAATGGCATTTTTCACAGAACTAGAACAAAAAATCTTAAAATGTGTATGGAGACACAAAAGACCCCTCTTGAGAAGAAAAAAGGAGCTGAAGGAATCAGGCTCCCTGACTTCAGACTATTCTACAAAGCTACATTAAACAAGATAGTATGATGCTGGAAAAAAAACAGAAATATAGATCAATGGAACAGGACAGAAAGCCTAGAAATAAACCCATGTGCCTATGGTCAATTAATCTACAACAAAGGAGGTAAGACTATACAATGGAGGAAAGACAGTCTCTTCAA